>NC_080796.1:55575715-55889215 GCF_028018385.1 Neofelis nebulosa
ACGCTAACGGTCTAAATATTAGGAATTGTAAACAAAGATAAGATTTTCCACATGCATATTTGGAGGAGTGAGGAACAGTCTTTCATTCAACGTATTTATTGATCTTCAGCTATGTGCAAGGCATTGATCTAGTCAGTGGGGATGGAGTAGCAAATATTTACAGCAGGTACAGTTTTGCATTCATCTTAGTTCCAGATGCCTACAATTGCCCACTTACATCTCCACTAGGATGTTTAATAGACGTTTCAAACATGATGTATACTAAACATAATTCTTGAATTTTTCCCTAAAGGGGGTACTAAAATTCAGAGTTGCTCCAGCCTAAAAATTGAACATTTATTATTTATCTGCCTCTTTCCTTTATTCCCATACAATCCATCAGCAAGTACTGTAGACTCTACTTCTAAAATGTATCTCAAATGTATACGCTTTTCTTAGTTTCCACTACCACCACCTTAGTCTTCAAAACTGGCATCCATAGCCTTAAATAAGAGCATTGCCTCCTAGTCACCTTCCGGCTACCACTTCTGTTCTACTACAATTCATTTTCCATGAGACACACTGAATGAACTTTTAAAATATCCAAATTTATCACTTTCCTGCCTAAACCCTTTCTGCTTTTCCCTTGGTCCTGAAGGTCTTTTTACACTCAATTCCTTTGGTTCCTAGATCTATGCTGCCCTGCCCTGTGGTTCTATTTTGTTCTTGTGTTATCCTTGGTAAATAATGACATTTACACACCTTGCCTCGGCTGCCTCATTTATATCCTTTCAGTCTCCGTTTAAATACATTTCTTGAAGTAGTGAAGAGGCTATCTAACACAGCTTCTGATAGCCAAACCTCATTCTAACACAGAATTCTGTGTAATCTTTTTCATAGTAATTACTACCATTTGAACAGATTTAAGAAAACATTTACTTGTTGCCTTTTTGACCTTTTCTCTGACTAAATTGTAACCCCATGAAGAGCTTGGGCTTTGTCAGCTCCTACACTACTTTAGCTTTACAATGAATATATCACAGTGTAGGGGTTCAATACATACTTGTTGAATGAATAAACATATCGAAAATGTTTTTCTTTCCATTGTTACCTTTTGATTTCTTTCAACAAATATGTTAAGTATTATACTCTAATGAATATTTCAGTTGTTGTGATTGAACAGTATAAAGGAGATAAGCATGTTTGTGCCAATGGAGAGTACTTTCTAGTAGATGGAGACAGAATAAACAAGATAAATGAGCAAAAAAAAAAAAATACTACGTTAGTGATATGCGTTAAGAAAAATCAAAGAGAGATAAAAAGAGATTATTATTTTAGGATAGCAATTTATTAAAGAGTGGCCTGGGAAGATTTCATAAGGAAGAGATCAGCACAGACTTGAAGTAGGGGGGAGCAAGATGAGAGAGTAAGTATTTAAGTATTTTCAAAGGAAAAACAAGTGACAAGGTCCTGAGGCAGGGGTGTGCTTGGCATGTTTGAGGAAGGGCATGGAAGCCAGCCAGCATGGCTACAACCTAGAGGGAAAGGAGTTCAGTAGAAGGAGATGAGGTCATAGGGGAAAAGGACATAAAAAGTTGTTAAGATAATTAGGCTATTAAATTTTTCTTTTACCATTTATGAACTGTGAAGCCAGAGAAAACTTCTGAATAGAGGAGTAACACAATCTAACTTGTATTTTCACAACTCTAGCAACTGAATAGGAAAGAGAATAAAGGTTGTAAAAGTAAATGTAGGAAGATCAGGAGGTGACTATTTTAACAGCTCAAGTGATCTATGCTGGTAACTAGGAGCACAGAGATAGCAGTAGATGAAATGAGAACTGTTCTAATTTTGGATACATTCTGAAGATAGAGCTAACAGGATTACCCAATAGATTGATAAAATGTTTGAAAGAAAAATGAATAACAAAGATGAACCCAAGATTTTCATCGTGAACAACTGGAAGAATTTCCACTAGTAGTGATGGGAATAATTGTAACAAAAACAAAAACCTGTTTTTTACTTCCCTCATCTCCTTGTGACAATTTTATTTTTTTTAACGGTTATTTATTATTGAGAGACAGAGAGAGACAGAGCATGAGCATGGGAGGGGCAGAGAGAGGAGAGGACACAGAATCCGAAGCAGACTCCAGGCTCCGAGCTGTCAGCACAGAGCCCAATGCATGGCTCGAACTCACAAACCACGAGTTCATGACCTGAGCCGAAGTCGGATGCTTAACTAAGCCACCCAGGCGCCCCTCCTTGTGACAGTTTTAAATTTGACATGAGAAGTATACATCTCAGTGGTAATGTAGGTACTGGAATATGAGGCTGTGTTTCGTAGGAGTCCAGATTAGACACACAAGTTTAATTCATCATCATATTTAGGGAATTTAAATTTTTTTTTTAACGTTTATTTATTTTTGAGACAGAGAGAGACAGAGCATGAACCGGGGAGGGTCAGAGAGAGAGGGAGACACAGAAACTGAAACAGGCTCCAGGCTCTGAGCAGTCAGCACAGAGCCCGACATGGGGCTCGAACTCACGGACCGCGAGATCATGACCTGAGCGGAAGTCGGCCGCCCAACCGACTGAGCCACCCAGGTGCCCCAATATTTAGGGAATTTAATGAGACTGAATGAATTAGAAAGTGACTACAATTAGTGAAGAGAAAATGTACAAAGGCTGAGCCTTGAAGCAGGAAAAATTTTATGGAGGGGAAATAGCAAATAAAATGTTTAAGAGTGGACAGAGAGAAGAAAACAGTCTTAACTCTGAAAAGAATGTAGTAGCCTCAAAGGCAAGGGAAGAAAAAATGCCAAGCCAGGAGACTGAGCAGCTGCATCAGTGCAGCTCATAGCTCAAGTTTAGTGTGGATGGATGACTGAGCATGATATCTAGGATAAGCATAGATTCCCATTTGTTATTTAAAGACCTATGTATTTATATCTTTGAGACTAGGGAGAATGTAAATAGAAACAAGGCATTGATAATGCAATAAAATGTCCTCAATTGAAGGATATTCTCCTCTTCACTGGAAGGTAATACTTCTCAAGAAACCACTTTAGCTGAGGAAGTACCTCCATGGAGTATAGAAAAATGAGACACTTATATACCCTGTTAGATCAGGTGAATCAACTCCAGTGATCAATGTGAAGATACATTCCCATTCTTCCTCTTGTCTTGCTGTCTAAGAGTTGTCATAGCCATAATATATACTAGACGATAACCAGGAAGAACCCATAAGATATGTATATACATATATATGTGTGTATATATATGTATATATATATACACACACACACATATCTTTGCATATCTATGTATACATCTCTATGTATATATACATATACACATAAATATATACCTCATATACATATACATACATATATGATAAAGCACTGAATACACACATAAATGTATACCTCATATATATATATATACATACATATATGATAAAGCACTGAATACACACATAAATGTATACCTTATATACATATACATACATATATGATAAAACACTGAATTTCCCCCAAAATGTGGTTTAAACATAAAACAGAAGTTCTAAATGATTGAATTTTTTTTTATCGTTTATTTATTTTTGAGACAGAGACAGAGCATGAATGGGGGAGGGGCAGAGAGAGAGGGAGACACAGAATGGGAAGCAGGCTCCAGGCTCTGAGCCGTCAGTCCAGAGCCCGACGCGGGGCTCCAACTCACGGACCCTGAGATCGTGACCTGAGCTGAAGTCGGATGCTTAACCAACTGAGCCACCCAGGCGCCCCCTAAATGATTGAATTAGATTCACATAAAGCACCTCTAAACAGGTTACTTAGAGATTTTAGATTTTTTGAAAATTCTAATATTCTATGATACCAAAAAATACTTTAAAGAATTTGTAATAATATTACTTTATGGTTCCTGGATTTTAGCACCATTCTTGTATAGGTATATCCCATCCTTTATTTTCCTGTTTTTAACATATTTTCTCATTGCTTACACTTTTTAAATTTTTTTTAATGTTTATTTATTTTTGAGAGAGAGCACAAGCAGAGGAGGGGTGGAGAGAGGAAGACACAGAATCTGAAGCAGGCTCCAGGCTCTGAGCTGTCAGCACAGAGCCCAATGTGGGGCTCGAACTCACTAGCCGTGAGATCATGACCTGAAGCGAAGTCAGATGTTTAACTGACTGAGCCACCCAGGCACTCCTATTCTATATCTTTAATAAATTTTTATTTTTATTTATTTATTTTTAAACGTTTTTTATTTATTTTTGGGACAGAGAGAGACAGAGCATGAACGGGGGAGGGGCAGAGAGAGAGGGAGACACAGAATTGGAAACAGGCTCCAGGCTCCGAGCCGTCAGCCCAGAGCCTGACGCGGGGCTTGAACTCACAGACCGCGAGATCGTGACCTGGCTGAAGTCGGACGCTTAACCGACTGCGCCACCCAGGCGCCCCAATAAATTTTTAAAATATTAAGCTACATAGGGACACCTGGGTGGCTCAGTCGGTTGAGCATCCAACTTGGCTCAGGTCATGATCTAACAGCTCATGAGTTTGAGCCCCGAGTTGGGCTCTGAGCTGTCAGCACAGAGCCTGGAGCCTGCTTTGGATACTGTGTCTCCCACTCTCTCTGCCCCTAACCCACTTGCATTCTGTCTCTGTCTCTCTCAAAAATAAATAAACATTAAAAAAGATTAAGTTACATATGTTTTATATTAGTTTTTTGTTTTAAATTCATTTTCATTTTAAAATTAAATTTCCTACCTTTCTTTTTTCTTGTTTTTTAACACATTTTTTTAAAAGTTTATTTATTCATTTTGAGAGAGGGGAAGAGAGTGCAAGTGGAGGAGGACAGAGATTGAGAATCACAAGCAGGATCCACGCTGTCAGAGCAGACTCACAAAGCGTGAGATCATGACCTGAGCCAAAGTTGGAACCTTAACCAACTGGGCCACCCAGGTGCCCCAATTCTTTTCTTATATTTAATATCTAATTTTCCATTTCTGATTTTACATCTTCGCTGTATCTTTTTTGTGTGTTACTTAATCTCCCCCTGCCTCCTATATCAGTATGTTTAGCTCTAAAGTTTTGAGTGTAAGTAGGAGAAATTTAGTGTTGCTGCTGCAAATGTTTCTGCAACCACTACTTCCTGCCCCACTGTAGGTTAATTATACAAGTACTAGTTTTATTTTCTTGAAAACTCCAGGTGACTTAGGTGATCAGATCAACAATTAATACACATATTGTAAATTCCCAGTTGATTGCGGAAGTGGCATCCCTTCCTGACATTCCAAACGATTATTATGGAGACGAGGATCTTCTCTTCTTGGAATATATGGTATTGATCACATAGTTTGGAATTTCAGGAAATCATATCTAAAAATCAAGAACCTTTCTTCCTAGGGAGAGGCCTATCAGTCAATACCCTTGATACGACATTTGAGAAACCAAGTGGTGTGAAATCCACTGGCTGTTTATGGAAGAAGCCACTGTAGAGCTCATGGTTTGGTTCTTGAACTTCGTGTAAATAATCTTGTTTCTCACGTAATGTGTGTATTTCTGACTTATTTTATTTCCCTTCTTTGCATAGTTGGGGGAGAATAATTTGGTTGGGGGACCTTGTCAGCATATTTCTCACTGTGGTAATGAAAGAAAAGACTTCACTTAGCATTATACTTTCAATATAGTTGGATATTCCTATCAGTATGTAAACATAATTTATTTTTCCCACTTTATGAGTAAAAAAGTTCCCACGTAGCTTCACTTACCCCTGGAACTACTGCCTATCTTTCTCTACCCTCCCACCCCCACTTTATAACTGAATTCTTTGACATATTGGTATATGCTTGATGGTTGCTGTTTTTGTACTTTTTTTTTTTGCATCTTTTCTGTACTGAAACCAGTCACATCAGTTTGATCCCACCACTCTCCTGGAACAATTTTGTCAATGTATACAGTGACCTCTGGGTTGCAAAATCCATTGGCAATTTCTCAATTCTTCTGACTTCATCTCCTGGTAGTAATTCATGCAAGTGCTCACTCCCTCCTTTTGAGAACCCTTAACCCCTCCTTTTCAAATTGACTTCCAAAACACTGTGCTCTGTTTCTTTCCTGTCTCCCTCAGTCTCCTTTGCTGACACCTCCTCCTCTCACTTCCTAAAGTTACAATGTCATAACGTGATTGCTTGGGTCTAGATTTATTTTTCTGTCTAAATTTACTGTCTTGATGAACTCATCTAGTATCATGCTGATGATGAATCTATATGCTGAAAATAGCCAGACTTCTCCCCCTGAGCTTTGTATACAATTGCTTGTTCAAAATCACCTGTTAGGTTCCTAATGGGCATCTCAAACTTAACATATCCAACTGTGAGTCTGATTTTTATTTCCAACTTATTTCTCTACATTATTGCCCTGAATATTAAATGACTACCTTTCCTGTTGCTTAAATATTTTTTGGAGCCATCCTTGACTTTCCTTATTTTCTCACAGCCTATATCTCCTGTACCAAAAGATCTTTACATATTTATTTAAAAAAAATGATTTTCAAAAATTTTAATGCCAGTATAGTTAACATAGCAATGTTATATTAGTTCTAGGTGTGCAATATAGTGATTCACCAATTCTATACATTACTTGGAGCTCGTCATAAGTATACTCTTAATCTCCTTCACCTATTTCACCCATCCCCCACCCCCAATAACCATTACTTTGTTCTCTATAGTTAACAGTCTGTTTTCTGGTTTGTCTCCTTTTTCCTGTTCACTTGTTTTGTTTCTTAAACTTCCTGTGTGAGTGAGACCATATGGTATTTGTCTTTCTCTGTCTGATTTATTTCACTTACCTTATGCTCTCTAGATAGATCTACTCATATTGTTGTAAATGGCCAGATTTCATTTTCATGACTGAATAATATTCCATAGTGTATATGTACACACAAACATACATACTTCATCTCTTTTAGCCATTCATCTACATTTATCAATGAGCACTTGGGTTGCTTCCACAATTACGCCATTGTAAATAATGCTGTTATAAATGTTGGGGTGCATATCTTTTGGAATTAATGTTTCTGTATTCTTTGGGTAAATAGCCAGTAATGGAATCACTGAATCATATGGTAATTCTATTTTTAACTTTTTTGAGGAACTTCCAAACTGTTTTCCACAGTGGCTGCAACACTGTTTGCATTCCTTGAAAGTCTTATTTTTTGTGGGTGCCTGGGTGGCTCAGTTGGGTAAGCATCTGGCTTCAGCTTGGGTCATGATCTCACAGTTCATAGGTTCGAGCCCCGCGTTGGGCTCTGTGCTGACAGCTTGGAGCCTGGGCCTGCCTCAGATTCTGTCTCCCTCTCTCTCTCTCTCTGCCCCTCCCCCTTGTCATGCTTTGTCTCCCTCTCTCTCAAAAATAAATAAAAAATTTTAAAAACAAATTTGATTTTTATTTTCGTTACTCACTTTCTGCACTGCTTCAACTTTGTCCCAAGCACCTGTAATGTCTGGATTATTTTAATAGCTTTCTACCTGGTCTGCATACTTCCCATCTCCCCCCTTAGTATATTTTCTATATAGTAATTGGAATGACTTACTAAAATTTAGTCACTTACTTGCTACTATGGCTTCCTATCTCATAATTAAGAATTAATATATTTATAATGGTGCAACAGCTGAATCTAATCTGACCTTCTGCTTACCTTTTATCTCATTTCTGGCTGTTCTTCCCCTCATTTGTTACAGGTACCTGCTCAGCATGTTTCCCCCACTCAGGATCTTTGTTCTTGCGTTTTATTCTTCCTTGAATTATTCTTCCCCACATAATCCCTTGGTCATTCTACTACATACTTCCAGATATTCCCTTAAATACTACCTTTTCCATAAGGACTTCCTGGCTGTCTGCTTTTGGCTGAATTGTGTCCCTTTGAATATATTGAAATGCTAATCCTTATGTGACTGTGTAGAAGATAGGGTCTTTAAATAGGTGACTGAAGCTAAATGAGATCATAAAGGTGGAGCCCCAATCTGATAGAACTGGTGCCCTTAATAAGTAGAGGTAGTGACACCAGAAAGTGCTCTTCACCATGTGAAGACACAAGAAGGCAGACACCTACAAGCCAGAAAGAGAGCCCTCACCCAAACCTAACCATTGTAGCATCCTGAACCTGGACTTTGAGCTTCACAGTGTGAGAAAATCAATTTCTGTTGATCAAGCTACCTAGTCTATGGTATTATGTAAGAGCAGCCTGAGCTAACTAATATACACTCCTACCTTTTTAAAAATTCTGATTTCTTCCATCATTTCCTAATTTTAGTTCCTTATTTTACCCTATAGCATTTATCATGGTCTCACATGGTACATATTTTACTTATTGTTTATCTCCCAGTACAATATGATATGAATGAGAACATAAATTTGTGGGTGGAACTTCACTGTTACATCTCCAACATGTAGACCAGTACTTGAAAATATAGGTGCTTAATAAGTATTCATCAAATAAGAGACAAGTAAATATGTAAATTATATTTTGTTGAGCATATGATCTAATAGAAGTCATTTTATTAAACATTTACATGTATTAACTCATTTAATTTCACAAAATTCTGATGAGATGAATACTACCATTATTCCTTACTGGGAGATAGAATGTTGATACAGATGTTTAATAATTTGGTCAAAATTACTCACATAGGAGGTTCAAGAGCTTGTAAATCCAGCTGCCTTATAAACACAGTTGTTCACCAGGGTCTATGTTTCTATTCACTGAGTGACTGATTCCTTACTGATAAAAATTTTGCTTACAACTTAAGCTCTCTGCCATTGTATTTCTGCTTTTCAGGACTCAACAAAATGGGTGAATGCTACCCTTGAATGAACCTATGTGACTAGAACTATAGTAGCCCAAGCTCATAAATAATTCATATTTATGCCTTATTTAACTGAGTTATTGGATCCTTAGATACTGCTCATCCCTTGAGTGAATCTGTTTCCCTAAGGAAAACCTACCCATGTTTTCTCAAGACCCAGAGTGAAATACTGTGTCAGAGCTGGATTCTCTAATAGACCGGCTATGTTATATAGTCTATCAAGTCTGTCTACTTCATTGTCATTCTTAAGATGGTTATTTTTGACTTGTAATAAATTGATAATGCTGATTTATTTTAACTTTTGGAGTACAGTTGAAGCACTCGGTCTTCATGATTAGACTGGATAATTATGCTTGGTGAAGAGTACGTTACTTTAAAACAAACTTTCTATGGTGAATTTTTTTTAAACCTACCTCAAGTGTGTCAAGGCAGAGTTTCTTTTCTGTGGGCTTTACATCCTTGAAAAGCCTCTTTCATCTAGCTTTTGCCTCTGGAAATTTGATGTTAGGAATGGTCTTGTGGTTTTAGAAAACATTTAGGCAATAAAATAACCAAATCCTGAAAATGTTAATTTAAAAACATGAAAAACAAAAATCAGAAGAGGAACTCCGCATGCTATGATTTAATCATACTCTAAAATGTTTTTTGCTTCAAAATCTTGAAAAAAATAAAATTAGACCTCTTCAGTGTGAAGACCTGAGTTTGCTAATAGAGTGATAATAAGGAAAAAAGTCTAAGACCAATGTTTTAGAGGATGAATTTTGTGAATGCTATTGCAGTAACTCAGATTTTCAATGATATTTCTCTTTCTCAGCTTTACAATTCAAGGTTAAATATACTTCAACTGCTTTTTTGAGTAGTTCCAGGAAATTCTTTCACATAATGTAATTTACTTGAAAGATATACATACATATAATATTTGCCCTCATAGCTTTTCAAGGATTTTGAATGGTACATTTCAAATATCACAATATTTTATACTTTTTATAAACTTTTCTGGTATAATTATGATTTAACACTGAAATTGTCAGAATGAATAATACTAAGTGCTGCACTAAAGAAAATTTTTCACTGCCTAACAAAATAAAAATTTATTTTTCACCCATATCATGGTCCAATGCAGATTGTTGGGAGAGCTCTGCTGCATACAGTCAAGGTTATTTACTTTTCAACTTTGTGGTACTTCCTTCAATAAGTGACTCTTGGGGCACCCGGGTGGCTCAGTTTGTTGAGCCTCCGACTTCAGCTCTGGTCATTATCTCACAGTTCATGGGTTCGAGCCCCATGTCGGGCTCTGTGCTCATAGCTTGCTCAGAGCCTGGAGCCTGCTTCGGATTCTCTGTCTCCTTCTCTCTCTGCCCCTCCCCCACTCACGCTTCCTCTCTCTGTCTGTCTGTCTCTCTCTCTCTCTCAAAAATAAGTGTTAAAAAAAAAAAGTGACTCTCAAGGTCCCCTTGGGGTTGACATTAAATTAACAGATAGGAGTTAAGAAAATTCATAGAAGATTGCATGAGTCATTTTCAAGTTGGCCTGAGATGTGCATATATCACTTCTGCCAACATTCCATTGGCCAGAGCCCAGTGTTGGGGCTTCACTTAATAATGGTAGACTGAGAAATATATTTTACCTCCATGCCAACGAAAGAAAAAGAAGATAGGCAGAGGATGAGGAACGCTATTATTTATTTATTTATTTATTTATTTATTTATTTACCACAGATTACCCTTCTTTCAGTACTTACTTGTTTTCTTCTTCACAAAGTACATTCTCTTCTTCATCAAAAGAGGCATACCATAGGCTCATCCAGTTCTTGGATTCTGCTCAAAGGCTAAAAGCTCTGGCTATTGTGTTCTCATCTATATTAGGGATAGTTCTCACATTTATGAACTAATAATAACTTACCTCTATCAGACCCCAACCCTTTATACACACACACACACACACACACACACACAGCAAACAGAAGTGTAACATTCCAAAAATGGAAGAATGGAAGACCCAGAAGAATTACTTAACCAAAATTATTGGGAAGTGAAGGCTCCTATCTTGGTGGTACAGAACTTCCATGAGTAGACTCTGATTCTGGCCTCTGGGAGTTACTCTTTTTTCTTGGCCCCTGATTGTATTCTCTTCTTCCATCATCCCCCTTTTCCTTGTTTGAAAAGACTGTTAGACATTTGCCTTGCTTCATGGCTACTAAGTAATTGTAGCATGCTTCCGTCCTGAGTAATTTTAAAGATTTGGGATGGTTTTTATCAAATGTTGCATCTATGTGGCCATGTGATTTATCCATGTATCAGTACTTGTGTCAGTAGTTTGTTTCTTTTTGTTTCTGAGTGGTATGGGTAGACCAAGATTGGTTTACAGAAATTGTGGAATAGTATGAATAGACCAAAATTGATTTATGGAACTATGGATTGCTTCCAATTTGACTATAATGAATAAAACTCCTAGGTCTTTGTATAGGTCTTTGTATAAATATACATTTTCATAGGAAGAAATGTTTAAGATCTGAAGTGCTTGGTCATATGTTGTGTATATTTCATTTTATCAAAAAAAAAACACAATAGTTTCAATAGTTTTTTGAAGTTTCTTACCATTTTGAATTCCCTTCAGAACCAAGTAAGCTCCTAGTTACCACTCAACCTCAGCAATAATTGATCAGTGTTTTTAATTTGAAGTTTTCTAATAAAATGAATTCCATTGTGGTTTAAACTTAGGAAACTAATTATGTTGAGCATCTCTGTTTTCTTTTATCTATTTGACTATCATCTTTTGTGAAGTTTTTGTTCAAGTCTCATGTCCTTTAGGGCATGAGTTTATCTTTTACTGAGTTTTGAATTTTTTATATTACGACTATCATTCCTTCATCAGACATATGAATCACAAATATTTTCTCCCAATTGAGGCTTGCATTTTCATTTCTTAACAGTGTTTTTTAAAAGAGATGATGTTTTTAATGTCAGTGAAGTTGAAATTATCAGCATATAATTCTTTATCTACTTTTATGATTTATTTGGGAATATAATTCTCTTAAACTATTATTAGGCTTCTTATTTATTGAATTTTGGTTAGTCCCGTGTGCTATGTTAGCAAATCCAAAGTTTTTCTTACAAATTTTTTATTTACTTTTACACAACATGCTTCTTTCCCTTTCTCTGCCCTACCTTTCCTTCCTCTCCCCACTCCACTCTTCCTCCTCCTTCTCAATGATATTTATCTTAAGATTAATCTTAAAGCATTAGATTTAAAATTTGTAATTTAAACTATGTAAAGAATTTTTGTTCAGTTAAAACTCTGGTTTGGTTTTTGTAACTTAAAATCTTTTTCAGACTGTTAAATTGTTCATTGGAATTTAGAGGCAGCTGGTTTTTCCGACTGCCAAGCTCCCAGATTTCTAGAACCTTTCTATTTTTCTCTATTTCTTCTTGCTAATAACCAGTTTATTTTTATAAATATCTTGTCAACAAAAGCAATAATAGCAAGGAACACACACCAATAACATTGCTTCCCATCTCTTCATCTAGACTTAAATTCCCAGGAGATCTCAGGTTTGCTTTTGGGGTTATCTCAGGTAACCATTTAAGCAGTGTGCCACTTCAGCCATACAACTGCTTATGTACCCCCCTCCCCTTTTTATTTTTGCTCTTTTCCTGCCAAAAGACCCAAACTACAATATAATGGTCTTAGATTTTGGTTTTATTCAAAACACATATCCTAATGTGAACTTCTGTGTCCTGGCATTCTCTGCAATAAACCAACAGTGCTTTTTGTCTTGTTTTTAAAAGAGAGTAGGCTTTTTCTCCATTCTTAGATATATTTACACACTAGCTTTTTATGTAAAATGATTCATACCATTTAATCACTTGATCAGTTGCAAAGGTTATCAGGCAAAATTCTAAAAGCAATGAAGCTTTAGAGGCAACAATTCTGTAGAGAACTCTATTATGAGAACCATAATTGTTTTGAGCTTTCATTGAACTTTGACTTATTGTCAGGAATCAATTATGAACTGAATTGTATAAGCTCATTATAAATCATGCTTCCTCATTAAGATGGTTTTTCATTCAGAGGTGATATCATTAGGATAAATCTCTTAACATATGATATAGTGTCTAATGGCATGAAATAAGAATGGATTCTGGTCCTATTCCATTGAATTTATTTATTTCTTAATAATTTGATATCATCCAGGTTAATTGAAATATACAAGTAGCACAGTTTAGCTGTCTTTAACTATGAGTTGCCAGTATTTAGATAAATAATTGCAAACAAAGTAAATTTTGCCTGAGACATTCTAACGAGTGTGTACCTTTGTTGTTTCACAAGGCTCTTTTAAAAACTGTTCAGAGGAATTTTTCATCATGTGAATGTTCATGTACTCCATAAATGGAAGCTAGAAACTCTTTCTGAGCATCAGTGCATTTGAGCCCATACAGGCAAACTAAGTTCCACCAGCCAAATGAACTTACCCAGAACTGCAGTATAGAAGCTGGACGTAGGGGATAAAGAAGGAACTTCACTGAGTCCTCCTGGGAATCCCGCTTTCAGGGACATCTGGTTTTGGGGGGCTAAAGTGTCACAGTTAGAGACTGTGCCTAGTGAGAGTGTCACAGATGTTTCATCAAAAACCACTCCTGAAATGTACTTGATTCTGATGGAGTACTTCTGGAAGCTTCCTAGTAACAATGTTACTTTTTGTAAGTTATCTTGTCATACGATGTTATTATATTTTCTTATTAACAGAGTGGGTTTCTGTTTGCATTCAAATACTGGCTCATTTATAAGCCTAAATATTGTCTGAATTTGGACTATACCATTAACATTTAACATTTTCTAACAATTTATGTAGTTATATAAAATGTTAAGTTGCAAGCCATTTTTCCTTTGATATTCTTGGCTGGTTTGGTCTGGCACAACACGTGAAAACTATGAGAATAAGCATAATGATAACATTAGAAATGTACTGGAATCAGTATTGCTATAACAATTTAAAGGTAAACTAAAGTATGCATATGACATAAATATTTTAAACATTCATTTACATGTGACTAATTGCTGCTGTTGAATTCAGGTACACAGAATTGATTAATGACAATTCTTGTTTGTTACCTGCTATCAGTATTGGTCTATGTATAACCCTTTATATTTATTTTAATATAATATGTGTTTGCTTATTAAATGATACACATCCACAAATATAAACGAGTTCAAGTGTAAAAGAACTGAAAATCACGTACATGCGAGTATTTCCCTCCTCTTACATAACCAGCTTGCATCCTTATATCTGAGATGAACACTGTCCCAAAGTTGGGAATACCATTGTCTTGATAATTGTTATGTTTTTACATATGTCTAAAATATATATTTGGCTTTTAATTATTTCCACACTTTGTAAAAAGTTGTATTCTATCATTTTTTTTTTTCGTGAGTCGATTTCACATATTTGTTGAAAGAAGCTCTCATTCATTATTTTTCCTCTGCTTCATGGAATATTCCTTTGTGAGATTTGCGACAATATATTTACCCATTCTTTTATTAAGAAAACTCAAATTTTTACATAATTTATGAGAACAGTTTTCTATAAACAGAGAAATTGTGAAGATAGTACCGTTTCATATCTCCTCCCTACCATACAGTTTCCATTTTTATTAACATCTTACATTAGTGTAGTATATTTGTTACTGTTAATGTAACCAATATTGATACAATATTATTAATGAAAGAACATACTTTATTCAGAGTTCCTTAGTTTTTACCTAATAACCTTTATTTGTGAAAGGATCCTGTTCAAGATGCCTTGTTTTACATTTAATTGTCATGTCTTCTTAAGCTTCTCATGGCTGCAACAATTTCTCAGACTTAACTGTTGTATTTGATGACATTGACAGTTTTGAAGCATATTAGGTATTTTTAGAATGTCTCTCAACTGAGATTTGTCTTACTGATGTTTTTCTCCATAATTAGGTGGTGTTTATGAGTTTGGGAAAGGAGGACCACAGAGATGAAGTACCATTTTTTTTTTTATTTGACATTAAAAATTGTAATATTTTTTCCAAGTATTTATGTAAATCCAAGTTAGTTAACACACAGTGTAATATTAATTTCCAGTGGAGGGGTTGTGGGAGGGGTGATGGGCTAAATGGGTAAGGGGCATTAAGGAATCTACTCCTAAAATCATTGCTTCACTATATGCTAACTAATTTGGATGTAAATTTTAAAAAATAAAAAATAAAGTTAAAATATTTCAGGTGTAGAATTTAGAGATTCAACACTTACATACAACACCTGGTGCTCATCACAAGTGCCTTTCTTAATCCTCATCGTCTATTTAACCCTTCCCTCTCCCATGAAGCTCCCCTTTAGTAACCATCAGTTTGTTCTCTATAGGTAAGGGTCTGTTTCTTGGTTTTCCTCTCTTTCTCCCCTGCTCCATGTTCATTTGTTTGTTTCTTCAATTCCACATATGAGTGAAATCATATGATATTTGTGTTTCTGTGACTGATTTCACTTAGTGTGATACTCTCTGGCTCCATTACATCATTGCAAATGGCAAGATTTCATTCTTTTTTATGGCTGAGTAATAAATAATCCGTTGTATATAATACCACCTCCTCTTTATCCACTTATCAGTCAATGGACATTTGGGCTCTTTCCGTTAATTTCCATAAATGTTAAACGTCAGGGTGGATGTATTCTTTCCAGTTAGTGTTTTTGTATTCTTTGGCTAAATACCCAGTAGTGCGATAACTAGAATTTTTAACCTTTTTTGAGGAACCTCCACACTGTTTTCCCGAGTGGCTGCACCAGTTGGCATTCCCACCAGCACTTCAAACGGGTTCCCTTTTCTGTGCATCCTTTTTAATAGCTGTTGTTTCCTGTCTTGTTCATTTTAGCCATTCTGACTGGTGTGAGTAATATCTCATTGTAGTTTTGATTTCTTTTTCTCTGATGTTGCGTGATGTTGAGCATCTTCTCATGTGTCTATTGGCCTTCTGGATGTTTTCTTTGGAAAAATGTTCGCATCTTCTGCCCATTTTTAAAAGGATTACTTGTTTTTGGGGTGTTGAATTTTATAAATTATTTATATATTTTCGATACTAAACCTTCATCAGGCATGCCATTTGCAAATATCTTCTTCTATTCTGAACGTTGCTTTTTGGTTTCGATGATTCCTTCACTGTAGAGAAGCTTTTTATTTCGATGAAGTCCCAATAGTTTACTTTTGCTTTTGTTTCCCTGCCTCAGGAGACATATCAAGTAAGAAGTTGGTGCAGCCAGTGTCAACGAGATTACTGCCTGTGTTCTACTCTAGGATTTTAATGGTTTCCTAATGCACATTTAGCTCTAATTGATTTTTAACTTATTTTTATGTGTGGTATGAGAAAGTGGTCCACTATTATTCTTTGGCATGTTCCTGTCCAGTTTTCCCAACACCATTTGTTGAAGAGACTGTCTTTTTTCCATTGCATATTCTTCTCTGCTTTGTTAAGATTAGTTGATCAAACAGTTGTGGGTTCATTTCTGGATTTTCTATTGATCTATATGTCTGATTTTGTGCCAGTACCCTACTGTCTTGATCACTACAGCTTTGTAATAAAACTTCAAGTCCAGAATTGTTATGCCTCCGGCTTTGCATTTTCTTTTTCAGGATTGCTTTGGCTCTTTGGGGTCTTTTGTGGTTCCATACAAGTTTTAGGATTGATTGTTCTAGCTCTAGGAAAAATGCTGGTGGTATTTTGATACAGATTGCACTGAATGTGTAGATTGCTTTGGGTAGTATAGATGTTTTAACAATGTTTGTTCTTCCAACCCATGAGCATGGAATGCTTTTCCATTTCTTTGTGTCTTCTTCTATGTCTTTCATCAATGTTTTATGGTTTTCAGAGTATAGGTCTTTGACCTCTTTGGTTAGGTTCAGTCCTAAGCATTTTAGTTTTGGTGCAGTTGTAAATGGAATTATTCTCTTAATTCCTCTTCCTCCTGCTTCATGATTGGTGTATAGAAATGGTACAGATTTCTGTGCATTCAGTGAAGTTGCAGAATATAAAACTCAATTTGTTTATCAGTTTTCAGTCTTTTTGGTGTAACACTTTCACCACTTTCTATATAGAGTATCATGTCATCTGCAAATAGTGAAAGTTTAACTTCTTCCTTGCCAGTTAGGATACCTTTTATTTCTTTGTGCTGTCTTATTGGTGTGGCTACATCTTCCAATACTGTAAGTAACAGTGGTGAGCGTAGACATCCCTGTCTTGTTCCTGACCATAGAAGAACAGTGCTCAGTTTTCCCCATAGAAGATGATTTTAGCTGTGAGTTTTTCATATATGACCTTGATTATGTTAAGGTACATTCCCTCTAAACCTACTTTGTTGAGGGTTTATATCATGAATGGATGTTGTACTTCCTCACGTGCTTTTTCTGTATCTATTGAAAGGATCATGGGGTTTCAATCCTTTCTCTTATTAATGTGGTATATCACATTGATTAACTTCTGAGTACTAAACTGCCCTTGCAACCCAGGACTCAATCCCACTTGATTGTGGTAAATAATTCTGTACTGTTGGATTTGATTTGCTTGCATTTTGTGGAGAATTTTTGCATCCAGGTTCATCATGGATATTAGCCTGTAATTTTCTTTTCTTTCTTTTTTTTTTTTGTAGTGTCTTTGTGTCATTTTGGTATCAGTGTACCTTATGATTATTGCTTTAGATTCTCCATCAGACATATTAGTTATGTCTGTTTTGCTTAGACCTCTGGCTGTGACCTTTTCTTGTGGTTTCATCTGGGATGAATTCCTCCATCCTGGCATTTTGTCTAGGTCTCTGTCTTCTTCCCTGTATTTGGAAACCCTGTTATGTTCTCTGCCTGTCAGAGTAATGACTTTATGAAGAACAGGCCATATAGTGTCCAGGGCCTGATGCTTCAGGGAGTGTCTCTTGTGTGTGCTGTATGCATTGTGCTGCTGTGTTTTGGCTACTGTATCCTTCAGGCCAGTCCTCTGCAGAGGTTTCCTGCTGTGCACAGTGTTTGGACCTTGGCCAGAGTGTGGTGAGTTTTAACTAGGTATGCTTTAGTGCTTATTAAATGAGACCTGATACTGCTTCTCCTAAAACTGAAGCCTTTCAGAACTCTCTGGTGAGGGAGATGTGGTGTGGGCAGGGGTTTCTGCTGGTCTTCTGGGGAAGGGGCCCACCACACTGGAACTGAGGCAAACTTGACAGAGAAGGGCAATACCGCCAGAACACAGGGCTGTGGGACCTGGTACAAACAGGTTAGACATCTAGTTTCAGTGCTGTAGTGTTATCACAAGTGCTTCTGTGTTTATGCAGACGGATGGGGGAGGGAAATGATGCCAGCAAACTCCACTGTCCCTGGAGAGGGGTCTCCATGCTTGTTGTTCTCAGGGAAGCACTCTGAGAAGAGCAAATAATCTCCTCCCTGTGTGTCCCAGGCATTTTTCAGGTTGCTGTTTCCACACTGTCTGTCCAGGAGTTAGGGTTGCGCCCTCAGGGCTCTATCCCAGCCATCCCCACTGACCTTTAAACTGCAGTCTTCATTTTGGCCACTGACTGGCGTGAGGTGATATCTGAGTGTGGTTTTGATTTGTATTTCCCTGATAAAGAGCGACGTTGAACATCTTTTCATGTGCCTGTTGGCCATCCGGATGTCTTCTTTAGAGAAGTGTCTATTCATGTTTTCTGCCCATTTCTTCACTGGGTTATTTGTTTTTCAGGTGTGGAGTTTGGTGAGCTCTTTATAGATTTTGGATACTAGCCCTTTGTCCGATATGTCATTTGCAAATATCTTTTCCCATTCCGTTGGTTGCCTTTTAGTTTTGTTGGTTGTTTCCTTTGCTGTGCAGAAGCTTTTTATCTTCATAAGGTCCCAGTAATTCACTTTTGCTTTTAATTCCCTTGCCTTTGAGGATGTGTTGAGTAAGAGATTGCTACGGCTGAGGTCAGAGAGGTCTTTTCCTGATTTCTCCTCTAAGGTTTTGATGGTTTCCTGTCTCACATTCAGGTCCTTTATCTATTTTGAGTTTATTTTTGTGAATGGTGTGAGAAAGTGGTCTAGTTTCAACCTTCTGCATGTTGCTGTCCAGTTCTCCCAGCACCATTTGTTAAAGAGACTGTCTTTTTTCCATTGGATGTTCTTTTCTGCTTTGTCAAAGATGAGTTGGCCATACATTTGTGGGTCTAGGTCTGGTGTTTCTATTCTATTCCATTGGTCTATGTGTCTGTTTTTGTGCCAATACCATGCTGTCTTGATGATGACAGCTTTGTAATAGAGGCTAAAGTCTGGGATTGTGATGCCTCCTGCTTTGGTCTTCTTCTTCAAAATTACTTTGGCTATTCGGGGCCTTTTGTGCTTCCATATGAATTTTAGGATTGCTTGTTCTAGTTTCGAGAAGAATGCTGGTGCAATTTTGATTGGGATTGCATTGAATGTGTAGATAGCTTTGGGTAGTATTGACATTTTGACAATATTTATTCTTCCAATCCATGAGCACGGAATGTCTTTCCATTTCTTTATATCTTCTTCAATTACCTTCATAAGCTTTCTATAGATATCACCTCACGCCAGTCAGAGTGGCCAAAATGAACAAATCAGGAGACTATAGATGCTGGAGAGGATGTGGAGAAACGGGAACCCTCTTGCACTGTTGGTGGGAATGCAAATTGGTGCAGCCGCTCTGGAAAGCAGTGTGGAGGTTCCTCAGAAAATTAAAAATAGACCTACCCTATGACCCAGCAATAGCACTGCTAGGAATTTATCCAAGGGATACAGGAGTACTGATGCATAGGGGCACTTGTACCCCAATGTTTATAGCAGCACTCTCAACAATAGCCAAATTATGGAAAGAGCCTAAATGTCCATCAACTAATGAATGGATAAAGAAATTGTGGTTTATATACACAATGGAGTACTACAGGGCAATGAGAAAGAATGAAATATGGCCCTTTGTAGCAACGTGGATGGAACTGGAGAGTGTGATGCTAAGTGAAATAAGCCATACAGAGAAAGACAGATACCATATGGTTTCACTCTTATGTGGATCCTGAGAAACGTAACAGAAACCCATGGGGGAGGGGAAGAAAAAAAAAAAAAAAGAGGTTAGAGTGGGAGAGAGCCAAAGCATAAGAGACTGTTAAAAACTGAGAACAAACTGAGGGTTGATGGGGGGTGGGAGGGAGGGGAGGGTGGGCGATGGGTATTGAGGAGGGCACCTTTTGGGATGAGCACTGGATGTTGTATGGAAACCAATTTGACAATAAATTTCATATATTAAAGAAAAAAAATAAAAATAAACTGCAGTCTTTAAAGCCCAGCTGATTGCAAAAATTCACAAAAATCAACCCCTGTTGTTTTCCCAGCCAGTGGTTTTGGGAAAATGTTGTCCTTATGTGTTCCCCTGTGTGTTCTTCTCTCTCTGGCCTTGCTACACAGGTAGGGTTCCCTCTCCTCCACAGTCAGTACCTGTGATCTGTTTCTCCTCCACACCATGTCATTACTTCCTACCTTCCTCGACATGGCCATGTCTTTCCCTCTGGTTGTAGAGTTTGTTGTGTCAATCCTCAGGTTGATTTTTTGGGTATTCAGAATGATTTGATAGTTATCTAGTTGTGTTGGAGGGACAAGAGGACCCTAGAGTCTTCCTAATATGCTGCCATCTTAGCTCCCACTACTAAAGTGTGATTTTCATCACCTTATATTGAGGGTACATATTATCAGCATGATGTATCACCTTCATAAGCTGAATGAGGTTTTCCAGGTTTCTTGAATGTAACTTTACTCTTTACCTCTCCTTTGTATATTGTACTTTTGGAAAGGAGGTCACTACACATAGCTCACTCTTAAAGAATAAGAATGTGTGCTCTACCTGCTTGAAGGCAAAATATCTACATAAATTATTTGGAAATTTTTCCTCAGGAGAATTTTTGGTCTCCCACATTATTTATGTATTCAATCATTTATTTACAATAGTATGGACTCATGGTTATTTATTTTATACTTTGGGTTATAATCCAATACTACCTGCTTTTTTTGTTGTTGTTGTTGCTTAGGGTGTTCCAGCTTTGGACATTGGAAGTTCTTTCAATTGGCATCTGTGTTCCTTTGATTGTATTTTCCTATGATTGTATTTTTGTATATCCTATGTATATTCCTTAAGTACTTCCATACCTTCAGATACTATAATGACCTAACTCATTTTACCATTATTACCTTAAATAACCTATTATATTATATATTTTATATATAATAATATATATATATAATTTATCTTATATATATAATATGTATAATATATATAGTATATATTTTACATATAATGTGTATAATATCATATATAGTATATATTTTATATATTTTATAAATATATATAGTATATTTATATAATATATAAAGTATATATAGTATGTATTTTATTATTATTATTATTATTATTATTATTATTATTATTTTTAGGCAGAGTGTGTGAGCAGGGGAGAGGAACAGAGGGATAGAGAAAGAATTTTAAGGAAGATCTGTGATGAGCATGATCATGACCTTGAGATCATGACCTGAGCTGAAATCAAGAGTTAAATGCTCAACCTACCGAGCCACCAGGCACCCCAATAACCAATTATATTTTAGATCAATTGGAAATATTTTCCCTCCACTTATTGTTTCTCTTATTTTCTTTAAGCAGATTCAAGTTCCTGATCCATGTAATTTTCCTTCTTGAAGAACTTACCGCCTTTCCTTCAAGGGAAAATCAGCTGGTGATAACTGCTCAGTTTCTTCATGAAAGTAAGTTTTATTTTTCTTTTAAAGATAATTTCACTTGATGTAGGGTTGTAGGTTGGCATTTGTTTTTCTTTCAACATTTTAATATTAAACTGCACTCACTGCTTTTTTACGTGGTTTCTGACAGGAAGGTCATCGTAATTCTAATCTGGGTTTCATGTAATCTGGTTTTATTCTTCTCCCATCTATGCCTGGTTTCTTTCAAGATTTTCTGTCTTTGCTTCTATAGTTTTGTGTGGGCCACCCTGCAATGATGGGGAGGATCCACACTTAGAACTTGGTTCTACTATCAGAACTGGTGATGCCACATATACACGCACCAAGAAAGTATAAAAAGATTTGTTATTCACATAACGAGTTCCTGTGGAAAACAGTCGCCCTTCTACCTAGTCCAAAAATGGCTTGAGGAACCAGAGAAAGGAGATTGTTTTGGAATTTTTATAGCAGTTAATGAGCAGGAGTTGTGGCTAATGGGAAGAGATTTACATGGTTGAATCTCCCTTTGGCACCAAAGGAGGGAAAACGGCTTTCTCATCTTGCCTGGACCTGAGAACGAATGTGAAGAGGGGGGACACAGCTTAAGGGTTTTCAGCAAACATTTAAAAAATGTCAGAAGCTTTAGTACAAATGTGAATATAATATTTATAGTTGTAGCTTACTTGGTGTTTTTAAATTTATCCTATTTTATGTTCTTTGAGCTTCTTGTAAACATGGTTTGGCATCTGTCAAGAATTTTGGAAAGTAAGTCATTATTATAAATATTTCTTAGTTTCTTCTCCTTCTGGTATTCCAGTTACATGTATCTTACACCTTTTGAAAAGACCTTCATTCTTTTATGCTCTTTTCTTATTCCTTCCTTTTCTTGTATCTCAGCCTGGCATTTTCTATTATCTTCTAAAAATTTAAGTTTAGATTTTCACTAGTTTTTTCTAATTTTTATGTATTAACTAGTCTTGCCTGTCCTAAATGATGTTATACTACTCTTCTGTCATGAGTGAAATTCAGTGTGGATATTGGGCTGTTTCTTGGCTACTTTATACCACTGATCACATGATGCCAATAGGTACCAGTTCTATAACTTCTTAGTAAGTTCCAGTAGCTGCTATGGAATTTCTTTCCTGTTATTCCACTTCTTGAGAAATACCTTGTCTTCTCCCTATATTCTAGAATCTGACTCATATGTAAATGTTGAGATATCTATTAGATATTGAAATGGATACATTTAGCAAGCAATGGCTATATGAATTTTGACTTTGGGGGGAGGTCCCAGAGGTGTCCAAGAATTATTGGAGAAAGGACACTATAAGTTAGCTGAAGCCCTGAGAATTCACAGCCAGAAAATAAGATTCTGGATCATAATGCTTTGTAAAATGTTCAGCTAATTGAAGCATGAGTGAAGTATTATCATGGGAGAAAGTGAGATTAGGCAGAGAACAAGAACACAGAAGTGTGAGATGGTAAAGAACACGGAAGTTAACACTTTTATTTCAAAAAACGTCATTTAGGTCTCATGTCAGATATCACATCTGCAAAGACTTTGTCCTTGACCACCAGCCATCAGTGCTGATTTCTCCACAATTTCCAACTGAGTTTAAGTTGCCTATTATTTCTCATTGTACTTCTGAAAGTACTTATCACAATTTTTTTTTGTAATTACGTAGCATCTCTACTACTCACTAAAAATCCCAGTAGGACATGAATATATGATATATATTTCATTTGTTGTCTAACCAGGATCTCATACCAAATAAAGATCCAACAAGTATCTTTTTTTTTTTTCAAGTTTATTTACTTTGAGAGAGAGCTAGTGAGCACAAGTGGGGGAAGAGCAGAGAGAGGAAGAGAGAGAGAGAGAATCCCAAGCAGGCTCCACACTAAGTGTGGAGCCTGATGTAGGGCTCAAACTCATGAACCATGAGATCATGACCCGAGCTGAAGTTGGATGCTTAACCGACTGAGCCACGCAGGCACCCCTCAACAAGTATGTTTTATTGAAGTAATTATCAAAGTATATCAATTTATTCATGTGAGATAATAGGAAGCAATTTTTTCCAGGTTGAGTTCCTGGCTCTGTCATAAATTGGCTTCATGATCTTTTACTGCTTATTTGACCATCAGTGACTCAGTGATGTTATTTACATATTAGAAGGTTGGACTGAATAATCCTTAAGATCATATATTCTTAAAACATTGTATAATTCTTACAGTTTGCCTTTCTTGTATACTCCATGGTAGGAGTCAACTTTATAAATGCACATCTGCATTATTAAGCACATTCATCAGTGAAAAGGAGCATGAGGCACTTAAAGTTTACCTGTCATACAAATGTATCCAGCAAGTACAAGGGGAAGTTAAAATAAACTGGTGATAAACTACAGCCAAGTATGGAAAATTTATCATTTTCTAGCAGTCTCCTTGCCTAGGCTGATAAATGGCATTGTTTTTGCATTGCAGGCCCTTTTCAACATGATAAACTTTTTGAAGGGAACCCAATTCCATGATAAAGAGATTTGGGCAGAAATGAGGAGCAGTTGCCTAGTTAGAGTGTTCTGCTGCAGTGTTTGATGAATGAAAAGCAACTCGATTGTGGCGGGGTGCCAGAATGTAGGAGCATAAATGCACTTGGCTGAAGTAAAGTGTAGCTGATCTGACATTCTGAGAACACTGGGCGTTCTAATATGGCAAGCAGACCTTATGAAACCTTAACAAAGCTGTAGATTTGTTTGTTTTATACTTGCAAGGACATTTACCTTATACCAACATCATTTGGAATAGCTTCCTTAGAAAAGCAATCAGTAGATGCTGAGGCAAAGTAAGAGTAAAATTAACACATTCCTTCCCTTTCTTTCCTCCTTGAAATCTGCAGATTTTCCTGGAGTTCTCTGAACGAAGCTGATAAATTGGAAAGTGGTGTGGAGGGGATTGTAGTAGTGTACCTGGGAAGAAAGTTGGAGAAGCAATCATTCAGAAAAAGAGTGTAGTTTAGTTTTACATACATGCATGCATACGCACACACATGTGTATCTGGAAAAAGTTAAAAGTATCTTAGTTTTAAATACCTTCATGCAGTCCTGTAATCAGTTCCTTAGTTTCCATCCCCCATTTTTTAAATACATTATCTGTAGTCTCATAATCACAACTGACTTTTCTTTGCTAAGACAGCTCTGGGCATTTTTATTTGATTTCTGATGTGAGAAATGTGCCACAATCACGTCCCTAAGGAGAGTCACGAGTCCCATAACCCATCGTGACCTTGCTTAAAGTTAAGAGTAAAAACGAGGTGTTGGTTCTATAGTTATTTCTTTCCATTTATTTTCCATCATTTTATTTCCGTCTGGTGGGCCCACATAAGCTATCCATGATAGGGATCTCTGGGAAATGTAGGTTTGGTTTTTTTCTGAATAGAAAGCTAATGCTTAACCATGTACTTTACCACATATTGTGCCCTGAGATTATTGTCAATGCATTTAAGGAAGGAAGGAGCCCATCTAAAAGGTAATGACTTTTGAAAGCAACATACTGTGGCTCATTTTTTCAAATAGGAAACTCAGCCAATTTTGTCAACATATAATTTGTCTGGAATATTGAAGTTATGTGCTGCAGCATAAAGTATATGCTAATGAAAGCTATTATTTCTAAGCATGAAATGATATTTTTAAAATAATTTAGCAACAAATCATTATTTTACACATAACTATGATTTTCTCAAACTGGATGAATAGAAATGTTTCTTATTAAAAACAAACAACCTCAACACTTTCCTATTTCATTTTAAAATAATAGTTACTAGTAACCTTGAATAAATGAGATGATAAATCACTACTGGTAATATAAAGTAAAAAAAGTGAAAATAATAAAAAAAAATACAAGGAAAATGGGTAGCATAGAAACAAAGTGGGTATCTAATTATCAGTTCTATAATGAATGTTTAAACCCATGTTCCTTAAATATTGATATCCACACCAACATTTTTTTATTTCTCAAAATTCTTTTTTTTTAAAACAGTTCTCTTTGTTAAATATGCGCTCATTTTATTTTGTTATTTTTTTATTTGAGGGAGAGTGAGTGATTAGGGGAGAGGAGCAGAGGGAGAGAGAAACAATCCCAAGCAGGCTCAATGCTCAGTACAGAGCTGGATGTGAGGCTTAATCCCACGACCCTGGGATCATGACTTTAGCCGAAATCAAGAGTCGGAGGCTCAACCGACTGAGCCACTCAGGCGCCCCATTCAAAATTACC
Organism: Neofelis nebulosa; assembly: GCF_028018385.1. NCBI lineage: Eukaryota > Metazoa > Chordata > Mammalia > Carnivora > Felidae > Neofelis > Neofelis nebulosa. The sequence goes on from NC_080796.1 coordinate 55,601,593, forward strand.
TTTTAAAGCATATGTTCCTTAAAACTAAATCTCACAGCTACCAAAACAATGCAAATTATGATACCTTGGATATGAGTTTTATCTTACTGCTTTATCTAATTTATTGAATAGATGAGTCAAATCATATCTAGATTGTTGACCCACTTTATATTTACTTACTTAGTTATTTGTGAAATTACATGATAATTTTTAATGTGCAGTTAAATCATTTTATAAAAACAAATTAAGAAAAAGCTTGAAGCAAAGTGGTATTCTACCATTGCTGCTATTCTGCCATGCCAGAAGTATTCCTGCCTTTGTCCATGCTGTTTCCTTATCAGGGTTCTTTCTAGTATTTTGATAGGTAAATGCTTCATTTCATTCAAAGCTTATCTTAATATACCCATTAGGAAAGTCTTCCCTATCCTTTCATTAAATATGATCGCTCTGTACCTTTAATATGCAATCATATAATTTTGTGTCACTTAAGTCTATTGTACTCTTCAAACATCAAGAAAATAGCATGTATTATTGTTAAAGAATTGACATATGCACTGACATATACATTTCTATTTACCATACCTATCGATGATATATCCTTGGCACTGTTTTAAGTACAGTTAATCCTCAAACCACATGGGTTTGTGTGTTTTTCCTGATAAATGCAATAAAGTACTGTAAATGTATTTTCTTTTAAAATTTTCTTAACATATTTAGGTTACCTTACTGTAAGAATACAGTTTATAATGTATATAACATACAAAATATATGTTAATTGGCTGTAATTGGTAAGACTTTTGGCTAACTGTAGGCTGTTAGTAAAGTTTGGGGGGGGTCAGATTATACACAGATTTTTTTTTGCCTATATAGGGGGTCAATGCTCTTCACCTTGCATTGTTCAAAAGTCAACTGTATATATATTCCATATAAAGCTTTAGAAGATACAAGATTTAATCAATACAACTTCTTTTAAATCTCAATTAAATTTCTTTGCCCCTTGGATAAAAACCAACTCACATTTATAATTAGAAGGAAGTAACCCATGTCCATTCATAGTTTTTACTCTTAATCCATTGTATTCTGGACCACTCATACATACCCCTATATCTTAAATTTTTGAATTAATGAAACCTTACTTTGTGATCATTATTGATGGTCCCCTTTTGAAATCTTCTAATATTTTCATAATTAATTTGTTACAGTTAAGGGCCACTGCAGTGGAACTGGCTTGAATAGTTAAAATATCAAAGCAAGAGCAGAATTCTGTAGAATAGCCTAAATGATGTTACTGTGTCCACTCAACTCAAGCCATTTATTGGACAGTTTCCACTTCTCCCTAGGAAATATACTTCTGTGTCGATGAGGAAACTGATTGGAAAGTGCTTTGTAAGAAATAAGCCCCTATATATATTTAACATCATTAGCATTGACATTAATTGGGGTTTTCTAAAGAAAACCATGGAGTTACTTTGTCAGCAATTTCAGTCCTGAAACAAGATAGTACTTCCCACTATTATTTTCCAAATATTTAAATATTAATGTGTTGTTGGACTCCATCCTCATTTTTACTTTATGTATCCAGAATAAATAGATGTTAATTTGCATGGCCACCTTAAACAATTGATATTGATAGACTGAAGAACTGTTGGGAAGAGTTTTGAGAGCTTATCCAAAGCCCACTTGAAGGAGTGCCATGATTAATTATAAATATGTGCTGTGTATGAAGAGCTGCTCTGGAGAGAAGAGCTGCTAGGTCTTGTGGGTTTTGACAACAAACCAAAACAAAAGTAACATTGAAACCTTTAATCACTGTACTAGTTTAAGGGAAAAGAGGAAGCACCAACTCCCTCAGTAATCCTTCCCCCACCAAAAGAATATGCCTAGAAGATTCAGATGTATTAGCATACAATGAGGATTGTCTTACTGATTAGGGAACATCTAACAAAAGGCTTCTGTTATTTTATAGACCCCTGGCCCTGGTGTAGAGAAAGTGGTAAGACTAGCAAAGGAGAAGTATTGAATACTAAGAGTATCTTTAAGGCCCCCCCCTCTTACTTCCAATAAGTCTCAGCAGAGGGGTCTGGGGAAGGCCAAAGCCCCTTGGTAAGGAAGTTTCTGAATGGAGCTTACACTAGGAATCCAGGCATCCATCAGGGCATGGTAAGGAGGCCCCTTGGTAATGGAGGCTCCTTCTGAATGGAAATGTTTGCATTAGTATTTCAGAAATGCATCAAAGTATGGCTGGCCAAGGTGGCCTGAGCCCTTGACTGCAACCTCCCTCAAAGACATCAAGTCTAGCGTGGCAAGGGCAGCATTCTGCCACAAGGCTTGCCAGATTATTTAAAGCCTTTTAAATAAACTATAGTGGTAGTGTAAAGATTATACATAGGATTTTTACTAGGAATTGGACTTATTCTAGACAGGTACATTTGGGGAATGGCTATATATTTCACCTCTGCTTAACACAATTTGGGAAGGGACATGCATTCATTTCCATACCTTCAACTGCAGTACCCATTCTGTTTGTTTTGTTTTGTTTTGTGCATATGTGTGTGTGTGTGTGTGTTTTATATATATTATATTATATATATATTATAATATTATAATATTTATATATATTATATATTATAATATATATATAATATATTATATATTATAATATATATATATAATATATTATATAATATATTATTATATATATTCATATATATATATATGTATATATATAAAATTTATTATCAAGTTTGTTTACATACAACACCCAGTGCTCATCCCAACAGGTGCCCTCCTCAATGCCCATCACCCACTTTCCCCTCTCCCCCACCCCCATCAACCTTCAGTTTGTTCTCAGTATTTAAGAGTCTCTTATGGTTTGCCTTCTTCCCTCTCTGTAACTTTCCCCCCCCCTTCCCCTCCCCCCTGGTCTTCTCTTAAGTTTCTCAGGATCCGCATATGAGTGAAAACATATGGTATCTGTCTTTCTCTGCCTGACTTACTTTACTTAGAGTAACACTTTCCAGTTCCATCCATGTTGCTACAAATGGCCAGATTTCATTCTTTCTCATTGCCAAGTAGTATTCCATTGTATATATAAACCATATCTTCTTTATCCATTTGTCAGTTGATGGACATTTAGGCTCTTTCCATAATTTGGCTATTGTTGAGAGTGCTGCTATAAACATTGGGGTACAAGTGCCCCTATGCATCAGAACTCCTGTATCCCTTGGGTAAATTCCTAGTAGTGCTGTTGCTGGGTCATTAGGGTAGATCTATTTTTAATTTTTTGAGGAACCTCCACACTGTTTTCCATAGCGGCTGCACCAATTTGCATTCCCACCAACAGTGCAAGAGGGTTCCCGTTTCTCCACATCCTTGCCAACATCTATAGTCTCCTGACTTGTTCATTTTAGCCACTCTGACTGGCGTGAGGTGGTATCTCAGTGTGGTTTTGATTGTATTTCCCTGATGAGGAGTGACGTTGAGCATCTTTTCATGTGCCTTTTGGCCATTCTGAACTGTAAGTTTAGCTCTAAACTTTCTTGCTAACCCAAGAACTGAATTCGCAACTGCTTATTTTACTGACCATATATAATTGACACTTCCAGCGTTAACACCCTTACATTTTCCTGTTTGTTTCCCATGCTATACTCTGAAGTCTATAAATTCAGGGATCATTTCCTCCACATTTAGCAGCATTCTTGGCTCTTCAGGAATTTAATAGATCTTTAATGAAAGAAAACAGAAGGGGAACTATCAGATTGTCCAGTGGAGAAATTCTCAAATTCAGTCGTGTAACAGAGTGTTGAACTTGTGAAATTCAGTTTCCAATTAAATTGACTGAAAATGTTTAGTCTTTATAAAAGTTCTTTATTTTATTAATCTCCAATTAATTTTTTAAAGCAGTAAATTTTGAAAAATATCAGTGATACCTATTTGATAATGCCTTTTCCCAGGTTAAAACATAATTTTCTTTATCACTTTATTTCTGTAGCTACTGCCTACCTATCCTTACTTTTCAGTTTGATCACTACTATCTCCATGAGCTATTTCCTTTTGCGGAATATAAGTCAGGAATTCATATTATATTTTTGCCTATACTTTTCTGTATGATGCTTTCCCCATTGTACGAATGTAAATGTGTTTGTATTATCAATGCACTTGTATCTTTCCAAGGAGACTGAAAAAGGCAGAAATGGTGTTGTATTGCTCATAACCTAGACCATGTGCATATGAAGAAATACTTGTTGAAGGTATGAGTCACTGTTTATTTTAAAATTGTTATAGCCACTAGTGTTTGACTTTTCTCTAGCTTGAGTGCATTCCCTTTAATATCCTCATATGTATTTATATTTACATAAGAATCTAAGTATTTCAACTTGTCTGTTACTCTAATCCCCTTTGAAAGTCTCCTGCCCAAATCAAAATTGAGTTGAATGTTTGATTCTCAAACTGTTTTATAGAGATAGCAGTCATGAATACTGAATTGTGACTACCCAGAACTCCTTATGCTCAGGCTGCTGCGCACATTGTAACTCTCAGTCCTCCCTTCCATTTCCAGTGGTTATGCTGGAGTACTGCAGAGGTAGTTAAGGGTCAGTGCTTTTAGGAATGCTCTCTGCCTCCTGTGTCCATGTCTGAAGACTCTCTACTCTCTTCCTTCAGTTAGTGATAACTTTCTTCATAATACCCTTATATACATGTAACATATATGAATATATACACAGAGACACATATATATATGCTAGACCTTTTTTTTTTTTACATGTTTTGGATTTGTTTGTCAGCCATCTTGACTAGAGAGGAAAATATAGAACATATTAATATTGGGCATATAATAGGTTCTCAATAAACATCTTGTTGAATGAATACATGAATGGAATCATTCTAAATTTATATACTATGTCTGGTTTTTATCCAAAGTTAAATAAACTTGTTAATAATTATGAAAGCCCCATTCAGGAAAATGTAAAACTATTTTCAGTCCAATATTTTTAAAGGGCAATATAAACTTGATATGGAAATAAACTGCAGATAATATGATTTTGTTTTATTTTGAAAAATAATTTGCAAACTGAAGACATTCTATGTTGACCAATATTATGGAAACCTAATAAAAACCATGCCCTGAAAGAATTTAACATATTTAAATATAGTGTCTTACTAAATGTTATTTCTATATCTGTAGATCTATCAAAAGCACAGATACTTTATTTCACCATATTGGAGCTAGGAAGACATTAGACGATTGATTATACAAGTATTGGCTCTTTTCCAGACTTAGAAGTGCAGGGACTGGGCATGGAAGGCTGCACAATTCAGATAATTATCAGAATAGTTATAGCTTGATCTTAATAATGATTTTATTACATAACCCAACATTACACTCAACCCTGTTAAAGTTTCATATAGTTGCAGAAACCACATTTTGAAATTTAATGGACTTTTCATTCATCATCCTAGTATACTTAGAGCTATAGAACTTCAGCCAAAACCAATATGGGTGGACTATCTCCCTTGATTCAACATTCATGAAGAATACCAGGAGCAGTTTTGTGTTCTTTGTCTCAAAGTCCTGACCACTGGTCTATGATCTGGAATGAATCAAGAGTCGCTCCCTGCCATCATTTGATTATATGCCCAGCACCAGTACAACTGACAAAGTGAAAATGCCCTAGCCTGAATAATTAAAATCGTTTGGAATATTTATTCAAAAGACACATAAAAGTAGAATGTAAATCATGTTCTTGAAGACAACACAGAGATCTCTTTCATAAAGTCATCACGTTGTTTAATGTTATCTACTCCAAAATGTTATTTGGCAAACCTCTCAAATTAATGGTACTTTTGGTTGATGTCCTTGCTCTTTATAAGAATCCTTGTAGAGAACTCTGTATTTATACAGTGCTGTTGGGTGAAAATCAGTAACTTAATAGGCAGGGGTAGTTTGTGATCCAATTTGTCAAGAAGGAGCAGTGAAGAATAAAATTGCACCAATCACTTCTGTTGTTTTTGAATGTGTTTATCTGACATATTCTTAAGGGATTCCTTTGAAGAAACAGTTTATTTTCAAACAAATATACAATTATTCATATTTTCATTTAAAATTTAATTATTATACATTATAATCACATAACTCATAAAACCGCCAAAATAACATACATGCTTTAAGTTTTAAAAAATTCTCATTCTTTGCATTAAAAAAAAAAAAAACAAAAAAAAAAGGGGGTGGCGCGCCTGGGTGGCTCAGTCAGTTAAGCGTCCGACTTCGGCTCAGGTCATGATCTCGCAATTTGTGGATCGAGCCCAGCGTCAGGCTCTGTGCTGATGACCTTGGAGCCAGCTTCAGATTCTTTCTCCCTGTCTCTCTGCCCCTCCCCCACTGGTGCTATGTGTCCCTCTTTCCCCTGCTCCTCAAAAATAAATAAACATTAAAAAATAAAAAAAACCTTAAAAATTCTCATTCTTTGTATAATTTGCAGTCATTTTGCAAACATTATTCCATTGTCCCCTGATATCATTTCATATATGAAATGTCTTATCCTAGTGACTGACATCACACACATACCCCCTTTAAGATAACATCAATTCACTGATATTTTAAGTAAGAGTATAGAAAGTAATGGAATCAAGGTGGCCACACTGAGCAAGAACAGACTTGGTATGTCATGGCCCCCCATATTTCCAGAGTTCCAAATGAAGGCATGCTGCTGCTGTTACATTAATCTGGAAAGTGACCTGCTGGATAGGAGGGGCTCAGTTGTCAATGCACTTTCATCACTGAGGTTTAAAAAAATCTATATGCGTCCATTAAAGAAATATTTATAGTCACTTGACTCTCCTGTTTCCTAAAACAACCTCAACCTTAGCAAAGAGACACATCTTCACTTTAAATTAGAAATTAAATAAAATCAGTGGCTAAGAACCCTTCAAAAATATCTTTGACCCTCAGATTTCTAGTGTTCTCAAAAGCCCATTTCCTTAGAATTTTTTTTCATAAACAGGTTTTCATGTTACTTTTCAAACTTTATAAGTTGTCTTTTTAATGTTAATAGTTGGGCTAAACAAGAACTTCCTATGTTTCAAGAACTGTGAGCTTTGCTTTACCACCATTTTATCATCTCAGGAATCCACAAGGCAGGATTTATTCACATCAAACAACAAGAAAATTTAGGAAAAATGACGAACATTTCAGGTTTTAGGTCTCCAAAGTCTATGTTCTATGTTTGCACTGTGGCATCATTGTGTACTTTATTATTCCTATAAAGTGGGATTTTCATGTTTGGCCTTTTAAAAATATCTCAGAATTAAGCTTCAGAATTTTTCACAGAGAATATTGTCTCCTTTGTTAGATTTATTCTTAGATACACTACTTGGCTTTTTATGCTATTTTAAGTTGTATCCTCTTACATATTTTCTAGTGCTTTGTTTTGGTAAAATGGATTTTATGTTTGCAGGTTAATAGTTCAGGTTTTTCTTTCTACATTGCAATAAGAAATTCTGTAACTTCTTGGGCACCTTGGTGGCACGGTTGAGTGTCTGACTTTGGCTCAGGTCATGATCTCATGGTTAGTGAGTTTGAGCCCTGCATCAGGCTCTCTGCTGTGAGCACAGAACCTGCTTCATATCCTCTGTCCCTCTCTCTCTCTGCCCCTCCCCTACTTGCACTCTCCCTTTTTCTCTCAAAAATAAATAAGCAGTAAAAAAAAATTCTTTAATTTCTTACTCTGCCTTCTTAGGCTGGCACCAACAAAGGTAAATGAGGTTGTGTCCCTATCTTGTTTGATTTTAAGAAATGCTTTTTAACCCAGCTTGGATGGTGTGCACAAGTGTTTTCTAATGACATAATTGGACAAGACAAAATATCCTTTGTTCCCATTTTACTTAATTTTACCATAAATCCATAATGATTTCTGTAAATTTTATGTCTGTCGAGAGGTTCAAATTTTGTACCTTAACATTTTATTGTCATAAATTGGCTTTAGGTCTTAAATTTTGTATTCTCAGTGCTTCATTTTATCTTTAACATTTTGTAATGTTGCCTTTTATGCTAATACTTTGTGTAGGATTTTTAAATGTTTAATAAATGAAATAGATATAAATATTTTTCTATTTTATTGCCATTGACAAAACTGTGCTGGCCTCCTAGAATGTATTATGAAGTAGGCTTTTTTTCCTATTTTCTATAAGATTGAGATGATTTGTTGCTTGAAGCTAGTAAAGCCATCTTTGTAGAAATATTTTAAATTGTTTGCATATGTTTTGCTTATTGCTTTTTTAGTAAATTATAGGATTACTTGGGCATGTCTGGCTTCCCCCAGTTAGAAAGACTACACTGGTACTCTGGTATCATCAACTGCACTTAGCCTCTGGCTAAGAGCTGCAAAGAAAACAAAAACAAAACAAAAAACAGCAACTAGTTATTGTCTTCTCTGTGCCTTCATCTGCTAACTTTTCTGGTATTATGTCAAGGTATTTATACCTGTTGGTGTAATTCAGTGTTTATGCCTGTTTTCTGCAGGGGGTTAATCAAGTAAGGACTTTATTGTTAAATCTATCATTGGTTGAAACACTAGCTCCTGTTTTCTGTTTCACTGATTTGAATCTGGTGGTATGGCTTCCTTTCTCCGTTTCCTGTTGTTTTCTAACTTCTTACTAATTGATTTTTAACCGTTCATATTTCCAGGTATAATTATGTAGGTATAAAACTATATGGAAACATCACAGCTTCACTGTGAACATTTGTCTACATAAGTTTCCATTTGTTTTTAAAAATGTTATTCAGAACTAAGTATTTAAAAATTTCACCTATGATTTTTCCTTGACCAATAGATAGTTTAGAAACATACTTTAAAATTTAATAGGAATATTTATATACTTACTGTTGTCATTAACTTCTAACTCAGTATGCTCTTTAGACATTTAATCTTTAAAATTCTATTCTTTAAATCGTTTTTTTCTTCTAACTGTACCCTCTTTCATAAAATTTGGAGGGGCTTGCTTTATGGCTATTATGTGACAATTTTTGTGAATATTATTATTTTTTTAATGTTTACTTATTTTTTGAGAGAGAGAGAGACAGAGCACAAGCAGGGGAGGGGCAGAGAGAGAGGGAGACACAGAATCTGAAGCAGGTTCCAGGCTGTGAGCTGTCAGCACAGAGCTGGACCTGGGGCTCAAACCCACAGGCTGTGAGATCATGACCTGAGCCGAAGTCAGATGCTTAACTGACTGGGCCACCCAGGCGCCCCAGTAAATATTATATTTTTAAGCTAATTTTGTTTAAGGTATACAATGTGGTATATACTTACATATACAAGATGATTGCCACTGTTAATTTCCATTTATGATGAAAGAGAACTTATAATCTCTAAGTGTCGAATGTAAAAAAAAAAATCCCCTATGTGTCCATTTATTAGGTTTTTTGTTTTTGATATTCAAATATTCTCTATCTTTGTGTAATTTTTATCAGGCACTATTTTTTTATATTTTTTTACATTTTTAAAAGTGTTTTTATTTATTTTTGAGACAGAGACAGAGCATGAGCAGGGGAGGGGCAGAGAGAAAGGGAGACACAGAATCTGAAGCAGGCTTCAGGCTCCAAGCCGTCATCACAGAGCCCGACACAGGGCTTGAACTCACAGACTGTGAGATCATGACTTGAGCTGAAGTTGGACACCCAACCCACTGTGCCACCCAGGCGCCCCCCCTCACCTTTTTTTTTTTTTTTCTGTGGGGTGGAGGGGCAGAGGGAGAGGAGGAGAGAACCACAGGCAGTTTCCATGCCCAGTGTGAAGCCCATCAGGGCTTGATCTTAAGATAGTGAGATCATGACCTGAGCCAAAATCAAGAGTCAGCAGCTTAACCACCCAGGTGCCCCCAGATGCTATTTTTTACATTTAGAAGATCTGTGTTAAAATATACTGATACTGGTTTGTCATTTTCTTATTGTTGGTCATTAAATTTTTCTGTACAAACTCTTAATGCATACATGTTCACAACTGCTAATTCCTTTTGGTGAAATAAATCTGTTATCACTTTGTTACAACATTCCTTACTAAAGATATTTGCTGCAATAAAATCCTTTACCACAAATTTAGACATTCTAGATTTCTTTTGCCTAGAATAGGTAAAATACAGTGTTTTTTTTCTTAATTTTATTTTTAGACCTATGTTTGTGTGTCTTAAAACTGAATATTACTGGATTATTTGAAGCCAATTTGACAGTCTTTAAATGAAAAATGCAATTTATTCATGTTTGTTAGATGAATGAAACATTTATAATTGTTTAAGTTAATTTGTATTTTAATGTCTACTCGTTTTTCCACATTTTCTTTTCTGTTTTGCTTACGATAAGCTTTTTCTTTCAGAATAGCTTTATATTTACAGAAAAAAGTACAAAAATAGTAGTTGCCCCATATATTCCATATCTAGTTTCCCCTAATATTAATCTTATATGAATATGCTACATTATCACAATTAGTAAACCACTATTGTTAATGCATTATTATTTAAACATTCAGATCTTATCTGAGGACACCTTTAGATTGAGAGTGAGGGGATGGAGAACTATTTATCATGCTACTGGAAGCCAAAAGAAAGCTGGAGTAGCCATACTTATATCAGACAAACTAGACTTTAAATTAAAGGCTGTAACAAGAGATGAAGAAGGGCATTATATAATAATTACAGGGTCTATCCATCAGGAAGAGCTAACAATTATAAATGTCTGTGTGCCAAATACCGGAGCCCCCAAATATATAAAACAATTACTCATAAACATAAGCAACCTTATTGATAAGAATGTGGTCATTGCAGGGAACTTTAACACCCCACTTTCAGAAATGGATAGATCATCTAGACACACAGTCAATAAAGAAACAAGGGCCCTGAATGATACATTGGATCAGATGGACTTGACAGATATATTTAGAACTCTGCATCCCAAAGCAACAGAATATACTTTCTTCTCGAGTGCACACGGAACATTCTCTAAGATAGATCATATACTGGGTCACAAAACAGCCCTTCATAAGTTTACAAGAATCGAAATTATACCATGCATACTTTCAGACCACAATGCTATGAAGCTTGAAATCAACCACAGGAAAAAGTCTGGAAAACCTCCAAAAGCATGGAGGTTAAAGAACACCCTACTAAAGAATGAGTGGGTCAACCAGGCAATTAGAGAAGAAATTAAAAAATATATGGAAACAAACGAAAATGAAAATACAACAATCCAAACGCTTTGGGACGCAGCGAAGGCAGTCCTGAGAGGAAAATACATTGCAATCCGGGCCTATCTCAAGAAACAAGAAAAATCCCAAATACAAAATCTAACAGCACACCTAAAGGAAATAGAAGCAGAACAGCAAAGGCAGCCTAAACCCAGCAGAAGAAGAGAAATCATAAAGATCAGAGCAGAAATAAACAATATAGAATCTAAAAAAACTGTAGAGCAGATCAACGAAACCAAGAGTTGGTTTTTTGAAAAAATAAACAAAATTGACAAACCTCTAGCCAGGCTTCTCAAAAAGAAAAGGGAGATGACCCAAATAGATAAAATCATGAGTGAAAATGGAATTATTACAACCAATCCCTCAGAGATACAAACAATTATCAGGGAATACTGTGAAAAATTATATGCCAACAAACTGGACAACCTGGAAGAAATGAACAAATTCCTAAACACCCACACTCTTCCAAAACTCAATCAGGAGGAAATAGAAAGCTTGAACAGACCCATAACCAGCGAAGAAATTGAATCGGTTATCAAAAGTCTCCCAACAAATAAGAGTCCAGGACCAGATGGCTTCCCAGGGGAGTTCTACCAGACGTTTAAAGCAGAGATAATACCTATCCTTCTCAAGCTATTCCAAGAAATAGAAAGGGAAGGAAAACTTCCAGACTCATTCTATGAAGCCAGTATTACTTTGATTCCTAAACCAGACAGAGACCCAGTAAAAAAAGAGAACTACAGGCCAATATCCCTGATGAATATGGATGCAAAAATTCTCAATAAGATACTAGCAAATCGAATTCAGCAGCATATAAAAAGAATTCTTCACCGTGATCAAGTGGGATTCATTCCTGGGATGCAGGGCTGGTTCAACATTCGCAAATCGATCAACGTGATACATCACATTAACAAAAAAAAAAGAGAAGAACCATATGATCCTGTCAATCGATACAGAAAAGGCCTTTGACAAAATCCAGCACCCTTTCTTAATAAAAACCCTGGAGAAAGTCGGGATAGAAGGAACATACTTAAAGATCATAAAAGCCATTTATGAAAAGCCCACAGCTAACATCATCCTCAACAGGGAAAAACTGAGAGCTTTTTCCCTGAGATCAGGAACACGACAGGGATGCCCACTCTCACCGCTGTTGTTTAACATAGTGCTGGAAGTTCTAGCATCAGCAATCAGACAACAAAAGGAAATCAAAGGCATCAAAATTGGCAAAGATGAAGTCAAGCTTTCGCTTTTTGCAGATGACATGATATTATACATGGAAAATCCGATAGACTCCACCAAAAGTCTGTTAGAACTGATACATGAATTCAGCAAACTTGCAGGATACAAAATCAATGTACAGAAATCAGTTGCATTCTTATACACTAACAATGCAGCAACAGAAAGACAAATAAAGAAACTGATCCCATTCACAATTGCACCAAGAAGCATAAAATACCTAGGGATAAATCTAACCAAAGATGTAAAAGATCTGTATGCTGAAAACTATAGAAAGCTTATGAAGGTAATTGAAGAAGATATAAAGAAATGGAAAGACATTCCCTGCTCATGGATTGGAAGAATAAATATTGTCAAAATGTCAATACTACCCAAAGCTATCTACACATTCAATGCAATCCCAATCAAAATTGCACCAGCATTCTTCTCGAAACTAGAACAAGCAATCCTAAAATTCATATGGAACCACAAAAGGCCCCGAATAACCAAAGTAATTTTGAAGAAGAAGACCAAAGCAGGAGGCATCACAATCCCAGACTTTAGCCTCTACTACAAAGCTGTAATCATCAAGACAGCATGGTATTGGCACAAAAACAGACACATAGACCAATGGAATAGAATAGAAACACCAGAACTAGACCCACAAATGTATGGCCAACTCATCTTTGACAAAGCAGAAAAGAACATCCAATGGAAAAAAGACAGTCTCTTTAACAAATGGTGCTGGGAGAACTGGACAGCAACATGCAGAAGGTTGAAACTAGACCACTTTCTCACACCATTCACAAAAATAAACTCAAAATGGATAAAGGACCTGAATGTGAGACAGGAAACCATCAAAACCTTAGAGGAGAAATCAGGAAAAGACCTCTCTGACCTCAGCCCTCAGCCGTAGCAATCTCTTACTCGACACATCCCCAAAGGCAAGGGAATTAAAAGCAAAAGTGAATTACTGGGACCTTATGAAGATAAAAAGCTTCTGCACAGCAAAGGAAACAACCAACAAAACTAAAAGGCAACCAATGGAATGGGAAAAGATATTTGCAAATGACATATCAGACAAGGGGCTAGTATCCAAAATCTATAAAGAGCTCACCAAACTCCACACCCGAAAAACAAATAACCCAGTGAAGAAATGGGCAGAAAACATGAATAGACACTTCTCTAAAGAAGACATCCGGATGGCCAACAGGCACATGAAAAGATGTTCAACGTCACTCCTTATCAGGGAAATACAAATCAAAACCACACTCAGATATCACCTCACGCCAGTCAGAGTGGCCAAAATGAACAAATCAGGAGACTATAGATGCTGGAGAGGATGTGGAGAAACGGGAACCCTCTTGCACTGTTGGTGGGAATGCAAATTGGTGCAGCCGCTCTGGAAAGCAGTGTGGAGGTTCCTCAGAAAATTAAAAATAGACCTACCCTATGACCCAGCAATAGCACTGCTAGGAATTTATCCAAGGGATACAGGAGTACTGATGCATAGGGGCACTTGTACCCCAATGTTTATAGCAGCACTCTCAACAATAGCCAAATTATGGAAAGAGCCTAAATGTCCATCAATTGATGAATGGATAAAGAAATTGTGGTTTATATACACAATGGAATACTACGTGGCAATGAGAAAGAATGAAATATGGCCTTTTGTAGCAACGTGGATGGAACTGGAGAGTGTGATGCTAAGTGAAATAAGCCATACAGAGAAAGACAGATACCATATGGTTTCACTCTTATGTGGATCTTATGAGAAACTTAACAGAAACCCATGGGGGAGGGGAAGGAAAAAAAAAAAAAAAGAGGTTAGAGTGGGAGAAAGCCAAAGCATAAGAGACTGTTAAAAACTGAGAACAAACTGAGGGTTGATGGGGGGTGGGAGGGAGGGGAGGGTGGGTGATGGGTATTGAGGAGGGCAACTTTTGGGATGAGCACTGGGTGTTGTATGGAAACCAATTTGACAATAAATTTTATATATTAAAAAAAAATTCAGATCTTAGTTTTTACCTAATTTCCTTTTTTCTGTTTCAGGATTTCGTTCAGGGTATCGTATTACATTTAGCCTACTTAGGCTCTTCCTGACTGTGACCATTTCTTAGACTTTCTTTGTATTTGATGAAGTTGGCTGTTTTGAGGAACACTTGTCAGGCATTTATGAGATGTCCTTCTGTGGGCATTTGTGTGTTTTCTCATAGATTGGGGTTATGGGTTTTTGGGAGGAAGCAGGGGTGATGTGCCATTTTCCATCATTTAATATACAGGGTACATACTCTTGAGGTGATTTATAGCTTGATTTTGACCTTGATCTCCTGGCTGAGGTGGTGTTTGTCAGATTTCTCCTAAAAAGTTATACTCTTTTACCCCTTTTGGAAGAAAGTCACTTGGGAAGTAGTCTACACTGAAGGTGTGGAGAGTTATGTTCTATCTACATTAAAATTTTTAATATAATTTTGAAACAACAAAATAGGATGCCAACAATTTCCTTCTATCAGGGCAAGAAATTTAGGACATGCTGATGTTCCTTGGTCTCACTCATGCTACCCACACCCAATGCAGATATTTTCTAAAATCTCTTTTGGTGTTTGCTGTTTGGTTTGCTTTCTTATTTAAATATATTTTATATTTTTTAAGACACAATATTTCAGTATTAAAGATTTTAAAGTCAATGTCATTATCTAACTTTGAAATGTTAGTATGTTATTCTATTTCAGGATCATCCTTGTAGGATAGACAGGAACAGTTAATATCTGCTACTTCTAAGCTATATGTTTTAGAACCAACAGATCCGCAATCTCAGTAAATTATTCTAACATAATCTGTTGTGTTACTTTTTGTTTTTCCATTCCAGAGATATAACAATGGTCTGCCTCTAGAAATAATGGATATATTACTCATTCAGCACCTATGTGATGCACACATTATACAGACAAAAAATATATCTGGTTTTCATTTTCTCTCATTTGTTCTCTTTTGCTTTTGTTGTTAAAATACTGGCAATGACTAAGAATGGTTATTGCTTTCTCTGCTTTTTATCATAGTTCTTTATTTGTGTTTCATATTAAACGTGGCAAATATTGTCATTGGATAATGTCTTATTTTGCTTAGTTGTCTCAAATATAAATGTCTTATGAACTGATTTATGGAAAGGTATAGATTATCTCTTGTTGAAGAGAAAAAATATTTTCTGACCTATTCTATATCTACACTTGATTTAAAATTTTAAGACCATGTTTATAAACAGAAAACAATTGTCATACTTGCGTATTAGGGAAATATTATTGGTACTAAACTGCCAGTTCAGCATGTTTATAAACATGTGAGATTTCTGATCTAAAGAAATATTATTTTAAAATACATTAAAAATATAAATAGATAAAAATAAACTTTAAAGTAATAAGTGCCTTTGCCATGGGAGAATCAGCATTAAAACAAAACATAAACTTAGATGTCATGGAGTTAAACATTTTCAAAAATTATATAAAATCAGTTCCTTTTTTGTGTCCATATTGAATATTGGAAACCCTGAATTATGTATGACTCAGTGTAAGACCATTTTCTAGAGTTGGTAATTAAGGTTATCTGAGTACTTTAAAAAGTGTATAATTTTCTGAAAACAGGATCAATTCCTTCTCCTATTTGTGTCTGAAGCTCACAGACTGCTTGCCACTAAATGAATAGCAGCATAAACACATATAAGTAAAGAATAAAAGCAAATACACAGCAGAAGTCCAGAACCAGTAGGAAAATATTAACACCATGTTAAGATGAACTGAACATCTTAAACTCTAGCAGAAACTGATAACACAAAAACCAGACACAAGTTTGAAAAACAAAGAATGGTTGCATTTAACTTTTTAAGGTTTTTTTTGTTTTGTTTTTGTTTTTTGTTTTTGTTTTTTTTTTTTTGTCCCCATTATATAGGTGATAACTTGAGGCATCAAGAGTAACTTGCCTAACTTCACACAGCTAGTAACTTATAGAAATGGAATTAAGCGTCAGCATCCCAGATCGTGAACCTATGCTTAGGATCATCAGTACATAATATTGCCTCCATCGTGTACGCCAATATCTGGGGCAGCCCGTTCAACAGATATTATTTGAGTATCAACTGTGTGACAAGTACTGTGCTTAAATTATATGGGGATGAATAAAACACTAAATCATATAAAATACAGTCTACTTGTAATGGTACAAAGGAATGGATGAGTACATGACATTGATTGCCTGTAGTTGTTGGTAAAGCTTAGAGTTTATTATCAAATGAGGCTTTTATGTTATTTTCTCATGTCTCCATGTTGCCATTGGCAGGATTGGTAGCCTGGTCTATGGGGAAGTGGGCATAGTTTGGAGCCAAGCCTTCTGGGTTTGAACCTTAGTTATGTCATTTACTAGGCAGGTAATTTTGAATCTGTTTTGTAGCCTCTCTGTGGCTCAGGATCATCATTAATAAAGTGGTAAAAACAAGCAGGAAGGAAATAATGTAAGTGCATCCCCCCACCCGCAGTCCATCCAAAGGTGGATGATTGAGGGGTGTCTCCTGGGCAGCAGCCACAAAAACTGTAGCTAGGGACATAAAACAGCAACAACAACAACAACTCAGGTCACCAATCATGTTTAGAGCTCCCTTCCAGGAGACACTGGCATACTGACATGGGGACATGGCACAAAGCACAAAGATACTTCCCTTCCCAGTTTTCTGCAAAGGATTATAGTCAGGTCCCAGATGTTGGTTTGTGGAGAAGGCTGCCCTTCAGGCCACAGTCATGATGATTCATTAATAGGGCTCTTTCACACAACGTGGGAGTTTCTTTTGGGAGTTTGTTTCGTGGGTCTGTAGTCTCTTGCTTGTATCCCGGGGGTGGTAGCTGTTTAAGAACTTTCCCTCTATTTGTTAAAGTTCTGGGAGACACAAGCTTAAGCTCCACTGGCTACAAGGGCCAGATGATGTAATGCTAATCCAACAGGAGTCACAAAAACTGGAACACCAACTTTTGAGTAACATTATAGTCCCATCAGACTGAGAATGGAACCTCCCCTGTTCTCTAGAGCCAGAGGCATATCCTAGAGGGCAGCCACAGAAATCTGGGTGTTAAATGCCTGAAAGATAGGTATTAGGTGCATGCCTCTCAAGCCAACACTTTACTGTAAGTGTGTTAGCCTCCCTCATTTAAGTCTGAGTGCCTTGGGCTGCCTCAGTGCTGGGTCCCCAGGGTGGGTGAGATCAAGAGTGCCAGCCCTTTTAAGAGTGGTTTCTCAAGATGGCTACAACCTGTGGGTCTCTGTTTTCCAACTGTTTGTCAAAGGAGGCCTGTTCTCTATTGTATGTCCTAAAAGTAGGCATTCCTCATGGTGGCTTTAAATCCTTCCTTCTTCAGACAAAGCTCTGGGTTTTGAGTTTCCTCTCACTTGTGGGTTGCTGCAGCTGGGGTGAGATTTGTGACAAGATAGTGTCCCAGTCTCTCCTACTTGTTTTTGTGTGGTTTTCTCTCATTTGCTTAATGTGTAGTTGCCATTCAGCCAGCCTTTAGTTTTTTTTGTTTTTTTGGTTTTAATTTATTTTTTTTAAGAAGAGATGATTCCATATGTAGCTGTAGACTGTATCTGTGGGAGGAGCTGAGTTTGGGATCCTCCTGGGTCACCATCTTGAACTTCCATAATTTCTAGCTTTGTTTAAATCTCTATTGGCTAAAGTTTATTTTCATGTTCATTATTTATTTGAATGGTGAATTGAGATAAAGGAACTTCAAGTTACTTAAAACATTTTTTAAAATTCGTATTCATAGGAACTCTTGAAATTTTGAAGGTGTAAAACTGTTCTATATCAATTCCAAGATGTCTGAGTTCTGTATACTAGCTGAAGACTAGAGTGAAAAATGAGTGGTATGGTCATCCACAGCTGTGGGTCCTTGTAACAGATTTCTAGACATTAGAAAGAAGTTTTGCTAATAAACTATGAAGTGGATTGATATAGAAATTTTTGAGTAAAAGAAATATCAAATTACTCTAAAATACATAGGATTTTCATGCATTTTTTTGGTCTATTTTTGTTTGTGAAACTTGTGTCTAAATCAGTCCCATCATCCTCCAACCACTATGATTTCTTGCTCCACAAATAATTGGATCTGACCTTAGAATAGTGATTGAGTTGTTTCTTACAGTTTTGGTTTGAAAATGTCTTCCTAATCTTTTATACTCTTCAGTTTGATGAAAATTTTTTTCGTTTCTACTTGTCCCCTAATTAAAATCAAAATGTTTCTGACCACAGCTTGGAAAGCTGATTCTAACTCTTGATTTCTCCTGGTGTGTGAAGATTAATTACTTTTAACTAATTTTAACCGATTGAATTTCCTAATTACTCATACCAATGAACTAAGTTTGAGCTATTAATAAGCCATAAGGAAAATATTTACAGTATTAGGCTGTTTTTATTCTTGATTTTAAGATAAAATTATGTTACAATTTGATCACAGTGGTAGAAATTTGAGCTTCAGATTATCTAGGGAAAATTTGCTCCAGTTGTCTCACAATCAGAGGATCTGCTTATATTATTAGAAGCATATTTGTATGTGAAGTTATCCTTTGATTCTCAAATTGCAGTTAGGCTCCCCAGATTTCAATGAGACAACAGTGTAATTTATTATAAATAGGACAGTGGAACAATTTGTGATTTTGCATTTATTGCCTGAACTAAGTGCATGTTTACTGTTAAAAATGCATCATTTGTAGGGGCACCTGGGCAGCTCACTCGGTTAAGCGTCCAACTTTGACTCAGTTTATGATCTCACAGTTTGTGGGTTCAAGCCCCATGTCAGGCTCTGTGCTGACAGCTCAGAGTCTGGAGCCTGCTTTGGATTCTGTCTCCCTCTCTCTCTGCCCCTCCATGCTCATGTTCTGTCTCTCTCAAAAATAAACATTAAAAAAAAATTTTAGGGCCCCTGGGTGGCTCAGTCAGTTAAGCATCCAACTTCGGCTCAGGTCATGATCTCACAGTTTGTGAGTTTGAGCCCCCTGTCGGGCTCTGTGCTGACAGCTGGGAGCCTGGAGCCTGCTTCAGATTCTGTGTCTCCCAATCTCTCTCTCTCTACCTCTCTCTCTCTACCCCTCCCCCACTTGTGTGCATTCTCTCTCTCTCACTCTTTCTCAAAAAGAAATTTTAAAAATGTAAAAAAAAAATTTTTTAAATTTTAATGCATCATTTGTTTTACTAGTATAATTGAAAATTTGGGGTTCAAGTTTGAAATAAAGACACATGTAAAAATTTTAGCATAATTTTATATCTTAAAGGCCAAATTGGATTTTTCTAGTGTTATATAGGTGGTGCCATTTTGCTACACTTAGCCCAGTGTATGCCAATTTGTAACAACCTAGATACTCTAAAATGGATATTCACATGGATGGAACATATTTATATGGGCACTGCTAAAAAAGGCAAGGGAACAGATCTTGACTTTGGCCCTTTTATCCCCCTTGACAGTCAATTTTATCCTTACAAACAATGTTTTCCCCAGCCTTTTAAAATATATTTGTAAAGAGTATTACTGTTGGAACAAAATAAAATTAGTGCATGCTTCTACAATCAGGGAAGTCTTGTTTGGCTACAGTCAGTACCCCAAAGTACCGCAGGTGGAAAACAGAGGTATAGGAGAAATCAGGGAAGACAAGGTCAACTCTTGGAGGTAAGGTCAAGCCTGGATAAGAGCGACTGCTCCCAGCACCTCACAAGACTGACAAAGCTTTTGTCTGCCACTCAAATAGTCAGCCAAAACAAGGGGCCAGGAGATATGGCTTCTCCTGGCCAACTATGGAAAATTAAGATAAGAGACACCTCTTCCTCCTTTTTCCTATAGAAGGGCAATTCCCCAACCAAGGCCAGTACTCCTTTGGGATGCATTCTGAAAAGCTGGGATGATTTTGATCCATAAACTCTGAAAAACAAACAAACGAACAAACAAAAAACTCCTTAATTATGATGGGGCTGGAGGCCCTATAGGGAACTTACGTTTGTCTATTAGTGCCCAGGTAATTCCATCCCAAGATCCTAATTGGGACTATGACCATCCCCTTAAGAAATGGTATTGCAACCACTTCCAAGCTTGGGCTGTAAAGAAATTAAGGAGGTCTAAGGTTAAGTTCTTAAATTATACTAAGTTAGCCACTATTTTATAAACACAGAATGAGTCCTATGGCCTTTCTGGAGAGATTGAGGGAGGCTCTCCTTAAATATATGGCTATCTCCCCAGACACCTCTAAGGCTGAGATGATTTTAAAGGACAAATTTGTCACTTAATCAGCCTTAGATATTCAGAGGAAATGCAAAAATTTGGGTGTTGGCCTGGAAGGGATCCTGGAGGAGCTCTTATGAACTGCCATTCGGGTATATACAACTGAGGTCAAAATACATACATATATACATTCATACACACACATACGTACATACACAAATACATACACATACATACATACATACATACATACATACATACATACATACATAAGGAAAGGAGGCTTAAGAAATATCTGAGGCCTTAGTCGTGGTCTTACACACTATGTCAGACCAGACTTCTGGAGGTCCTGGCACCGAATGCCACTTATGTGGCCAGTGAGGGCACTGGAAATGAGACTACCTTCAGAAGCGACAACAGAAGTCAAGGCCCCACCAGCCATGCCCTTGTGTGGAGACAGTCACTGGAAGCATGAATGCCCTTGGGGACCTCTATCTGCTAGGGCTTAGATAACCAGTGTTCTGGAAAGGGACTGATGGGGCCTGGGGCTCTTTGGGGTGGCTCCCTGGAACCAACTGTCTATTGGAGCCTCAGGTAACTCTGGAAAACTCAGATAACTAGAAAGCCGGTTCATTTCCTTATTGATACCGGGAGCCACCTTTTCTGTCCTCCTTTCTACTCCACACCAACTACCCAAATGCAGCATAACCATTAGAGGCATCTCTGGAAAACTTATAACTAAATTTTTCTCTCAGCCCCTGGGATGCATATGGGAAAACTAATTTTTTCTCGTTCTTTCCTGATAACACCAGAGTGCCTTACTCCCTTGCTAGGAAGGGACATTATAACTGAATTAGCGACTATAGTGCTACTAACTCTAGGACACATAAACAATTGTGTGAGTTTTGGGGAATTACTGGATATTGTAAACTGTAGATAACAGGGTTCAGGAAAATAGCTTTCCTGCCATATCAATTATCAAAGAAATCTCAATCCCACCTATTCTCCCAAGGAAATAAACTGGGGTCTGACTCGTGGACAATGTCTCCGGCCCTTGGGATGGTTACAAACAGAGCAGGGTGCAGACCTAGCTCACAGAGCTAAAAGATCATTAAAGTACTGCATCAGGCCTTTCATTTAGGGAGGGTAAAACTTACAAATGGCCCAAAAGATGTTTATTGGAAAAATTTGTCAAGAGCAGTTCAGCAAGTAGTATCAGCCTGTGAAATATGTCTTAGGAACAATCCTCTCAACCACAAACTTGCTCTCCCAGGCAATCAAGGAACTGGAGGTTATCCAGGGGAGACTGACAGTTAGGTTTCACTCATATGCCAGCGTCAAAGGAATTACAACATCTCTTGGTATGGGTTGATACTTTTACTAATTGGGAAGAGGCACAAAAAATGCCTCTAAGGGGGGGAAAAATAGAAAAGGTATAAGAAATAATAAAAGCTCTACTTTATAAAATAATACCCAGGTTCAGCTTACCTAAAAATTTGCAAATTAATAATGGTAAATGGCTGCCTTGACTCTTTCTCTGTTAGGACTTCCAGCTCTTAAAAAATTTTTACACTTGAAATAAAGCAAACTACCTGCTTATACTCCGCAAAACTCTAAATAACCCCTCACAAGCATTAGATGGTTTAAATAAAAAATTCAAGTTAGGACTGGGCTCTTGAAGAATAGAGCCACCATTGATTACTCACTGCTCCTCCATCACCTAGGTTATGAGAGATTCTGACATGCGTTATTTCAACATAACCAGTAATTCTCACAGAGTCTTAGAACTGATAGATGACATTCAGGCATAATTGGACAAAGTCAGGGTCTCTCCTGGATTGTTTGACTGGTTTGGGAACTGGGGACATTATCTCAAGCTGCCATCTTGGTCAGTATAATCTTTAGTTTGTGTTTTTCTCTTTGTTTCTGCCAATGTTTGTGCTGCCTCATGCCTGCCAGCCTTCCGTAGAACCATACCGTGGGCCACTAGACTGACCTTTGGGTAGACCCTAACTGCTGTACTCCCACACCATCCCTTATCAGCTTGAAGAAGCCAGAACAGTCATTGTCCCTGTTCCCTTAAGGGTCCCTTATGGCAGTTAGGGGCCCTGTTCCAGGGGGAGAAATGAATAGGGAAAGGGTTAACATCAGGCAGAGAGAGATAAGGGACCTTCAGGTAGGCAGACTGCAGCTGCAAGTGGGAGGCTGAAGAAGCAGATAGGGTTCTCCTCTTATGAAATCTTATGCCCTCCCCCCATTATCAAGGGCATAAGAGGGAATCTAAATGAGATATTCAATCTAACTCAAAGGCAACAGATGTGGGCCCTTGACTCTACCCTAACCACCTTATACCTGGGTTAGGGAGTGATTACTTGTGAGTCTGATCACAGACGCTCACCCCTTTAAAGCAGGAGATGCTGTATGGGTGAAGGAATGGAATATCCAACCCCTAAGACCCTTCTGGAGGGGCCCATTCACTGTCATTTGTCCACTCCTACTGCAGTAAAGGTAGCCAAAGGGGGTCCCTGGATTTACCACAGCAGAATGAAATCGGCATCTGGAAACTGGGAGTGCATTCCTGATCCATCAACGCGGTGCAAACTGACCATATGGATGAAGCAATATACAACTCCAGAGGTTCTGGGAGACTGCAGCCTTGCTTTAGTCACGCCAGAAGCTAACTAATGTAGGCACAACAGAAGCTTGAGGAATCGATGGTTCAGTGGAACAAATAGACTGTCCTTATTTTCCATATCTGTTTCCTTACTGTGATAACACTGTCACTCCTTGTTTCTTGCTGTTATTGTGATTCTTGATCTACTATTCGCCATAGGATTGGCAGAGGCCGCCCTGGCAGACTGAGAGTTTGGTGAGAGGTTTCTGTTAGCACTCACCTTCCTTTTGTGGATAGGATGCTTCATTGGTGTTGGTTGCTTCTAATCTGCATCCCTTCTGTAGACCTAGATTCCTAATCAGGTGACCTATGTATTCTCATAACCAGGTCAGGCCAGGGAGTCGCTTGGACCTTACTATACATACCCACTTCTCATTGCCAGGGCAAGATCCTGGGGACCTGCATACACAATAAGACCACCTATTCTGTCTGCCAACGGGAGAGTCAATACACTTGTTTTGACCCACAGTACCCCCCACCTAAGGAATGGTTAGAGGCCTGGAGTCACCCCAAGACAGGCACTGCTGGTGTGGGTCAATGCATTGACCAAACTCAAATTACCAATCCAAACTGGCCAGTGTCTATATT
Organism: Neofelis nebulosa; assembly: GCF_028018385.1. NCBI lineage: Eukaryota > Metazoa > Chordata > Mammalia > Carnivora > Felidae > Neofelis > Neofelis nebulosa. The sequence goes on from NC_080796.1 coordinate 55,625,526, forward strand.
CTTTGATGTATGTACAGCCATAGGTGACATATTGCCATATGGTTTGTCACGTGAAGGTCTGGCATGGGAACAAGAGTACCGACTCAATGATAAATACATGTGTGAGGGGTCTGGTATGTGAATTCTTCTGTCCTTATTGGAGCTGTATCACATAGGCCACCTGGAAGACTAAAGACAAAACAGCACTCATCCAAAAGGGCGTGGCTGAGTCAGATTGCCAGTCGGGAACCTGTATACTCGTTGATGTTACCGTCCTTGACCCAGGAGACTCAAAATGGAAAATGGACCTCCAGGTTGGTATACCTATCTATGGGCAGGGCACAGACCCAGGAACTGTGTTGTATTTTAAGAGAGTTACTGTCACACAAGGCCATGACCCACCAGGTCTTTCATTCCTTTTATGAAGAAATGGAGAAGAGTCCTCCTCCTGTCTCCATCACAAAGAAAAATCGTTTCTAGTCCTAACAGAGACTATAGCCCAGAGTCTAAAACTTTCTTCTTGTTATGTGTGTGGGGGAGTCAATGTGGGAGATCAATGGTCATGGGAGGCTAGAGAATTAGACCCCCACGAACCTTATAGTGGAACAGAATACTCCAGTCCTACTACCAGAGTTTGGCTCCTCAAAACATCAATTATTGGGAAAAAGAAAAAAACAAAAACCTGCCTTGCCCGGTGGGGAAAGAGGTTAACCATCTCTGTTGGAAGCTCAACATGCCTAGGCCAAAGGTTTTATAACTCAACTGCCTGGAAAACCCAATGGTGGGTGTCCCCAGAGCACCTTGAGCCAGATCCCCACCCTTGTCTTCTCTCATCTCCAAGAGGCCTGGGAAAATGTGGATGCAGCCATCGAATGGCGGGCCTCAGGTGGACTATACTGGATATGTGGGAGGACAGCCTATACAGTACTTCCCTCAGGCTGGTTTGGGTTATGTGCGTGCTGGGAACTGTTCATCCATCTTTCTTCCTGCTCCCACTTGCCAGAGAGGAACATTTGGGAGTCCAAGTGTACGGGGACAGGGAGACTTGAAGGAAATGATGTGCCCTACAAATTGGCAATTGGAAAAATGATGAATCGCCTCTCAAGTGTATAATCCAATATTATGGCCCTGCCACCTGGGCAGAGGATAGGTCCTGGGGCTACCACACTCCCATTTACATGCTAAATCACATAATCGTACTGCAAGCAGTTGCAGAAATTATAACCAACGAAACTGCCAGAGTTCCAAACCAAAATGTGCAAAGCTATCTAGCCAAGCCACAAACCAAAATGTGCAAAGCTATCTATCAAAAAGCGCTTGGCCTTACATTACTTGCTTACTTTTGAGGGAGGAGTTTGTGGAAAGTTTAACCTAAGCAACTGCTGCCTACAGATAGATGATGAAGGAAAAGTGATAGAGAAGATCACAGATTGAATGAGAAAGGTTGCTCATGGCCCAGTTCAGACCTGGAAAGGTTGGAACCCTGAGGAGTTACTAGGAGGATGGTTTGCAACTCTCGAGGGATTCAAAACCCCCAGAGGTGTTATTCTCTTGATTTGGGGAGCTTGCCTAGCTCCCCTGGTTATACAGTCTGTCTCCAGCCTCATTGAGGCAACGGTCGAAAGGAAAACGGCCATGCGTGTTATGGAAGTATAAACCTCTAAACCAAGATGAAGCTCTTTGACCCAAAATAGGGGGTCCAAGCATCAAAGGGGGGAATGTGGTATAGCCCATCCCTAAGGAATGTGGTGGAGGCCTCCTCAGAACAGAAGGCAACGTGGCCCAATCAACTCCTATACACATATGCGTAGCCCTGACACGACTCTATAACTTGGACCGTGTCTAGTCAGGCTATATGTCACCATATGTGGGAGACAAAGAAGTAGAAATTACAGAAAAGGCTCCACCCCATGCTCAGGACTCAGTTTTTCAGGTATGAACCACTGAATCCGCGCTGATGGGACAAATAAAGTTGCTTCCTGGACGGAAAAGCCTAGGTGTCCCGTCTCACTGTGTGAGAATCCTGCTACACAGTCATCATGCACACTGCTATAAAGTGATTTGTTGCCCGGTTTTTAGGTTTGGTTTAATTACAAACTGAACAGTGACATTCCCCTATTGTAAAAGCCAATAATAATCACAACAACAAAACAGCATGAAAAATGCATTTTTTCCACCTTATTTCCACCGTCAAAATCTCTTCAAGTAATCACTTTTCTAGCAAATATGTCTGTATACTGAATATACTGTACTTCCTGACACCCATGTTTTAAAGTCATTTTCTAAACTTAAGATGCACTTGGGGCACCTGGGTGGCTCAGTCGGGCGTCCAACTATGGCTCAGGTCATGATCTCGCGGTTCGTGGGTTTGAGCCCCAGGTCAGGTTCTGTGCTGACAGCTCAGAGCCTGGAGCCTGCTTCAGATTCTGTGTCTCCCTCTCTCTCTCTGTCCCTTCCCCGCTCGCACTCTGCCTCTCTCTCTCTCAAAAATAAATAAGCATTCAAAAAAAAAAAAATTAAACAAGATGCACTTAACTTTGGCTCTACTAACTGAAATTCTATTCAGAATTTCAGAACCTACTCAAAAGGTATATCTATGGGAAGAAAATTTTATAATGAAAGGCTTCTTGAATATTTACTTTTATTAATATGAAACACTCTTACAACAAAGAAAAATGTTTGAATAAACTGGGGCACAATTGTTTTAAAAGCACGATAGAACAGATAAGAGAAGAAAAGGGAATATCCAGTTTCCCTAAGCAAAAAATGAGTTGGAAGGAAGAACTCTAGAATCTTTCCTCATGGCAGCACCTGGGACTATTGGCATAGTAACTGCCCACAGCTTGGGTTTTATCCCAAAGCGGATAGAGACCTCAGACCAGAACAAGATGGGAAGTGAACAATAATAAATCTCAGTAAATCCAGAACACTTTTTAAATATAATTCCAGGGGCGCCTGGGTGGCTCAGTCGGTTGAGCGTCCGACTTCAGCTCAGGTCACGATCTCACGGTCCGTGAGTTCGAGCCCTGCGTCGGGCTCTGTGCTGACAGCTCAGAGCCTGGAGCCTGCTTCCGATTCTGTGTCTCCCTCTCTCTCTGCCCCTCCCCCGTTCATGCTCTGTCTCTCTCTGTCTCAAAAATAAATAAACGTTAAAAAAAAAAATTAAATATAATTCCAAGGTAAACTAGACTGATAAATGCAGATGTGGCCAGAGAGAGAGGATGAAACTTAAATAGTTTTGGATGGAAAAACTATAGTTTTGGGTATTAAAAAAAACAAAAACAACACAAGATATAAAATACAAAATGTCACTGTAATTGTAATGTCCTGTTAATTTAGTGTGAAATAGAAATCACCTTGTCGAATTACTATAAAATTGGTCTCAGGTGGTAATTGCTTTGAATTGCTATGGGCAAATAAATGTAAAACAAATCCTTTAATTAATGCTTCAGTGGGTAAAGCCACAGGTTCACAACTCTTGAGGTGATATCAAAATAAAAAACACAGCACAATCCACAAATAATTTCTCAGTGAAACTTAGCAAACATTAAAAACATTGGGAATACATGACTATATATTTAGATAATTAAAAAAAATTAACAAAATGTTCAAATACAGATTAAATCTCTAAAACGAACACATTGGTTGAAAATCATGAGCAGCTTTGGAAATGAAATTTTTAAAGAGAAAAATAATCATGGAAGTTAAGTTTTTATATGTTAAAATGAGATTGAAGCAAAAAACTGAATTATGAATTGAAATATTTGAAGAAATTATCCAAGAATGGCAAATAATAATAAAGTGATCAGGGGAATTGAATATGAAAGGATAATTCTTTTGAAAATGTGAAAAACTCAATTTTTATTTAATAGAAGACCCAGAAATAAATTGATAAAAGCCATGAATCTTTATACTTAAAAATATGAGATCTGGTAAAGATAAATTGTTTTACATGAAGTAAAATCTGGTTTAATTGAAAAGAGACATGAATAAATCCAGAATTATAGTTGCAGATCTAAATTCTCAGTAAGGATAGACTATTTGAATAACATTATCAAAAACATCACCTAGTAGTCAATACAGGGCACACTTCCCAATATCAACAGAATAATAATTATTTTCGAGTGCCAATGAAATATTTAATAAGATATACCATTTGGTCTATCATATATAAACTCTCAATAAATTGAAAAATAGTAAAATATAAAAGCATTTTTCTCTTACAAACAAAACGTAAGAAAATAATAAAACACATAATTTCTAAGAAAATATAAAAGTAGGTAAGAAAGTCAGAAAATTGGGGCACCTGGGTGGCTCAGTAGGTTGAGCATCTGACTTCGGCTCGGGTCATGATCTCGCGGGCTGTGAGTTCAAGCCCTGTGTCGGGCTCTGTGCTGACAGCTCAGAGCCTGGAGCCTGCTTCAGATTCTGTGTCTCCTTCTCTCTCTGCCCCTCCTCTGCTCATGCTCTCTCTTTCTCTGTCAAAAATAAATAAACATTGGGGCGCCTGGGTGGCTTGGTCGGTTAAGCGTCCGACTTCGGCTCAGGTCATGATCTCACGGTCTGTGAGTTCGAGCCCCGCGTGGGGCTCTGTGCTGACAGCTCAGAGCCTGGAGCCTGTTTCAGATTCTGTGTCTCCCTCTCTCTCTGCCCCTCCCCTGTTCATGCTCTGTCTCTCTCTGTCTCAAAAATAAATAAATGTTAAAAAAAATTTTTTTTTAAAAATAATAAATAAACATTAAAAAAGTTTAAAAAAAGAAAGAAAATATTTTAAACTAAATGAAAATGAATATACAGTGGATTAATGTTGATAGTGTGGCTGTTTTGACAAAAATTTATAGCATCAAATTATTAAAAGAAAATATAAAATTATAAATAAAATTAATTAAATCAGATTATAAAATGGAGAAATTATTTGTGACCTTGGACTAGGGCACAAAAAGATTAATCCCAAAAATTATATAGCTTAGAATTTATAAAAATTAAAATTTGTTTTTAATATTTACTAGTAAGAAAAAAATAAGGGAAAACACCCATATCTGACATAAATATTTGACAAAGGACTTGTGTCTAGAATATAAAACTTTTACAACTCAGTAATAATCCAGACATCACATTAATAGACATAATATTTTAATACATACTTCACTGAGCTATTTAAATTCTAGTATACACATGAAAATATGTTCATAATATTATTCAGGGAAACACAACTTTATGACTATGCACTATTATACATCCACTAGAATGACTAAAAAATGGATTTACAATTCTAAATGTTGGGTAGGATGTGGCACAAATTTGACACTTCTCTTACAACTCTTTGTTAGCCAATTGCTAATAATAGCAATCATTTTTCCCATATGTTAATAAGCATTTCTTAAAATAGAAAGTAATCATGATAGATTTTGGATATATTTTTCCTTTCTATTGTGTGTGAAATGCCAATTCAAATGTAACTTTGATCTTATTGTTTAGAACTGTGTGGTTTCCCAATGTCCTATATTAGAGACAAATTGCTCAACATTTCCATTGAATTTGAAGAAGGAAATAGATGGGGTACCTGGGTGGCTCAGTCAATTAAGTGTTGGACTTGGGCTCAGGTCATGATCTCTCAGTTTCATGAGTCAGAGCCCCACGTCAGGCTCTGTGCTGATAGCTCAGAGCCTGGAGCCTGCTTCAGAGTCTGTGTCTCCCTCTCTCTGCCGCTCCCCCCCTCACGATCTGTCTCTCAACAATGAATAAACATTAAAAATACTTTTTTTAATCAAGAAGGAAACAGAATTCCATAGACTTTTTGGACCTGGAAGACTATTCTAAGCAAAGGAAATTAACTATTATTTCATGTCAGTCCTGACTGCTGATTATCCTGGGTGACAAGGAGAGGCCCTTGACCATCTTCCTTTACATCCTACCTTGGAAAATATTCATGCATTACTCAGTATATATCATGAGCTTCAGAAATTTCTATATTTTAAAGATCTTTATAATCTGAGTGGAATATTATTCAAAATATTAGGTCAGATGTACTTGTGTGGGGTTTTCTCTGTGGTTATTGTGGTGTTGTGGTCCTTCTCTTTAGCAAAATTTATTATTACCTCCTGCATACATATTTCCTTTGTTTCTAGGTTACTTTTTACTTTAAAAATCCATATATACATCTAAATATATCATTTTTAATATAAATGCTTTGTTTCTGTGCAAAGGACAAATGACTACAGGGTAGTAATTTCACATGCTTTATATTCAGCTCTGAGAAAACAGTTATGTGAAATTATCAGTGATTTTACTTCAACTTGTTATTTCAAAGAAATAGTTTAACTGATACCTAGGGTCTGAAATGTTTCACAGTCAAGAGTTTGGTCATATGAATGATGCATAACATAGTTCTCTATATATTTTCTTGATAATTCATGCTATATTAGAATTTTTAAGTGAAATCAAACTTGTACAAGCAAAGTTTGAGTCTTCAAAAGGAGTTTTGTCATTTTTTTTTTAAAGTTTATTTATTTTGAGAGAGAGCACACATGCACCAGGGAGGATGAGAGAGAGAGAGAAAGAAAATACAAGCAGGCTCTGTGCTTCAGTGTAGAGCCCAACATGGGGCTGGATCCCATGAACCATGAGCTGGAAGGTCAGCTGACTGAGCCACCCAGGCGCCCCAGTTTTGTCATTTAATAAAGAATTAAAACTTCACTCTTAGTTAAATCCCTGTCTGATGTGTACTTAACTGGTATTTCAGGGGCCGTGCACTCTCATTAAATAAAATCCAATTATCGGTGTGTACCTAAGTTACTTCCTCCTACTTTGGAGACTATCATGGCTATCATCACTTTTCTAAAATCAAATGATAAGTAAAAAATTGTCTTTATATAATTGGTTACGTTACAAACTTTCAGTTCTAACACTAAATGATGTATTTTTCCCCCCCGTAACATGTTAAAACATTTTGTCTTCCTCAAACATACGTATTGTTTTCTGTAGTAACAATGGCAAAGGCCATTATGGTTTAAGTGCATTGAATAACAATGTTACATGGAGTTATTTTATGATATCGTTTTATTTTTATTAAGTGTCTTCTAAAGCTCAAACATACTATCACATACTATCAAAAGTGTCATGAGGGTGACTGGGTGGTTCAGTGGGTTATGCATTGGACTTTGGCTTAAGTCATGATCATGAGGTTTGTGAATTAGAGCCCCGCATCGGGCTCTTTGCTGTAAGTGCAGTGCCCACTTCAGATCCTTTGTACCCCACCCCTCACGGCCCTTCCCCTGCTCATGCTTTCAATCTCTCTCTCTCTCTCTCTCTCTCAAAAATAAACATTTAAAAATTAAAATTAAATTTAAAAAAAAGTGCTGGATGTATGAAAGGAAAGGGCATCCTATTTTGGCCCATTCTATGGAAAAATCACTACTTTGCAATTCAATAAATCTAAAAGTTTATTCATTAAAAAAACTCATTGTGGGTGCTATGTCTTACAACTGTGCTAGGTGCAGGAACAGTGATGAATTAGGTAGATAAGGCTTGGACCTCATGAATCTTATGATTGGAATATACTCTTCATGGTGGTCAAGGCAGTGAAGCTGGATGATGTTGACAGATGCTTTGTGATCATTTTGTCACAGAAGAATGGTGAATCAGAATATGAGGATCTTCTAGGAGTTAAGATCACCGAATCACCAAGCATATGACTTGACGGTATGAGTTCATACTACCACGTTTATGAGATTTGTGCAAATGCTTCCAAAATCCAAGTATATACATTACTCATTACTATAAATAAGAATTTAAAGGATTTCTAAAAGATTTACATGATTTGTGTTAATATCTACTTCTTCTTTGCTCTTCTATTGTTACTTTAAACTTGAGAAATGACAATGAATCTGTATCCTAATGACTGCTTTATTTTATACAAAAGAAAACAGAGATAGTATTATATAGAAGAAATGTACAGAAATATATTTAGATTCTTTATGTTAAATCTTACCATTTATAAAAACACTTTAGTGAATACTTTAAGATTAAGGTTTATTATTAAACACTTTGGTGAATACATTTTTGATAACCATATGTATTTTAATATAATTTATAAAGAAGAATATTCATTACTTAAGTTATCCAACACATACTAATTTATTGCCAATATGCATCTGGCGTATTTTTAGGCCAGTGGTTCTCCAAACATTATCCAGGGAACTTTGCAGATTTCTGAACTATTTGGAGGGTTTGCAATGTCAAAGTTATGTTTGTAGTAAGACCTTATTTGCTTTTTTAAATTTCCTTCTATCATAAATATACAGAGGATTTTTCCAGAGGCTGCATGATCTATGGTGATGTCCTAGAAGCAGAATCTCTGGATCATGTGGTAATTCTATTTTTAATTTTTTGAGGAGCTTCCAGTACTGTTTTCCATAGTGGCTTCACTATTTTATGTTTCCAACGACAGTGCACAAGGGTTCCAATTTCTATACATCTTCACCAATATTAGTTATTTTATTATTTTTTTGGTAATAGCTATCCTACTGAGTGAGGTGGTATTTGATAGTTTTGATTATAGTATTGATTTGTATTTCCCTTATGATTAGTGACATTGAACTGTGTTGGTCATTCATATATCTTTGGAGAATGTCTTATCCAAGTCCTTTGCCCATTTTTAGACTTTTTGTGTTTTGTTGAATTTTTGATTAGTGACATTGAACTATGTTGGTCATTTGTATATCTTTGGAGAATGTCTATTCAAGTACTTTCCCATTTTTGAATTGGGTTGTTTGTGTTTTGCTGAATTTTAGGAGTTCTCCATATATTCTGGATATCGTTCCTTTAGCGGATAACTGATTTGAAAATATTTTCTTCCATTTTGTGTGTGTTCTCCTGTTACTTTGTTTATAGTGCCCTTCATGCAAATTATTTTTTAAAGTTTTAACGTTCAATTTAATTCTTCTTTTGTTGCTTGTACCTTGGGTGTCACATTCAAGAAAATTAAATTGCCAAAATTAATATCATGAGCTCTTCCCCTACGTTCTCTTTTAAGAGTCTTCAAATTTTATGCCTTAAATTTAGGCCTTTGATCCGTTTTGAGTTAATTTTTATATATGGTAGAAGATAAGGGTTCCACTTCATTCTTTTACATGTGGATGTCTCGTTTTGCCAGTATCATTTTTTGAAGGGTTTCTACAGTGTTTTTATCTGCTTTCATTTCATTTGTTATTTGTTCCTTCTTTCTCTCTGTGTCTTCTCTGGTTTGACTATTCATAAAATGACCTTTTTGTGTCCTCTCTTAGCATATTATTTATACTTCTCTTTAAAAAATCATTAGAGGTTGCCCTAGACTTTGAAGCATATTTATTTTAATAATTTATCTTTAAATAACCTATTTTTCTTCAAGTGTAGTGTGGACATTTTATGACTGTTTTCCCAGTATCTCCCTCATGCCTCATTTGACATTGCAGTCATTTATTTTACTTATCTACATACTCTCTAATCATCTAATACATTGTCACTACAAACAGTTATCTTTTTGATTAATAATAACAATTCTGGGGAACTTAAAAAAATAGTTTTTGCAGGGCAGGTCTGCTAACTGTATGTTTCCGTAATGCCTTACTTTTCATTAAGATTAAAGATAGAAAATTGAAATGAGAGCTTCCCTCTGGTATCTTTCTACCAATTCCATTTCTTTTATAAAATATCATCTGTATGATTTAGCTTATTGTATAACTGCATAAGGTAGTAATGAAGAATTTTGGATTAAAAAAAAATAAATGAATTCACTATAGAAAAAACAAAAATCCCAATATGTAAAGCTGAAAGTCCCTGAAAAATACCAGTGGAGAAATACTGTCCTATTAATTTATTATATTTTCCCAAAGATTTTGTTGCCTTGTGAATAGGGTAATGAAAGTCCTCTATAGAGTCAAATAAAAAAGGATAATAAAAATTTTCCTTCCTACCTTAGGTAGAAGCCATTACTATAACTATTCTCAAATGCCTATATTTTGTTCTGTTCATTTTACAATAAGCAAAAGATTTAAAAAATACCTTTAACATGAGTAAATATATAATTAGAACTATAAGATACAAAAATGAAATTGGTTTAGAAGAAAAGATTAGAAGAACAAATTAATATAGTAATATAAAATAAATATAAGCCACAGACTTAAAAGGGGGGAAGGAATGCCACATACAAAGGAATAAAGAAAAAAGTGAATTTTATTCAAAATGACATATGGAAAATATACAAATAGGAATAAAATGTCTGGTGCCTTACTTATCTAATCTTAACCAAGATAGAAAATTTTAAAAATACAAAATGAAGACGAAATGATGGAAAATGAAAATTTTAAGTTTTGATAAGACAAAAAACACAAAATTAAAGTACTTTTAAGAAACAGGATAGGTGAAAGTGTTTAAAGTATAACAGAATAGGGGTGCCTGGTTGGCTCAGTAGGTTAAGCTTCTGACTTCAGCTCAGGTCATGATCTCGCAGTCTGTGAGTTCAAGCCCCACGTCACGCTCTGTTCTGGCAGCTCAGAGCCTGGAGCCTGCTTTGGATTCTGTGTCTCCCTCTCTCTCTGCCCCTCCCCTGCTCATTCTCTGTCTCTCTCTCAGAATAATAAACATCAAAAAACTTCTTAAAAATTTAAAGTATAACAGAATAGTGTTTATTATCAGCTGAAATTTTTACTGGGAAGATGAGATGCTAACCACAGACGCCAGTTCAAAATCTAAAAGTTGCTAAACTGAGAAATGAAAAAGAAGTTGGTAATCCACAGGTGCTCTTGCTTCTTGTCCTTAGTGGGTTTGAAGTCACTACAAGGTCCTTAGGAGTGAATTCTTCAGTGGAGAGCCAAGAAAAATGAAAAGTACTGGCCCTGGGAAGCCTGGTATATCTGCTTACCCAGAGGAATCCCACACGTTAAGGCTTCCAATGAGAATGTGGGATTGTTGAAGTATGTGAAGAATTTGATTGTCATGTATTCCAGACTGTTAATCAATGCAGATTCTATATATTTAGTGGTTTTTCATTTTCATTTGTGTTCAAAATATAATGTAGCCTTTATTTTAAGGAAGCAAAAAGGAAATAAAAATTGTTAAAATAAGTAAGTTGTGCTTACAATGATTTGTAAGAACCAAGCAAATGTCATAAAATGGTGACAATATGCTAGTTTTAATTACATTTCTTTCCTTCAGAGAAATATTTTTATTTCACAAATTGACAAATATATTTTTTCAATGAAGAAAATTATATATAAATCACTGTTTCCTTCCAGTGCATTCCACTTTGGTTCTTTTGGAGCACTAGGGTCCTATTTCGTAAGCTCTTAATATTCATGCATTAAGTAGCCATGATGACCCAAAGAGTTAATGGTACTCCAGAAGTGCTGACTTAGTTCCAGTGATCAGTGATTGCTCTGAAGGAGTTTAGCTGAATGTGGCTGCAATTATAAACTAAATGGTTCTTAAAGGAATAACTCTTCCATGACAAATGTGTGACAAATAAGTATTCCCATACCTCTTCCCCAACACATTATGAACCTCCAAACTTCAGCTTGATTTCTCTACTAGTTCATCCATGGGAGAAGAAAGAGCCATACTGCACCATTTAATAGGCTTTCCTTACTGGCCTTATGGCTAATGAGGAGATGTGAGATGAGACATTCCAGTAACAATTGAAGGTTTTCCATCCTTTGATTGCTATTTTATGATCCCTTAGTTGAATGATTCGTGAGGTTAATCCCTCTGTTGAAATGTAGCTGTTGTTCAAGAAATTACACTTTACATACTTTCAGTGGCTGAGTCAAGTAAGGGACCAGGACAAGGCCTTTGGAGTCAAAGCATGTCTATCTCCAAAAGTCTTCACCCATCAGTGCACCTGCCCTTAAGTTATTCTTTCACTGAGCAACTTTCTGTACCTTTCTCAATTGACAGTCACCCTACATTGTAGTGAAGCACACATTTATGTAATAAAAGATAGAATATACTGTTAGTTTTCTCAGTAAAACTTATCTTTCTACTTTCAGGATTTGTGAGAAGTATCCACAAGAAATCATGACAAAGAGTGCATAGATTTTAGTTTCTGGTCCCTTCTTTTCCATCACATTATACCTAAATCAACCTGATCAGTAGCAGGTTAAGCATAAGGCACTATTTCATTAACATCAGCTGTATAGTATTACATTTAAATTCATCTATCTCAAGAAGAAACATGTTTAATTTTTTAATATTTAGCAAATATTCATCTGAGTTATTTAAAAAGTTTTTATTTCTCACACCAAAAATAATGTATGTGCCTAAATTATACCAAATATATTTTTAATATATGTAACTATAATTTAAAATTTTGTTTTTATTCAGTGATTTTTGTTAATTCTAGAAAAGCAAATGGTTTTTAAAATAAGGTACCTCTATGACATAAAATCTCATGCTATTGTTGTATAGGTGTAAATAGTCAATTGTAAGATCTTTTCTTTTCACTCAAAATCACTATGTCCCCATTCCCAACAAAAATAATAATCTGTGATTGCCATTTCTGATCTCATCCCAGATTTCCTCTCCTCTAGCTACTTATGTTGTTCTTCTCTATATAACTTAAGTTTCTTCTCACGGAATATCATTTTCACCAGAGTACTCTTACTATTTTATTACATGTGAATTGTTTCTTGCCTGGATAGTTAAGTCTTTTTTTCTGTTACAGTGGAAACAATAAATAATCAAAATCATGATGAAATTTATTATATACTTTAAAACAGTTTTTCACTCAAGTGTATACAACGTATGCAGAAAAAATGTGCAAAATACAAATTTAGAACTCGATGGCTAATAGTGATCGCTACTCAGGTAAATGCACCACATAAGACATTTTGGTGACCTCTCTCAGTTACTAGCCTCCCTTTTACCAAGCTAAACATCTCATACCATGGTTTTACCTTTCAAAACTTTTTACAAACAGGCTTATATAAAATGTGTTTTTTGTTTTGCTTCTTTGATTTGATATTTTGAGATTCATCTGTAAACACAATCTTTTGTGTTATAGTAGGTCATTAATTTTTATTACTGTCAAACATTCCACTGCAGGACTATAATTTATGCATCCCACTATTAATAAATATCTACTTTGTTTTTTTGTTTGTTTGTTTTTTGTTTTTTACATTTTGAGCCATTTTGAATAATGCTGCCGTAAATGTTGATTGCCTATGTTTGATGCACAAGTGCACATGGTTCTGTGACACACCAGAAGGTGATTTGTTACTACAGGCTGTGCTTTTGTTCAACCCTAGTAAATAGTGTCAGTTTTCTAAAAATGGTGAATATGTATATTCCCACCAGCAGTGTATGGGTTTCTGTTGCTGTATGTTCTTATCAACACTTAGTATTGTCATTCTTTTTAAAAATATATTTTTGAAATACATCACACATTAGGAAAACTGAAAATCTCTGGTGTCACCATGGGTGATGTCATGAGACTATAACAATGGCATGAGGAGTTTGGCTCCTGGTTAAAATCCTCTGTGTGATTTTTCAGGTCGAACCATACACAATTATAAAGGCTTTACCTGACAGGCCTCATGGGGGAAAGCCACACTTCCCACATCAGATATGCTGCACAGCCAGCGTATTGTGGTCTCTGAACGGAGTTGTAGTCCAAAGTCTCTGTCCCCTCTGACCGGTCATGCATTTGCGTACTTGCATTCCTAGTCCAGGTGCCTTTATTTCTAAGCCTTTTTTGTCAGGCCTTGGGCACAGGACTTTTTCGGAGGTTTCCATGTTACAGTGGGTGAGCAGGAAGGGGGAAGCTGAAGGCACTTTTCCCTACTCATGACCAGTACTTTTCCACACCTGCCCCTTCTCCATCACACTCTCCATGACCTCATAGTGCATAAAACTCACAGAGACTTGTTTGGGGATCCTTCAACAGTAGGACAAAACCCACATCTTCCCTAATCCACCTGACATTTGACCAGTGTTCCATTTCTTGGGGAAAAAATGAAACAAAGGGAATCAATGCTTTCTCCAGTTGAAACTTGCTTATACTCTCTTAGTAAGTGATTAAAAGCTTAATTAACTCTTTCATTTTTACCTTGTTGCCTTAATCAGCTACTGTAATACTTGACAGCTTAGCAATTTCTCCCAGCTCAGCTGATCTCCTGGTACAATATTTTACTGGAGGATAAAGGGCTGTAATTTAAAAGTTGCATATAACTTAATCAGATAAACCAACTACATGTGGTGCTCAATCAAAGGGCCTAAGAATATAAATATGGATAACAACCTGTGCTCTTATAGAGAAACATAATAAAACAGCCATCATGCATGAAAGTTAGGCCTGAGGTAACAGAATTGCCCACAATCTGTTGGTCTGGCAGCAGATGGTTCTCCTTTTGATGAATCCTCAGGTTAGTCGTAGCCGAACCTATGTGACGATACCCATTTCATCTCCCTCACTTCATCTTATCACATAGACATGTTATCATCCCCCATCATCCAAGAAGGGTGAGTACAGTACAATAAGGTAGTGTGAGAGGGATCATACTCATATAACTTTTATTATAGTATATTGCTATAAATGATCTATCTTATTGTTAATTTCTTACTGTCCTTAACTTATAAATTAAACTTTATCATGGGCATGTTTGTGTGGAGAAGGAAAACATATATGTAGGGTTCAGTACTATCCATGGTTTCAGGTATTCAGTCAAGGTCTTAGATCATATTATCTGAGGAGAAGGGGGGACTACTATAGTGAAAATTTTATCATGAAGTTTTAAAACTTGATATTTTGAATACAGGGCATCCGAGCTAGGCTTTGTAAGGTATAACTAAGATTTTTTAGATTATGGAGAAGATTGGATATTTTTTAATTTAAATTTTAGTGAACATACACTGCAATATTGGTCTAAGAGTAGAACTCAGTGATCCATCAGTTATATACAATACCCAGTGCTCATCCCAACAAGTGCCCTCCTTGGTAGCCATCTAGCCCATCTCCCACCGACCTCCCTCTGTCAATCCACAGTTTGTTAACCGTCATTAGGAGTCGCTCATGGTTTGTTTCCCTTTCATCTCTACCCCCACCCCTTCCCAAGTGTTCATCTGTTTTGTTTCTGAAATTCCGCATATGAGTGGGATCATGTGGTATGTCTTTATCTGACTGACTTATTTCACTTAGCATAATGTATTCTGGCATGCTGTTGCAAATGGCAAGATTCATTATTTTTGATGGCTGAGTAATATTCCACTCTTCTTTATCCATTCATAAGTTGATGGACATTTTGGTTCTCTCCATAGTTTGGGTATTGTTTATAATGCTGCTGCAAACATTGGAGTGCATGTACACCTTCAAATCTGTATTTTTGTGTCCTTTGGGTAAATATCTAAGAGTGCAATTGCCGGATCATGGGGTAGTTTTTGAGGAACCTTCATACTGTTTCCCGGAGTAGCTACACCAGTTTGCATTCCCATCAACAGTACAAGAGGGTTCCCCTTTCTCCACATCCTTGCCGATACCTATTGTTTCTTGTGTTGTTAATTTTACCCATTCTGACAAGTATCAGGTGGTATCTCATTGTGGTTTTGATTTGTATTTCCCTGGTGATGAGTGATGGTGAACATCTTTTTGTGTGTCTGTTATCCATTTGGATGTCTTGGAAAAGTGTCTATTCATGTTCTCTGCCCATTTCTTAACAGGATTATTTGTTTTTTGGGTGTTGAGTTTGATAAGCTCTTTATAGATTTTGGATATTAACCTCTTATCAGATATGTCATTTGCAAATATATTCTCCCAATCTATAGGCTGCTTTTTAGTTTTTTGATTGTTTCCTTCATACTGCAGAAGCTTTTTATCTTGATGAAGTTTTAATACTTCATGTTTGTTTTTTTTTTTTCCTCTTGCCTTTGGTGACATGCCTAGTAAGAAGTTGCTCTGGTCGAGGTCGAAGAGGTTGCTGCATGTGTTTTCCTCTAGGATTTTGATGGTTTTCTGTCTCAAGATTTAGTCATCCATTTTGAATTTATTTTTGTGTGTGGTTTAAGAAAGTGATCCAGTTTCATTGTTCTGCATGTCACCGTCCAGTTTTCCCCACACGAACTGTTGAAGAAACTATCTTTTCATTGGATATTCTTTCCTGCTTTGTCAAAGATGAGTTGACCATATAGTTATAGGTCCATTTTGTTTCTTCTATTCTGTTCCACTGATCAGTGTGTCTGTTTTTGTGCCAGTACCATACTATGTTGATGACTACAGCTTTATAATATAGCATGAAATCCAGAATCATGATGCCTCCAGTTTTGTTTTTCTTCTTCAGTATTGCTTTTGCTATTTGGGGTCTTTTGTGGTTCCATACAAATTTTAGGTTTGTTCTAGCTCTGTGAAAAATGCTCGTGGTATTTTGATAAGGATTGCATTAGATGTGTAGATTGCTCTGGGTAGTATAGACATTTTAACAAAGTTTGTTCTTCAAATCCATGAGCATGGAATGCTTCTCCATTTCTTTGTGTCCTCTTCAATATCTTTCATAAGTGTTCTAATACTAAAAGAATGTAGATCTTTTACTTATTTAGTTAGGTTTATTCCTAGGTAACTTAAGGTTTTTGGTACAATTGCAAATGGGATTGATTCCTTGATTTCTTTTTCTGCTGCTTCATTACTGGTGTAATGATATTTTAATCACATAAAAGTGCACATGTGAAAAAGGGCACAGAAGTGAGTAACTGTGGCATGTTGGAGATCAGCAAGTGATCTTATAAAGGAATTAAGTTGTTTTCCTATAGGTAACATCAAAGATATAAATTCATGACACCATTAATATTAATTTTTAGGCAAGTAAACTGCTAATATTTGTGATTAAACTCCGATTTTGAAAATTTAGTATTCATAATAAATGATGAAAAATGTACCTTTTACTATTTTCGTTCATAAGTATTAAAAAATCTCTTTTTTACATTATTAATAAACTATTTCAACTATTTAATTTGTAAATTAAGAAATTAAATATAAATAATAGGATTCTTTTATCAGAAAACACTCTTTTTAATAAACATGAATTACAAAGGTACTTGGGAAAAACATCCCATATTAAAGCTTAAACAATTTTATTTGATTTGGATCATTGTGATTGATAACATTTCAGTATAGATCTATATTTATTTTGGACCATGATTTCTCCCTGCAGGTGGAACTTTTTTTTCTGCCTTTTTTTATTGTGCACATATTTTACCACAAGCTAGATTAAACCAGTGAATGTGAGGTTACCCAGTATCCTTCTTTGTGTTTCTTTACTGGAGATTTTAGTGCAAGGCCATAGACTTATATGCTCAGGATATAGAAGAATAATATAAGAATATATAGAAAGACTGAACTATTCAGTTAAGTCACTGTATCTCTACTACTACCAGCTTGCCATCTTATGAGTTTCATATGGTACTAGATGGTTTAATCTACAGATCGACTCTACCATTCTTAAATTGAATGGGGTAATTTTAATTCTTACTTGTGTTAAGCCCCTTTCCACAAATACCTACTTAGACCTATCTTCTGAACCAAATCATAACCAAAGGCTAATTTCTGAATATGAAGCAATAGCAAATGTCATCTCTTATTTCATGTTGATGTTACTTTATTCCTCTGCAGGAATTCCTCCATTCCTCTGGTAATGGAGATTATGATTTTATTTTTGAAACATTCATTTCCCATTAGCCATTTAATACATATTTATTGAATGCCAATTATATTTAAGGCAATATTCTAGGTACTGAGGAAGAGAAGGAAAATAAGAAACAAAATTCTGCATGAAGTTTACATACTTCTAGGGGGTTTAACATGCTCTTTCCCTGGCTTTCAAAGAAATCTTACTAGGATCCATCACTTAGCTTTGAAATGGATTATTTCGCTTCACTAAGATACCTGTTCTTGGTCATAATTTTTAAAAAAGATATCATCCTTAATTCACACATATAGACATATGGTGCCAAGATAACTTTCATTGCTGATGCTATTGTTAGTTATACATGGCTAATTTAATGGGAGAAATAATTCCAAAGCTACAAATAGTCATTAATCTGTATCATAAATCAATAATTACTATTTTAAAAGTTTAAATAGGAAGTTTCTCTGCTTTTTTGCTACAAAATAAAAACATCTTCAGAATTACTTGTTTGAGTAACTTTTCAAATGTAAAATCCTAATATGTCTCATAAAGTGCCAAGTAAGGGTGCTGACAGGTATGAAATTCAAGTTACTTGGAATTTGCTTCTCAGAAGGTAATTGCATGCTATGTGTGTCAAACTTTAAATTGGGTTGGGCACATCTGTATGGATTCACACAAAAAAATTAATGTCTTGAAGGTAAACTCATCGTCCTCTATCAATAACCAGAAATATACCTTCTTTGAATCTGATATTCCCTGACATTCTCTTGCTTGAATGTGTTGAAGTCAGATAAATCTTTAGGTTATTTATTTTGAACTATTGGATTCTGGGGTACTGCTTTAGATTTCATTTTTTTTAACCTTAATTTCTTTTCCATCAGAATGTTATTTTCCTAGGAAAATATATGCATGCATTGCCCTATAGAATTTTTCTCAGAAGTTGAATGTTAAGTGCATATTTTTGAACTAATAAAGCTGCCAGTAAGAAAAGCATAGCACAGGATGTTTTTCCATTAGAAAAGAATGAAATTGATTTTAAGAAAAGTCAAGGTTTAAAGAATGTCTGATATTGTTGGAATAGTTGTTTTTAATTTGAAAATGTAAAAAAAAACAAAAACAAAAAAAGTGCTTAATACCTGCAAATATGGTTGGGTGGAGGCATATCTCAGAGACTCACTAGTTTCAATATAGCAAGACTGATAAAAGATTTTTATCTGGTGGAAGGGAAAATTAAAGTGTGTGATGCCAGTTTTGGTGTTTCTTGATAACTTTTAAGCCCCAGTGCTCCCACTTTCTTTTCTGCCCCACATCTGAGAGAGCTGAGAAGAAAACTTGGAAAGTCTTACCTTTGGTAGCTAGTTAGAAGATCAAATCATGCAATTTGACTTGACACTAACATTTCTAATGTATTTTTCTTACTTGATCCTATACTGTTTAATTTCTTTGATTGAAGTATTTTCTGGTGAATTTTAGGCAAGTGAATTTCTCAGATGAACTCGAAGATTGTTTAGTTTTACAAACAGAGTATGAATCCAAGACATTTGGAGAGAGACAATAACATTTTTAAATATTTGTAGACTATTCTGAAAACTTGAAAAAATGGTTTCTAAAATAATATTCTCTGTAGTGGATCATGTATTAAAAAGATATGGCTACCCTGAGACCTGAAATGTATTGAATTTTAACTAAATGTTAGTATTTTCAAGTGTCTTTCATAAGCAGGCTGAACATAGGGAGCAGGCAACAGATAAATAGCAACAACCTAGACACAAACCATTAATAGAGTCTTTACTAATATTTAGGAAGTAATAGAGTTAATATCTAGAGTAACTCATCACTAGATTTTTTTTTTTTAACAGGGAGCAGGCAATCTGAGAGTTAACCATTTTTTTCCCCAAATGCTGCCCTGCCTGTCCATTTACAGTATCTCATTGAGCATACACTTCCTATTCTTAAATTTATATCATCATTGGTTGTTTATAATAAATAGTGTAAGAACTTTTAAGGAGTTTCTATAGACTTTGGGGTTTTTTTGTTTTTGTTTTTTAAGTAAGCTTTATATACAGCATGAAGCCCAATGTGGGACTTGAACTCATGACCCTGAGATCAGAGCTAAGACCTGAGCTAAGGTCAAGAGTGGGATGCTTAACCAATAGAGCCGCCCAGGTGCCCCTATAAGTGTTTTCTTTTTTTAATTAAGAGAATATTTGAGAGAAAGCTGTTTAACAATTTCTAGTTCTTTGGTTGCTATTTTGGATAAAGAGAATTAATCAATTTATCTTCCCTTCCTTTTCTCCCTTCTTTTTAATTTTTTTTGGTTCACTGGATATATTTCATGGTGGAGGGAACTGTGTTATGCTCATATTTATAAATTTCTTCCTCCAAAAATATCAAATCAGTATATCAAGAAATTTTTATTTTATAGAGCTCAATGACTCCAAACAATAGTTGAGTTTAGATAAATTTTATTACTGTGCTACAGGAGTGCTATGGATGGTTTTCCCTATGACCAAGAGGGTCAGGATCTTGGTCACAACAGAGGCATTGCAACAGCAGCAGGGATATTTTGGATACAGGTGAGCCATCTGCTTTTAGAAGTGTGAATCTCAGCACATTACATAATGGCTGCTATATTTTTCTCCCTTTTCTCTCTTCCCCTTTCTGTCTAGCTCTACCTTCCCTTGCTTTCTCATCCTCCCCCACTCCACCCTCCCCTCCCCTCCCCTCCCCATCCTTCTTTTCCCCTCTCTTTCTCTCTTCTTCCTCCTCCCTATGGATTTCTCTTTTGTAAGAGACCACTCAATGGGTCCATATTCCTTGTGGGGAGTCTTTCCTAGCAATATGTTGTAGATCAGGGTTAATGCTTGTTTGTGAGATAGAACCTATTGCAGGGTATAATCTTTCCTCTGAGCCTAGTGTGAGTCACAGATTAATTTTAAGACACAGAGATTGCTGGGCTGAGACAGATGACCTAGGGCTACTTTAAGGATGATTCTGATCCCATATCCTTTCTCTAAATGTCAGACATGGGAGTTGCAGATTTAAGTCAGCTAACTCTATAACAAAGACTCAGTGGGACTCACTAAAGCAACACAAACAGCTGAGAAGAAAGGACAAGCTAGCCAGCAATTTGTAGCTTAAAGTACATGCTTGTTTGCAATCAGTGGAGCTAGTAAGCAGGTCACAGTGAGATATTTAAGATCTGTGGTGTTAGTGACCCTTGTCTAGGCATCCTGCTCACCACACCAATTGTTGGGACTACCCTGTGGAGTTGGGATGAACCCCATCTGAAACTTGGTTTAGATTTTGAGATTAATGATGTCACATACACACTAAGAGGATATTAAAAGGTATATTTACATATTGAAATTTGTTTAGAGAACATAACATATCTGTCATGTAGGTCTGAAATTTGAGAGAGTAGAAAGAGAAAACTGAATTGGGGGTTTTATTGTCGTTAAGGGATGGGACTAGAATAAGAGTTCCCATGCATGGGCAGGGCTTGCATGGTTTAAATACCTGTCATTATAGAAGGAGGGAGCATCTAGGCTTTTTTGCTGGCTTTCTTAGGACAAGAGGGAGCGATGAAGCTTAAGAGCTATCGGCTATCAAATACCAAAAAATGGAGTCAGATAGCATATTATAGTTCTATATCTGAGAACCGGCAGAGAGAAAAGGCAGTCAGTTTGGATTTGGCAAAGAGATTAATTTAGAGCCTTGTTACAGAGTTGAAGAAAAAAGGGCATGGTTAGGCTCAGGTCATGATCTCATGGTTCACTAGATTGAGCTCTGTGTTGGCCTTGCGCTGACAACACCAGAGCCTGCTGGAGCTTCTCTCTCCTTCCCACTCTGCCCCTCCCCTGCATGTGCATTCTCTCTCAAAATAAATAAACATTTTTTAAAAATTGAAATTTTAGAAAGATGTCATGTATATCACATATTATAAGGTGATATTTACATCAAAAAGTATAAAGCAGCCGTGAATCAACTCAACAAAAATGTTTGTCCTGAAAAGAAAAAAAAAAAAATTAAATTGTTTTTAAGGACATTAATAAGAACTTTGGAAGACTAAAAGTTATAAATATATAAATTCCAAAATTGATAAAAAATTCTATGTGACTCTATTCAAATACCACCAGTTATTTATTCTTCTATGTTTTTGTGTTTGGAAAAGTGAAAGGCCTATCAGAAATTATATCTAAAAATACTAAAATTCACGAACATACCTGGAACGCTTGAAGACCCATGAGGGGAGAATTGTCCTATCGTATAAAAAGATAGAGTCAAAATTAAAGAATTTAACATAGTTCAATATTGTCATAAAATAAACAGAACAATGAAACTGAAGAGAGCACGGCCAAGCAGCCCAGGATTTTTCAACAACAGGATCTGTGAGCATTGTGACACATTACTGTGCAAAGAGTTAAGATGACATGACATCTGGTGTCTATATTGCAAAATATATTGAGACTTATAGTTATTATTTATTTATTTATTTATTTTTTTACCATTTATGTGCTTGGAATAGTAGTCTGCCCTTCTCTACCCTTTTTGCTTCCTGCAGAAGCAGACTTTATGAACTGTATTACATGAGCTTCCTTTTCCTGTGGCTTTTAGTTAGGTTTAACCAATGGCAGGCAAAAGGAAATAGGAAAGGTAATACTTTGGTCTTTTATTTTTTCACTCTGTCAAAGTATTCTTTTTACTCTGCAGCCTTATTTCCTCAGCCATGTCTCTCTCTCCATGGGCACATCTCCTGGTGGGTGAACCCTTTTCATTTATTCCAGCGAACACCATATTCCTTCAGACTTAAAGATGGCAAAAACACCACAAAAAAAGGCTAAAAAGTTGTTATGCCCAGAATTCGTGATCCCCAAAGACCACCAGGGAGCTGAGTCCAATGTAAAAGCAAAAGAGCCTTTATTTGAGCTAGCTCGAGCTCAATATCCTACCTGCACGGACGCAGCGGTGAGATACCGGGGAGAGAGAGCGAGTTTCAAAAGCACAAAGGTTTTATTGGGGTCTAGGGGCAGTTGGTGAGGTAATGGCTGTGGCCTCAGCTGATTGGCCGGGGAAGGGTCGGAATCCTGTTACACAGGTCTCCGGGCGTGTTTTGATTGGGAAGTTTGAACAGGTGAGAGGGAGGTTACTCAAGGGGAGGAGGCGTGGTCAAGGTGAAGGACACAGAACAAGATGGAGTAGGCTGGTGTAGGCCCGCCCTTTCAAAGTTTGCATGCTGAAATCAGAGTCTGATGCTTAAGCGACTCAGCCACCCAGGTGCCCCTAAAATTCCAATTTTGAAATCTTTTTGACTGCCATATAGAAATACAATTGATTTCTCTCTGTGTATATTATAATTAACTTTGCAAAACTCATTTTATTTGTAGATTTTATATAGACTGCAGAAAAGTATAATGCATAAATAGCTATTTTTTTTTCTTCTCAATACTCATTTTTTAGTAACTTGTATGTATAGAGGAGGAAAAATAATTTTCCCTTTGCCCTTCCAGGTTCTCAGCTAAAATTCTCCTATAATAAAAGGGCAATTTAACAAAATTTAAACAGACAGAAAAACAAACTGGAGTTTAATAACGTGTATCCTTCATGTATGCATGGGAGATAACCAGGAAAACAGAGTAACTCCCTAAAATGGCCCAAGCCCTCACCTGAAACACCACCTCCCACTAAAGACAAAAGAAGGTGTTGGGTAGGAGGTGCCTTAAGGGAGGTTTGAGGGCCAAGCAAAGTAAACAAGTGTAATATTGTTATGTAGATTTAAGTCATTGCCTTCTTCATTGATAAGAGTTTCTACAGATTTAGAAAGATCCCCTTTCTCCAACTAGAGAGGGAGATGTTCTTGCAAATGGAGATTACAGTAAAAAAATGCAAATTTCTTTTACAAAAGGATAACTTGGTATTTCAAAGCCTCTCCTCTATTTAAAAAAAAATAATCAGCCTAAAATAATTCTCATGCCAAAGAGGCATAGTTTGGGGTGACAAATTCTGCTTACATACACTTGTCTTCTAGGTAAGAGTTCCAGTAAAATGTTCAAGAGAAGCAAATATTCATATTTCATTCCTGTTTTTATTTGGAATACTTTCCATTTTTTTTCCGTTAAGAGTCTTACTATACTTTATCAGGTGGTAAATGATGTGAAATCTTGGGGTTCAGGAGCGAACAGTCAGAAAGAATTCTTGAGACATCTTTGGTACAAAAAGGTGGTTTTATTAAAGCAAGGGGGCATTGACCCAAAGGCAGAATGAGCTGCCCTGGGGTTGTGAGGAGTGGCTGATTGTATACTTTCAAGCTGGGAGGGGTTTAGGGATAGCAGAAGTCTCTAAGGAATTTGGAAGCAAGGTTTCCAAGACCTTGAGGGGGGCTAGCTATTGTTAGGAAAAGGTCATTTACTACTGTCTAATAAAACCTTAGTCATGAGAGCCTTCAGATGTTTATTTAGGGCTATGTGTTCAGAGGATGATTGCTAACGTATATCTTGGGGGAGGGGGGTAGAAATAAAGGAAGCTTCCAAAGGGATTTTCATATGGTAAAGAAGACTTAAGAGGATCCTATAGGATCCTGACTAATATCAAGCTTAGGTAGCCTTTTGCCTCTAGTAAAGTATTAAGGTTACTCTGCCTGTCTCAAGTACTTGTCAATGGGCTGCAAAGGAAATTTAATTTTTTCTTTATTTCTTTTACTTTTGTTCTGCACATCAGTAAATATACTTTATTATAAAACATAAGTCAAGATGTAGAGTTCATTTTGAAATTTTTTCTTGTGTGCTTGAAAAGTATGTGTATACTGATACTTTTGATGCAGCCTTCTAAAAACAACCTGTACACAAAGCTTATTGATGGTGTTGCTTAAATCTATACACTTCTGTTTTAACCTATCATTTATTGAAAGAAATGTGTTAAAATTTCTCACTATGAATGCAGTTTTGTCTTTTTACCTTATTTTTTGTCAACTATTTTGTTACAAACATATTTTGAGATTGCATTTAGTAAGTGCACACACATTTCTAGTGTTTCTATCTTACTGAATGATGAGGGAGTGTGGGGGGGGGGGCAAGCTGAGGGCAGAGTATAGGGTAACAGCACCACTCCCCTCCCCTCCTAGGTGACATACGTGTGATATTCCTCAGATACTCCTGGCTATCCAAGAAAAAGGAAAGGGGTTTAAGTGCTTGCCAGGGTGATGTGGAAAACTAAGGCAAATGAAAAATTAAATTCCCTTACTGCCTACAGCTCATTGACAAGTCCTTGAAGCCAGCAGAGTAACCTTCCTCTAGGAGCTCAACTGCCTTGATGATGACACTTTACTGGGGGCAAAAGGGAATCTTAGCTTAGCATTATCCTGACACCCCAGGATCCTGTAAGTCTACTTTAATATATAAAAATTCCTTTGAAAACTTTACCTCAACTCTTCCAAGATATATGTGACAATCATACTCCAAGTTTATGGCCCCTCATATACATCTGAAGGGTTTCATGACTGAGGTTTTAAATGGTAATAAATGGCATTTCCTAACAGCAGCTAGCCCCTCAAAGTCCTGGAAACCTTGCTTCCAAAATACCTTAGAGACTCACTCTATGCCTAACACCCTCCCAACATGAGGATATAATCAGTTACCCATCACGACCCCAGTGCAACAATTTCCCATGGGTCCAGTCCCCCTGCTTTAATAAAATCACCTTTTTGCACCAAAGACATCTTCAAGAATTCTTTCTTAGCCATTGGCTCCAGACCACTCCCCACCATCACCCCAAAACCCCATCACTGATGACTTGACTTTCTTATTTTGTTATAACCCTCTTTATCTTTTGTTAAGTTTTTGCTTTGTTCTAACCTTGAGAGCCTTCATTTTTTGCTGGAAAAATCTGTTACCAAGCTTGATTAATTTTACTATCATCATTGGCTCACAATGCAGACAGGTAAACTCTTTGTGTAGGGGCAGAAACATTTTCCCTTCTTTCCTTCTAGGTTCTTTGGTTGGCCTAGTAACTAAATTGCTACAAGACAGATTAACAGGAGAAAAACAAGTTTAATAACAAATTTACCTACTCTATCCATGGGAGAGACCCAAGAAAATGGAGTAATTCTGAAATGGTTGAACTCATCACCTTAAAAACCATTTTCAGCTAAAGACAAAAAATGTTAGGGCTGGGGAATCAGCTACAGGAGGTTACCAGGAAAAGCACAGTAAACAATCTATTTCATTTTGTTTTGTGCCAACGATTTGTTTGACACAGGTTCACTGTGAGAGTTTCACAAGCCAAAATCCTGTAGGATGATGTCTCTTAATAAGCCAATAAAGAAATAATGTACTCCAAATCAGTGATAGATTAATCATACTACTGTTCCAGGCAAGGGACATGAAAGGAATAAAGTCCAAATTTAGTTCAGGTGTAACTTGATAGGGGTTGGTACTCAGGAGAGATGGCTTAGCCAACTGAGAGCTGATGTATAGCTGCCAGAAGTAAAATTTCCCTGCTGGGGGAACACAGCGTTCTGTTGGGACCAGTAGAGCAGGTGTCGATGGGCAGGGTGATCTTAGAGGGATGACTGCAAGGCTTTCTCCACTGCCAGTGAAAGAGTTGCCTTTACCTTGGCAGGACCTAATTGCCCCAAAGGTCTTTAGAGAACTCGCTATTTAGATCGCAAAGTGTCACCTTGCCCAGATGGAACACCTTCAGATAGTCTTCACAAATGATTGGTATTTATAGTGAAAGTGTCTCCTTGTCATACTTGCTTCTCCATATGTTTTAGTGATAAGCCCCCAGCAGGTACCCTCAACAGGTGAACTATTGAGTTCTTATGGGTGAGACCAGATGAGAGATGACATCCTGACACAGCTTTACTTTTACATCAAAAAATCTTTTTTTGTCTTTGTTGTAAGCAAGTGGATCAAAACAACTTCAGTTAAGCCGTAAGCAAGTGGCTCTAAGAGACTATCAAATGAGTACAACAATCACTGATCTTGTGATTTCATATCACTCATACACTCCTTAATCCTAAAGGCCTAATTCTCTGTACAAATCTAAGTTTACAAGAACATCAGTCCACTCTGTGATTCTACATCATCTACAGTCTTAATCACAACCGTATTTTGGGAGTTTTTGATTTGTTTTGTTTTTTACTACACATTCTTTTACATCAGATTTTAATGACCAGTTTAAGAAGCCATATTTCCAGTTAACAAAAGAATAACAGAGAACTCTTTTCTATGATACGATATCTGATTGCCAAACCACCAAAAGTTAAACTTTTTAAAACACTCAACTTTAAGTTTCTTTGACAATTGTGTTTCCATGTAAAAGCCATTTTTATAAGGCTCCAGGGGGTAAAGCTTGCATAGCACTCTCAACCACACTTTGCATCGATATAACATCAGAATGCAAGGCTGTCATTATTTTAGAGAATGCAAGTTTTTGTTCTTTTCAATTCCACAAAGTTATTTTGACTTCATTAGTCTCATTTTCCAGATGTTCTTTCACTTAAGTTTTCTTATGTATGATTTACATTTATTTAATTTTGAGAGGCTAAATGTGAAATATTTCCTTAGTTATTTTTAATAGCTACTCTATGTTCTATTAACCTTGAATAGTATCTTTTTCCTTCTACTGTCACATTCATTATCGTTCTATTTTTGCACATCTCTTCATATTGTGTTCCCTATTTTTCCCTTGACTGTAATAGGTTAGAGTGAGGTTTGGCTTAGAGCATACTATCATGGTCCAATTTCCCATACTATATATAACCGAGTGAGGAGGCATCAAAGCCATAGTTGTTGGTACTTGTACCATAGCTATAGCCAAAGACCTAAGAATAATGCATTTTGTTTCCATTCCACTAACATAGTTTTAGAAACATGTTTTCTTTGCAATGTAAGAGGGCTTTCTGTGGCCTGTAGGCTCCACTCTCCCTTTTGATACTGGGGAATCACAAAAGTGTGGAAACCCAGTGTCATGTGTCCTCTAAGGGCCCATATTCGAATTTCACACTTCCCCAAGGAATTACAGCCATTAGGATGTGAGTTATCTACTTTACTTCTGATTGGGCTGTTATCCTAGTTTGTTAATATTGCTCCTGAGATTACAGCCACTCTAAAACTATTCTACATATCAATTATAACTGCAATAATTGCCAAGCTATGGTAGAGAAACATGTTTATGTCATCTTTTAGTATTTTGTTATTTTTAGTGTTTTCTCCAATTGCTTTATGTAGACTTTACATTGTTTTATTCTGTGTGAAATTCATTCATGTTTTGTAATATATTGCTAATTTTATCCATCTGTATACCCAACAATGACAAAGCTTCTATTGCATGCGTGTTGGATTGAGATTGAATTGGTTTTAAATTTTTTAACATTTAATGTGATTTGACCAATTTGTTCCTGAGAAAAAGGGGCTGCCTTTGCTCCTCCAGTTAAACAACCTCCCATACCAGCATGGAGCTGTAAGAGTTTCCTTCCTTATACTGAGTTTGCTTTGGGGATAGGTTATATAGATTGGGCATAAACAAAGATGGATAAAACTGAGTAAATTTGGGAATCTATATCTGGCATGAAAGTCCTGAATATAAAATTTCCCTGATAGGAGTACTATTGTAGGTTCCAGTGAACACAAGAAGTTTTATTAGCATAGGTTCCCATGTTCTTGAGGTGGAAGTAATGTCTCGTGTGAGATAGAAACCTGTTGTCTACCACCAAAGATGATGCTGTATGTTATATGCTAAATGTCCTAGGTGTCCCCTGTACATTTACAAGGTGTCCTTGTTCTTTTGGGCATAGTGTCTATATATCATAATTTTCTTAAATTTTTTTTAAACATTAATTTATTTTTGAGAGACAGAGACAGAGCCTGAGCAGGGGAGGGGCCGAGAGAGGGAGACACAGAGTCCAAAGCAGGCTCCAGGCTCCAGGCTCCAAGCTCTCAGCACAGAGCCTGATGCGGGGCTCGAACTCACAAACTGCGAGATCATAACCTGAGCCGAAGTTAGAAGCTTAACCGACTAAACCACCCAGGTGCCCCTATATATCATAATTTTCTAACAGGTGAATATGGCTATGGATTAAACAGAGTAAGTTGGGAGTATAGTAAATGATCAAATTTGTGGTCCGTTTACATTTAAAGATAAAATTGTTATCTGCATATTCAACATCTGCTCTTTTACAGTAAAATGGCAGCATACAAAGTAAATCAAGAATTAAATTGGTGTTGTTTTCACAGAGTCCATGGAAAATATGTATTGCTGCATTTAATTCAGTAAGATAAGGGAAAGGTAAAAAGTCATATATTAAAAGTTGTTTTAATATATATGGTGGGTTATTATTCTGAGAGCCAGGTACTAGTTCAGGCCAATCTTCATTTTCTGAGTTAATGTCTAATAGGAGGTGTTGTTCAGGATCTTCGTTGACTCTTGTTGAGATGAAAGTGAAGGTTTCCACTGCTTTGTCAGTTTCCCTCAGTACTTGGTTTCTCCATTGATCAAAGGTTTCCTAGGAAGTAGATCACGCTGATGGAGTAGGATGGAGAGCTTGGGCTTGGTGATGCTGGTGAGTCCTCATTTGCAAGAAGGTAACCAGAATGGTGATTTGTGGAGAAAGTTGAAGATGTCAGAGACAATGGAGTACAGCTGTGTCTGGAGCACAGCCAGGTGTTCTAGATGGAGTGGTAGTACAATTGGTATTGCTGATGCTATCAGTGGAGTATCCATAGTTATCTGAGTATGGGACCCAGTAGTGAGCAATAAGCAACGTAGTGTCGCCAGTAGGCAGCATGCCACATTGACGCATTTAGCAATATTTGTTGGATTCAAGATGCATAATGGATTTATTGCCTTTATTTTTATTTTATTTTTTTATTTTTTTTTTATTTTTTTTTGGGACAGAGAGAGAGCATGAACGGGGGAGGGGCAGAGAGAGAGGGAGACACAGAATCGGAAACAGGCTCCAGGCTCCGAGCCATCAGCCCAGAGCCTGACGCGGGGCTCGAACTCACGGACCGCGAGATCGTGACCTGGCTGAAGTCGGACGCTTAACCGACTGCGCCACCCAGGCACCCCTGGATTTATTGCCTTTAAAATAAAGATAGTGTCCTGGGGCACCTGGGTAGCTCAGTGGGCTAAGCATCCGACTTCAGCTCAGGTCATGATCTCATGGTTCGTGAATTCGAGCCTCACTTTGGGCTCTGTGCTGACAGCTCAGAGCCTGGAGCCTGCTTCCAATTCTGTGTCTCCTTCTCTCTCTGTCCCTCCCCTGCTTGCACTCTGTGCCTCTCTCTCTCAAAATAAAGATAGCGTCGTATAAATTTCTCATTCTTCCTATTCTTACCACTCAAGAAAACCTTAAGTTTTATGGTCAATACACTACAATATTGTTCTAAGCATAATTGCCCTGCATCATGCTAAGGTATATACTAGGTATCTGCTGTTAACAGTAAAATAAGGTGCTCTTCATGTCTGAAATATTTATAGCTTTACTTTGATGTAATGTGACTTTTCCTTTGAGTACCCAGTTGGTTTTATTAGTGGCAGGTGCTATAATTTCACCAGTACTATATATCTCATTGTTTCTTAACATTTCCCCATTTAATTTAGATTAGATTCTGGGGTGGTGTTAGTGCTGATTCTTATCTCTGACGGTGTCTGAAATATTAATTCAGTACGAGCTTTTCCAACCATTCTGTATCTGTGGTTTAGACATCTTGCTGTCTCCCAGACTGCTTTAGTCTAAGCTTTTATATCTGGATTCCTACTAAACAACTTGCTGCTTTTGCTTGAGGAAGTCATTGTAACCTTTCAGTTGATCCAGAGGAAGTTGGGTGGTAGGGTAAGTGGAATTTCCACAGTATGCCTTGTTTCTTAGCCCATTCTTGTATTAGGTTTTCTGTGAAATGGCTCTCCTGATCTGATTCTGTGATGATTGGGATACCATAACAAGTAATCCAGATTTCTAATGCTCTGCTGGTGCATCTTGGATCATTTTTTCTGCAAGGACGGAGTAATCCTATTCCTGACCATGTATTTACATTAGTGCACGCATATAGTTTATTCTCTGATATAGGCAAAGGTTAACTTTGACCTAATCTGAAGTATTCAGTAATTCCAAGCTTTAAACTTTGGGCAATTCTCACATTTCTTAATTTGAAATAGGAGGCTTTTGTTAGGTATATACATGTTTCTTTTCTTTAACCATGTTCTAGTGCTAACATGACATGTGTGGTAATGTGCCCATGCAGTGATCATATCAGATGGTACGTTTGTTCAGGTTTCATGTTCCATTGCACTTGTTTATGTATGGTTATGTTTCAAATTGGTTTCCTCTTTAGTCATGAATCATTGTGTTTAAGTTAGATTTTAGGAACCATTGTCTCTTTAGTTTTCCTAGTGAGTTTGTCTACCTCATCTTTAAATTCAGATACTTCATGGGACACCTGGGTGGCTCAGTCGGTTAAGAGTTCAACATTGGCTCAGGTCATGATCTCACAGTTCATGAGTTTGACACCACATTGGGCTCTGTGCTGACAGCTCAGAGCCTGGAGCCTGCTTCAGATTCTGTGTCTCCCTCTATCTCTGTCTCTCCTCTGCTTACCCTCTGTCTGTGTTTCTCTCTCAAAAATAAATAAACATTAAATTAAAAAAATGTAAATAAATAAATAAAGTCAGATACTTCAGAGTTGTCCTTCTGATATGCAGAGTCATATGTGATAAATATGAAGATGACAGCCAGTGCTGTTTTCTACAATATGTCCTTACCCCATATGTCTTCATTTCCTATTTTCCAATCACTTTCCTACCATGTTCTTTTTTTTTTTTTTAATTTTTTTTTTTTAACGTTTATTTATTTTTGAGACAGAGAATGAATGGGGAGGGTCAGAGAGAGGGAGACACAGAATCTGAAACAGGCTCCAGGCTCTGAGCTGTCAGCACAGGGCCCGACGCGGGGCTCAAACTCACAGACCGCGAGATCATGACCTGAGCCCAAGTCGGCCACTTAACCGACTGAGCCACCCAGGCGCCCCTCCTACCATGTTCTTGACCAAAAAGCTATTCCATTAGCAATGCCCATGAGTCTGAGAAAAGATATATCTCATTCTGAGTTTTCTTAATAGATTATTAAATTGCCACTTATATGGCTATTAGATAAGCATATTGTGCTAATTTTCCTGAGCCTGATTCTGTCAGGATTAGACAATTATTTGTCCTCATGGCTGCTGCCTGCCAGTGTCCTTTGGATGGTGTCATGAAGTCTGATCCATCTGTAAACCACACTTTACTGTGTGAGGTGCACCACAGTGATTCTCACTGCCCAACTGCTCAAGCTTGGATAGGCTCACCCCTTGGATATCTTGGCATGTTCAGTGTTGGCATTGCTGAGATTCCATAGTTCATTTAGAGGGTTGGTCATACATCTGTGTCCCACTAGGAAATATACCATTTCCATGTTAGGAATTTATGGTCAGAGGTACTTACCATCTGTTTGTCATGGGTCTGTTTTACCCACTTCAGAATAAGCTATTATAATTTAAGTATATATAATTGGTTTATTTTCTGTTAGTGGCTCTGTTTTGTAGGGCTTCATAGAATGCCCAGGTGAGCTTTTCAGTTGATTGGTATCTGTTCTCAAAACATAGGAAATTTCTTTATTTTGTTTTGTTTTGTTTTGTTTTGTTTTGTTTTGTTTTGTTTTATCTATTTATTTAGACCATGAGAAATTCCTAGTCCAGAACCCACTTGGATAGAATTTGAGGTACTGAAGTGTTTAAGTCCACAGTGAACATGCTGCAAACCCTTGTGAATATAAGCATTCTAGTTTATATTTGGAGTCCTCATTAGCTGGTGCCAATGTATTAAGGGTTCTGACAGCACTTTTATGGGGCACCAGGGTGGCTCAGTTGGTTAAGGTCATGATCTCATGGTTTGTGGGATCAAGCCCTGTGTTGGGCTCTGTGCTGGCAATGTGGAGCCTGCTTCGAATTTTCTCTGTGCCGCTCCATGACTTGCTCTCTCTCTCTCTCAAAATTAATTAATTTTTAAAAAAAGAGTTCTGACAGCACTTTTTAAATAAGTAAAGGCTGCCTCTTGAGTCTCTGTATTTCCAAATCCTGTATTTTTACCAGTTACTAATATAATCCCCATATGTAGTATGAACTAATTCTAATATCAAACAGTTTTATCATTTTATGAGCTGCTGCTTTTGTGGGAGGAGTGGTATACAATCTATCTTGTTTATGACTAAATTTGGTAATTTTATACCTTCAGAGGATGAAATTGTGTCTAGAAATTTTTACTGTAGTGTGGAGTTCTTGGTCCTTGCTTGGGTTGATTGTCCATCCTCTGAGGGTAAGGAATTCAATTAGCTGTATTTTGACCCTAGTCTGTTCATCCAAGTTATCACCATAGATAAGGATGTCATCAATATAGGAAAAAATGTTTTGTGTGTATGTTGTGTTTTCCTGAAAGGCCTGGAGGGTTAGGGTTAGGGTTAGGAGGTTGTGGGCTATTACTGGGCTGTTAAAGTATCCTTGCAGTAGCCTAGTAAAGTGGATACTGTTGACCTTCCCATGTGAATGCAGCCATGGGTTGGCTCTACTTGTCAATTGAAATAGCAAAGAATATGTCATATAAGTCTATCACCATATTATAAATTCTGGATCCAGTGGTGATACTGTTTATGATAGTGTCTATGCCTGGGAATGCTCCCTCAATTTTGGGGGCATGTACATTTAAATTCCTAAAATCTGTTAAAAAGTCAGATGGATTATTATATATGGTAAAAGAGTAAGCAAAATAATTTGCTCTACAAGTTACTGAATTTCTTCCTTAATTTGAGTATGTCCTCTCTTTAGATTGTATTAGGGTATGTTTGTTATTTAAGATGGGGCAGGCAGTTTAATTGTAGTCTATTTTGCCATAGCCAAATTAGTTTTAGGAATTGTTGCATCTTTATTTTTTATATGGTGTCTCACTATGTCCATTCCAACAATGTTTTCTAAATTGGGACCTATAAGCATTTATAGCTTTGAATTCATGTTCTACTAATTTTTTTTTAATCTATGTGCTTCATGTCCCTCGGTTACTTTTTTCCTAATCCTTCAGTTAGTCCCTTTTTATTGTTAAAGTTTTCTAAATTAGTAGTAAAGTAGTGAATGTATTAATATTTATATTTTTTGTTACTTGGGACCCTGTATATAACAATGTATTGTGTGTAGTATTTTTATTTACAAAGGCGATTCTATTGATATGGCCAGTGGAACATATGGGCAATTGTCTCTGGCTTAAGCCTGTTCCAGTAGAGGGCTCCTAGGGTTTTCTTTTATTTGCTTATCAGGGGCTTGTCTCTTAATGGGATTGAATTTTATAAGGGGGTTAGTATTTACAGTAACTGGGTTAATGAGTCTGTATGTGGATTTATTTTCAGTAGGTCAATTTCCTCTAAAAGATTGGTTGTTTCTGTCTCTCTGCCACTGTAAGTAGTTTCTGGAGTTTCTATTTTTATAATTTGGATTATAGGTTAGTGGTCTAAGTGGTTTATGCAGTCAAAAGGGTCTTACAGATTTAGGTCTGTGTGGTCCATTTTGACTGGGTCTATTTACATTAGCTATAGACATGTTTTGTTCAAATAAATGAACATTAAAACTATAGTGTTTTTTTTTTAAATTTTATTCCTCAGCTGCTCTTGTCAAGTCAATGACTCTTCTATGTGTCTAGTGTCTGCAAATATTTTAAATAATATTTAAAAAAAAATTTAAATATTATTTAAAATAAATATTTTAAATAATAATAAATAAAATGTAATAAATAAATAATAATAATAATAAAAATGTGCCCTCATCCTATGGGGGCACAGCTTTTAGACTGACCTTTTGAATTTGTTCTGTTGCTTCTGCATGAGGCACTTAAGGTGTCTGTCTCATCTTATAAATCATAGTTGCTAACCCTAATTTCATTATTAGCTTCTCCTGCGGTTTTCCATGGGGATGTTTTAAGGGATAATATATTAGGTATAGGCCATCTGAATCTCCAGGTTGCTGGTACCCAGTCAAACAAAGATTCTTTTTTATTAATATTATTTTCTCCAAATGCTCTAAGGTGTTGATTAAGTTTAGCATCAGTGGTAATAGGTCCAAATTGTATAACTTCTTCTCCTAGGAGGATCAGGTTATGTCCTCTTTTGGGTCATAAATCTAACAGCCACTGGGTATCTGAGACCAAATCAGTTTGTTAGAATTCCATTCTGATTTTTGTCCTTTCTTATTTAATATAAGCTCTCTCTTCAGTAACTCTGATTGGGTCCATATTATCATTTGTTATAGTTTTGTCTATTTTCATGGGCCTAGCTTCTAGTAAGTTGAAATTTCCAGAGTCAGTTGATTTAAAATAATTGTCATCCTCAGGTTGTAGATAGGTGCCTTTAGGAGCAAAGAGGTCTGGATTCATCCTACTGTGGAGATTATTTTCTATACTAGCACTTTTCCTTTCTGCCTATTGGCATCTATGTTACTTAATGCTTTTAAAAAGAGTGCAAAGATTTCTTCCTTATTTATTCTTTTTAATATAGGATATAACTAAATGGGTTAGGTGATGAAGCCAACATCTGGAATTTCCTTAATTTTAAGTTTCATTAGGACTAAATCTTCAATAGATATCCAGGGATTCCCAGAAATTAATATATAATCCATTCTACCCCTAAAACATTGCTTGAGTTATTTTGGTAGCATTAATAGGCAAGGTATATTTGCTGTTGTCCTCTTACCTTTCATAATCGTGTTCAAAATGTTTTATTGTAGAGACATTTAATAGAGTATTCCAAATAGTTCATAATATGGGAGAGCAATATTAAGATAATTATTGTGGCCAGTATTAGCATCCAAAGTATAATGGCCCTATCAATATTGTCTATTCATAGGATATTTATAATTTCAGTAGGATGCCATAGATGGTAAATAGTAAGTAAAGTTTGAAGTTTTTTAATCCAGTAATGGGCATTGCCAAATTTGGGTCAATTATAAATTTAGTATAATTTATCAGCATGTATTTCAAATTTGGCATGGAGTATGATATATCCCATAGCGCCAACCCATTTTAATTATTCTTACTTTGGGTCAGGTTGCCAACTATGCCGATTGTTTTGTTCAGGGAGGGCAAATTAACACTCAGAGACTGAGTTTGTCTGCGCCAACGATTTGTTCAACACAGGTTCACTGTGAGAGCTTCACAAGCCAAAATCCATATGTTTTAGTGATAAGCACCTGGTGGGGGCCCCTTAGCAGCTGAGCTACTGAGTTCCTATGGGTGAGAATGCATGAGATGATGACATCCTGGCACAGCTTCATTTTTACATCAAAGCAACTTTTCGTTTGTCTTTGTCATAAGCGAGTGGATTGAAACAACTTCAGTCAAGTCATAAACAAGTGGATTTAAAGTTCTTTCAAACCCATACACAACACAGGGGTGAGTTTGTTATGCACATTTGCCTCTGCCTTTTTATTGATGAGAGTTTCTAAAGATTGAGACATCCCCCTCGTCCTGGTGCAGTGGGGGGAGGGGGATGGGGGGGAGGAGGAACACCTTTACAAATGGAGATTTCCCTTATTAGATGTAAATGATTCTTATAAAAGGGTAACCTCCATTCGGTTTTCAGAGCTTTACCTGTCTACTGTTTGTTACAAAATACTCATTTAAAAATAATCCCCGTGCCAAATAGACACATTTTTGTATTTATGATGTGTATTTGCAGTTTTAGAGAACTCATCCACAGTTGGATTTATTATTTAAACTTGCATAAAAATTTCTATGTGTCATTTAAAATGTCACAATTTAGTATGTAGGTATATGTGTGTGTGTGTGTGTGTGTGTGTGTATTTCTTCTTAGGGCTTTTAAAAGATATATTGATTTATATTGCTGTTGTAAAAATATTTGTAAGATACAGTATTTTCAAGAAATATTTCTGGAAATAAATATTTGCCTAATGATTGAAATGGTAAATAGATTAATGGCTAAAAAGAAAAATCCTATTCTCTCAGGACTACAAGTTCCAGTTATATAGTCAATCAACATGTTTGCCTGCTATGATGACACAACCATATACAGTATTTGTGTAAATTCCACACTTAGTTCAAGATTTTCAATCTTATGCTGTTTTCAAGCACTGAGCCATTAAAG
This sequence comes from Neofelis nebulosa, assembly GCF_028018385.1. Classification (NCBI taxonomy): domain Eukaryota; kingdom Metazoa; phylum Chordata; class Mammalia; order Carnivora; family Felidae; genus Neofelis; species Neofelis nebulosa. Next base: position 55,662,321 of record NC_080796.1, read on the forward strand.
AAGAGAGAGAGGATGAAGAGGTTTTCAAATCAAGTGAAAAATGTAAGGAACATGTCTGTCAGTCTAAGATAAGATTTTTACAGGAATAGAACAAACATAATAGAAAGAATTGTTGATTTTTCAACAGACGAACAACTCTAGTAAACATAACAATAAAATTATATCCCCATGACCTCTGTTACTTCCATATTACTATCTACACAGGTGATTTGACAAGTGTAACATTATAACACAATACTACAGGCAGGGAACTATCACTGTGTCTTAAATCTGAGGTTATATATGCTCTAAACAAATGTGTCTACATTTACAAAAATACACTTTTTTTCTAGAACAACTAATAGGCTAAAAAAAATTCCTTTCTCAATTTTTTTTTAGCCAGCTTAATATTAGTCTATATGGTCAGAGGCAATGGTCAAATTCTATTTACTTTCTCATACACCAAAACTTGTTTATAGTATGGCTGTAACTCACAATAGAAGATATTTCACTGCATCTGGTATTCCATTACATTCAGAAAATCTCTGTTAGGAAAAAGTTGGTGTCTCCTCTGATAGCAGGAATGTCGACCTAAAAACAAGAAACCAGTTCGAGAGACAATGCATTTATTTAGGACCAAAAAAGTACACTGTGGGGTGCAAAGATTTAGGTAGAATTCTAATAGTGTCCTTATTACAGGATTAGACATTTTCTTGAAAAAAGGCGAAGATTAGGCAAATTGCTTTTGAGAAGTGTTCACTGTGCTAGCAAGCAGGGAATAGACTTGTACTTCACTGATAGGTCAGGTGAAGTGGTCATTAGCAGAAGTTTACTTTTATCAGTGTTTTCCAACAGAAGTTTTTCATTCTTGCTGATTTTTAGGAATGTTGGCAGTTTGATTCGGTTCAAAGGTTTAGAAAACAGGTCTCCTACAATATACTTCCTATAGATAGTTTAGCTCTATTTAAAAATGGTTCCAATTACATCATTTTTTCACACATCTATTAACATTTCAGTACCTCTTCCTAAATTTTTATATCTCCTATACCAATATTTCAGGTATTCTTGTGAATCCTTCCAGTTCACCAGAACAGCTCAAATATTTTTTTTAATGTTTATTTATTTTTGAGAAAGTGAGTGGGGGAGGGGCAGAGAGAGGTGGGGACAGAGGAACCAAAGCAAGCTCCACCATGACAGCAGCAAGCAGATGCGGGGCTCGAACTCATGAACCCTGAGATTATGGCCTTAGCCAAAGTCGGATGCTCAACTGACTAAGCCATCCAGATGCCCCAGAGAATAGCTCAAATTTTAATGTAGCAAGTGTAGGTGGTAGGTAACTTAATTTTTCATATTTTAAAATGAACTTTCAATCCTCACAAGTGTTCAAAAATAAAATTAAATATAATACCTTGCACATGCACACCTATATTCTTTGGCCATATAAATATATCAATATGTAACATATTTATAAATGGTTATGTGTACTTTATGTAAAAGTTGAGTTAATTTCCTAACAAATCCATTTATAAGTTTGGGACATTTTGTACAGAATCTTTGGCATGACAGAAAATATATAATTACTAATTTGGGGTTATAACTTCAAGGAAAAACATGAACAAAATAATATTTTACTAATCAATTATATAAATGGGAAATCAGTAAGAAAAATTTTATTTTATTTTCTTGAGAAATACTTAAAAACTGAACAAGTTGTATATAATCTAGTATTAAGATAGCAAATATTGAATCTCTAAGATGCTTTATTTGGAGTAATGGCATTTGTCATTAATAATTTTTAGTTTATACGATGACAAGCAAAATCAGGCATGTTAATGGAATAGGTTGTTAAATGGAACTTTTCCTCTTTAAACTTTTACCTGAGGCCCGAAGCTGAGAATAACAGTTGCTATCTACTGTATCCTACAAAATCGAGATTCCAGATGATCTATTCATGGCTTGTAAATTGGATTTTCCAAATCTATTCCTGCTAACAGCAGCCCATCACTCAAACCATTCTATATGTGAGTTAGGGAAGCAGAAAAATAAATCTTTGAGAATTTCTTTGAAGGAGTTGTTAGAATTCTGTTTTCCTGGGGTAGGAATTCTTCTGCCCAACTGGGCAGAGTGATGATTAGTACTTGCAGAAAAATCACTTTTTACTCTCTCCATAGTTTTGCTTTTGTCAGAATGTCTTAGAGTTGGAATCATACAGTATGTCGACCTTGCAGACAGCCCCCTTTCACTTGTTAATAGGCATTTAAGATTCTCCATATATTTCATGACTTTATAGTTCATTTTCTTCTAGTGCTTAATAAAATTTGTGTCTGTATGCACCAGATTCTTTATCCATTCACTTAACTAAGGACATCCTGGCTGCCTCCAAGCCTTGGCAACTGTGAATAAAACTGCTGTAAACATCTGGATACAGATTTTTGTGGGGCATAAGATTTTAGTTCATTTGGGTAAATATAAAGGAGCATGACTGCTGGATTATGTGGTGATAGCATGTTTCGTTTTGTAAGAAACTGCCAAAGTGTCTTCCATAGTGGCTGTACCATTGTGCATGTCAATAGCGATGGATGACGGTTCCTGTTTCTCCACATTTTTGTCAGCATTTCATGTTGTCAGTAAGACTTGGCTTTTGTTAAACTGAATTTGAATATTTAATAAGTAAAGAATAAGTTTTTTAATATTTGAAGATGACTGGAAAAGTCATGATATTGTCCCAAAATGTAAAAAAAGAAAAAAAAAAGAAAGAAAGAAAGAAAGAAAGGGTGGGGCAGGAAAGTAAGATCAGATCTAATAAAGACAAAAAACAAAATCTTTTCATTTTTTGTGCTTGTTTTTTTTTTTTTTTTTTTTTTTTCCTGCTTGTTCACTTAAGGTTAGCTCCTTTGAGTGTCCTAAGGAAGTACCTTTTGGCTATCAGAGAGATGTCTGGATTCACGTTGTTACATGGAGGAAGAATAGGCAAAAAGAAATGAAGTTGCAAAAGATAAATACTATGGAATACAAAAGGGATTGATGAATACAAGTTAGGATGGTTCTGTGAAATGATTCTTTTGTCAAGATTTAAATATCCAGTCACATTTTCTATCATATTTCTGGATTGCAATAGGAGCACGTTCCAAATATTTTTAAAGGGAATTATTGGACTATGTAGCTACCATTGTGGTCCTATTTTAACACACTCAAACAGAAACTTTTTATGAGGTAATAAATGTATATATACTGGACTCTGAAAACCTATAGACAAATGACTTAAAAAACAAAAAAAGTGACTACAATTCATTTAAGACTCCTGAAGAAATTTCTCGATTGTCATTCACTTAGAAAAGTTGCAAAAGAATAGTGATGCCCTTCCTGAAGATATACTCAGGATTAATTATACATATTTTGCCTAGTAGCATACATAATGTAAACTACATTATAAAGTACAGTTTATTACAAATTCTCCCTGAGGTTTTGGTAAAACTGTTGGTCAGGTGTAACTAGAGTGTCATCTATTTTGACCATGCTAAATAATCATTTTCCCCCCATTCTAGTTATAGGTCATTGTGTTACTTTTGAAATTGTCAGAATTTGCTTCTGAACCCTATAGTCAAAAGTCCACGGTATTGCAATTCAGGTTGGTTATTTTTGTATCAAAGCTAGTTGCAAAAGTTTACCATCTGTTGGGTGATATTTTGTAAAGGTAAAAAGATAACTCTATCTTTACATGGCTCTGAATATTTAACAAGCAAGTTTTGTTTGTGTTTATTAATTCTCCCATTTCTTTTATGTCATGACTTGTCTTTGAGCATTCTTGTTAGCACAAAAACCTACTCTCATATTTCATCCCTTAAATAATCCTAAACTTATCTTATAATACTATCCAACTATTGTGCCTTTTTTTGTTTTTCCTACTGTCCTTCAAATGATTCAAATGAGTTTTGTACTTCCACGTCATTCCAGCTGGGCTTCTGTGCCCAAACTCTGCAGTCTCTTCCTGTCAAGTCACCAACATTTCATGTTCCCATATCTGATTTTCTGTTATTTTGTCATTACTGAAGTCTTTCCAGCATTTAACAAATGCAACACTTTGTTTCTTAAAATCGTTTTATGTTTTGTTTTGTTTTGTTTGTGACTCTACTTTTCCTAGTCTGTTCTTCTCCTTTGCTGGAGCATCCTCCTCTTTCTAACAAACAGTGGAATAGCCCTGACCTGATTCTTTGGCTGCCATCTTCTCTTTTCCATCTCTTCTTCTTCTCTGGATCCTAGGAGATTTTGTCCATTCTCATAATGTTCCATCCCAACTATGTATTAAGGCTCACATACACATCTTCAAAGCTCAACACTCTCCAGAACTCTGTTTATCCAGTGGCCTGTTGGACTTCTCCAATTACATGTTTAAAGGGCAATCAAATGTAATATGGCTCAAACAAAATATTAATTCCCCTCAAGCCTTTTCCTAAACCCATTCTCTCGCGGGTTTTCTGATCTCAGCAAGCAGTGTTATTTGCTTAAGTCAAAATCCAGATATAACAGTGCTTAAAAGATTTTTTTCCAGTTAATTCAGAATTTTATCTGTATCTCTGTATCTCTGTATTGATACTGATCTTATATTTGTATGTAGATCTTATAAAAATATATTTGATCTTTTACACACACACACACACACACACACACACACACACACACACACAAACATGTATATCTACAACATCTGTTTTTCTCTAAAAGTCCAATAGTTAGAGTTGCTGAGTAAATGTTTTTGCTTAGTACGTGGATGGACTTTGCTGTTTAGCTAGTTACGCTCATTTACATATGAATTCCAAAATCACTTTTAGATTTTTTTAAGATAATTTAACCTTTATATGGACCAATTTTAGGAGTTTTTTAAAAAAAGAGTCCAGAAAATGCTTTGCATTACTTTTTTTTTGAGGCTTTTAAAACTTATAAAAAAAATTCTCTAAGAATTTAGAACTTGTTTTTATCTCCTCCATACACATCTGTTATATCACCCTTGTTGATGTATTTATTATATTTTGGTATATTTTTCATGATGTCCTATTATGTTAGCTACTATGTAGTTTTCAGTAATTTTTTGAGTTATTCCATTAAAAACCAGGCATTAATTTATTTTTCATAGTCCTGAACATCTTAATCTGCCTTTTAAAGGCAAAGATAATAGTATTTTTCTGAAATTATTTAGTAGCTGTTTTATTACTTTGTCTTTTAATTACCATATATTTCCAGTTTTGTTGAAAAATAATTGATATGTGTCACTGTATAAATTTCAGGCATATAGTATGATCCCCATCACCAATTTAATTCATCACCCCACCAACCTCCCTTCTGGTAACCGTCAGTTTGTCTCTGTAGTTAAGAGTCTGTTTTTTGGTTTGCTTCTCTTTCTTTTTCCCCTTTGTTCATTTTTTCTCTTTAAATTCCACATATGAGTGAAGTCATAAGGTATTTGTCATTCTTTGACTTATTTCACTTAGCATGATACTCTCTAGCTCCATTCATGTCCTTGAAAATGGCAATATTTCATTCTTCTTGATGGCTGAGTAATATTACTTTTTAAAAGTTTTTATTCATTTATTTTGAGAAAGAGAGAGAGAGGGAGAGCACAAGAAGGGGAGGGACAGAGAGAAAGGGAGAGAGAGACTTCCAAGCAGGCTCCACACTGTCAGCATGGAGCCTGATGCAGGGCTTGAATTTGTGAACCATGAGAACATGACCTGAGTCAAAGTCAAGAGTTGGATGTTCAATCACTTGAGACACCCAGACGCCCCCTGGATGGCTCAGTAATATTCCATTGTGTGTGTGTGTGTGTGTATACATATACATATATAAATATAAAAAAATATACATATAAATATAAACATATATTATATCACCTCTGTATCCATTCATCAATTGATGGACATTTGGGCTGTTTCCACAATTTGGCTATTGTAGATAATACCGTTATAAACACCGGGTGCATGCACTGCTTAGAATTAGTGTTTTTGTATTCTTTGGGTAAATACCCAGTAGTGTGATTACTAGATTATAAGGTAGTTCTATTTTTTTTTTTTTTTAGTTTGTTTGTTTATTTATTTTGAGACAGAGAGGGTGCAAGTGAGTGAGGGGCAGAAAGGGAGAGAAATAGAATCGCATGAGGGGCAGAGAGAGAGAGAGAGAGAGAAGCAGGGCTCACTGCAAGTGGGGCTTGTGCCCACCTGAACTGGGGCTCAAGCCCATCTGAAGTGGGGCTGGAGCTCATCTGATGTGGGGCTTGAACTCACAAACCCTGAGATTATGACCTGAGCTGAAGTCAAATGCTTAACTGACTGAACCACCCAGGAACCCCATAGTTTATTTTGAGAGAGAGAGAGAGAGAGAGAGAAAGAGAGAGTGAGCACAAGTAGAAGAGGGGCAGAGAGAGAGGGAGCAAGAGAGAATCCCCAGCAGGTTCCTCACTGTCAGCACAGAGTCCCATGCAGTGTGTGATCCCATGACCCTGAGATCATAACCTGAGCTTGAAATCAAGAGTCGGTCGCTTAACCTACTGAGTTACCCAGATGCCCTTCTATTTTTAACTTTTTGAGGAATTCCAAGTGTTTTACAGAGTGGCCACACCACTTTGCATTCCCTCCAGCAGTACAAGAGGGTTCCTATTTCTCTACATCCTCACCAACACCTGTTGTTTCTTGTATTGTTGATTTTTAGCCATTCTGACAGGTGTGGGGTGGTATCTCATTGTAGTATTGATTTGCATTTCCCTGATGGTAAGTGATATTGAGCATATGTCTGTTGGCCATCTGTCTTCCTTGGAAAAATGTTTATTCATGTCTTCGGCCCATTTTTTAATCGGATTATTCATTTTTTGAGTTATGGGTCTGTTCAAATTTCTGTTTCTTCCTGTTTCAGTTTTGATAGTTTAAATATTTCTAGCAATTTATCTGTGTCTTCCAGATTGCCCAAATTGTTGGCATATAATTGTTCATAATATTCTCTTATTATTTGTATTTCTGTGGTGTTGGTTGTGATCACTCCTCTTTCATTTGTGATTTTATTTCTTTGGGTCTTTTTCTTCTTGATATGTCTGGCTATGGGTTTATCAATTTTGTTATTTTTTTCAAAGAACCAGCTCATAGTTTTGTTATCCTGTTTCACTGGGTTTTTTTTTTTTTCCTGTTCTTTTTCCCCCCAATATCATTGATTTCCACTCTAATCTTTATAATTCCCTTCCTCTACTGGTTTTGACCTTTATTTGCTGTTCTTTTTCCAGATCCTTTAGGTATAAGGTTAGGTTGTATATTTGAGACCTTTCTTCCTTCTTTAGGAAGGCCTGGATTGCTGTATTCTTCCTTTTATGACCACCTTTGCTGCATCCCAAAGGTTTTGGACTGCCATGTTTTCATTTTCATTGACTTCCATGTGCTTTTTTTATATCCTCTTTAATTTCTTGGTTAACCCATTCATTCTTTAGTAGGATGTTCTTTAACTTCCAAGTGTTTGTGGTCTTTCCATTTTTTTTTTTCTTGTGGTTGACTTCAAGTTTCATAGCATTGTGGTCTGAAAATATACATGGTATGATCTCAGTCTTTTTGTACTTGTTGAGGGCTGATTTGTGACCCAGTATGTGATCCATTCTGAAGAATGTTCCAAGTGCACTCAAGAGGAATGTGTATTCTGCTTTAAGATGGAATGTTCTCAGTATATCTGTTAAGTCCATCCAGTACAGTGTGTCATTCAAACCCATTATTTCCTTGTTCATTTTCTGCTTAGACGATCTGTCTGTTGCTGTCAGTGAAGTGTTGAAATCCCATGCTATTATGGTATTGTTATCAATGAGTTTATGTTTGTGAGTAACTGATTTATATATTTGGGTGTTCACGTTGGGGGCATAAATATTTACAATTGTTAGATTTTCTTAGAGAGACTCCTTAATTATGATATAATGCCCTTTTTCATCTCTTGTTACAGTCTTTATTTTAAAATCCAGTTTGTATGATATAAGTATGGCTACTCCAGTTTTTTTTTTGACAATCATTAGCATGATAGATGGTTCTCCATTCCCTCACTTTCAATCTGCAGGAGTCTTTAGGTCTAAAATGAGTCTCTTGTGGGCAGCATATAGATGGAGCTTGGTGTTTTGTTTTGTTTTGTTTTGTTTTTTAATCCATTCTGATACTTTATGTCTTTTGCTTGGAGCATTTAGGCCATTTACATTCAAAGTGATTATTGAAAGATGTGAATTTAGTGCCCTTGTGTTGCCTGTTGAGTTGGTGTTTCTGGTCATGTTCTCTGGTCCTTTTCTAGCCTTTTGATTTTGGTCTGGTTTGTTTTGTTTTGTTTTGTTTTGTTTTGTTCTGTTCTGTTTTCCACTCAAACAGTCCCCCTTAAAATTTCTTGTAGGGCTTGTTTAGTGGTCATGAACTCCTTTAGTGTTTGTTTGGGAAACTCTTTATCTCTCCTTCTATTCTGAATGACTGAATGACAGCCTTGCTGGATAAAGTATTCTTGGCTGTATGTTTTTACCATTCAGTGTGTTGAATATATCCTGCCACTCCTTTCTAGCTTGCCACGTTTCTGTGGACAGATATGCAGTGAACCTGATCTGTTTTTCCTTGCAGGTTAGGGACTTTTTTTTCTCTTGCTGCTTTCATGATTCTTTGTGTATTTTGTGAATTTGACTATGATTGCCTTGGTGATATGGCTGAGTGATGTTATGCCTTGTTGAATTTAATGGGAGTTCTCTGTGCTTCTTGGATTTTGCATCTGTGTCTTTTCCCAAATTAGGGAAATTTTCAGCTATTATTTGGTCACATAAACCTCTGCCCCTTTTTCTTTCTCTTCTTCTGGGACTTTTATGATATGAAAGTTATTCCTCTTTATTAAGTCGCTGAGTTCTGTAAGACTTATATTGTGATCTTTTGCCTTTATTTACCTCTTTTTTTAAACTTCATTATTTTCTATCATTGTATCTTTTATATCAATGATTCCCTGCTCTAGTTCATCAATCCTCGTTGTCATAACAACCATTCAAGATTTCATGTCAGTTATAGCATTTTAAATTTCAACCTGACTAGATTTTAGTTATTTTATCTCTACAGAATGGGATTCTCTGGTATCTTCTATGCTTTTTTCAACCCCAGGTAATCTTCATATAATTGTGGTTTTAAATTCTAGTTAGGACATCCTACTTATATTTGCATTGATTAAATCCCTGGCTCTTATTTCTTTCCGTTCTTTCCTTTTGGGTGAGTTCTTTCATCTTGTCATTTTGGAGGAAAGAAAAAAAAATAATAAAGTAAACTTTAAAAAAATTTAAAAAAATTAAAAATAAAACAAAAATGTAAGCTAAACACTAGGTATATTTTGGTCTTCTTTTTAAGAGAAGCTTACAAAATTTGTCGCTCAGTTTATACAGATTATTGCATTAATCCTCACATCAAGTTTCTAGGTGTTCAAAATTGTTTGATGTTGATCTAGCTGTGTTTCAAGGATGAGACAAGTTCAGGATCCCCAAACTACTCTGTCATCTTAACTCTCCATGGTTGACTTTTATTTAGTTGTGTTGTCTGATTGATGTAGCTAGAACATCCAGTACTGTGTGGAATAAGAGTGGTGACAGTGGACATCCCTGTCTTGTTCCTGACCATAAAGGAAAAGTGCTCAGTTTTTCCCTATTGAGGATGATACTAGCTATGGGTTTTTCATATGGGCCATAAATATGGCCTTTATTATGTTTGCGTATGTTCTCTTTAAACCTGCTTGTTGTGTTTATATCATGAATGGATGTTGTATTTCCTCAGATGCTTTTTCTGCCTCTATTGAAATGATTGTATGGTTCTTATCCTTTCTCTTGTGAATGTGATGTATCATGTTGATTGATTTACTAATAATGAACTATACTTGCAACGGAGGAATAAATGCCACTTTATCATGGTGAATGATTTTTTTTTAATGTATTGGTAGATTCAGTTTGCTAGTATTTTATTGAGAATTTTTGCGTCTGTATTCATCAGGGATATTGACCTTTTTTCTAGTGCCTTAATTTGGTTTTGGTATCAGGATAATGCTGGCCTCATAAAATGAATTTGGAAGTTTTCCTGCCATTTCTATTTTTCAGAATAGGTTGAGAATAATGGGTATTAACTCTTCTTTAAATGTTTCGTAGAATTCTGTGAATCATCTAGCTCTGGACTTTTGTTTGTTGGGAGATTTTTGGTTACTGATTCAATTTCTTTCCTGGTTATAGGTCTGTCCAAGATTTCTATTTCTTCCTATTTCAGTTTTGTTTATATGTTTCTAGGAATTTATCCATTTATTCCAGGCTGTCCAATTTATTGGTATATAGATTTTCATAATATTTTCTTATAATTGTATTTCTGTGGTGTTGGTTGTTATTTCTTCTTAACTGAGTTTTTTTGTTTTTGATAAGTCTGGCTAGAGGTTTATCAATTGTATTAATTTTTTAAGGACCAGCTCCTGGTTTGATTAATCTGTTCTATTGTGTTTTTGTTTGTTTCTATGTCATTTATTTCTGCTCTAATCTTTATTATTTCCTTCCTTCTGCTGGCTTTAGACTTCATTTGTTCTTTTTCTAGATGTAAGTTTAGGTTATGTGTGTGTGTGTGTGTGTGTGTGTGTGTGTTTTCTTCTTGAGGCAGACTGTATTGCTATATACTTCCATGTTAGGACTGCTTTTGCTGCATTCCAAGGGTTTGGGAACATTGTGTTTTCATTTTCATTTGTTTCCATGTATTTTTTATTTTCTGGTTGACCAATTCAGTGTTTAGTAGCATGTTGTTTAACCTTCATGTATTTGTGGCCTTTCCAGATTTTGTCTTGTGTTTGACTTCTAGTTTCATAGCATTGTGCTCAGAAGAGGTGCATGGTATGATTTCAATCTTTTTGTATTTGTTGAGGTCTATTTTGTGACCTAATATGTGATCTGTTCTGGAGAATATACCATGTGCACTTGAAAAGAATGTGTATTCTGCTGCTTTAGGATGAAATGTTTTGAATATGTTTGTTAAGTCCATCAGGTACAGCGTCATTCAAAGCCATTGTTTCCTTGTTTATTTTCTGTTTAGATGATCTGTCCATTGATATAACTGGGGTGTTAAAGTTCCCTACTATTATTGTATTGTCAATTAGTTTGTGTTTGTTATTAATTGTTTTATGTATTTGGGTGATCCTATGGTGACTGCATACATATTAACAATTGTTATATGGAAGGTGTGTGTGTGTGTGTGTGTGTGTGTGTGTGTGCATGTAAATATGGATATGATTTATATCTTGTGACCAACTTTCTCCTTATCCCTCTCCCCTGACCCTCTACCTCTGGTAGCCACATGTCTGATCTCTTTTTCTGATTTTTTTTCTTTTTTTTCTTAGATCCCACATATAAGTGAAATAATACAGTATTTATCTTTGTCTGACTTATTTTACTTAAAAAATACCTTCAACATCCATATATGTTGTTGGAACTGGTTGGATTTCCTTGTTGTTTTTTTTTTTTTTGTTATTGTTGTTGTTTGTATTTTAATGGTTAAATAATATTCCATTGTATATATACACGAGAACTTTTTATCTGTTTTATCCATCAGTGGACACTTGGTTGTTGCCATATTTTGAGTATTATAAATAATGTAGTATAAACATTGGGATGAAGATATATTTCCAAGTTAATGTTTATTTTCTTTGGATATATTCCCAGAAGTGCTATTTCTGGATCATATGGTAGCTCTATTTTGATTTTTTTGAGGATTCTCCATATTACTTTCCATAGATAATTGCCGTATGTTTTTGTGTGTTTTTATGATATTCTATTATTAGGCCTTTTCTTTATCACTTTAATTCAACACAGAATCACATGCTAATGGATTTCCCCAATGTCTGCAGACTCAAGTTCATAACTCACTGCTACCTCATACAATTCTAATTAAGACGATAGACTTAATACCAACTTCCTTCTTTCTTGGTTAGACAAATAATATATATAGCTTGATTTTTCTTCTAATCAGATCTAATTCTACATATTCTGTTACAAAGTCATGAATTGAAGTGTGTTTCCACTGTTGTATTAAACAGGATTTAATTGGTATTTGGGAAGAAGAAACCAATTGAAATTCTAAGGGTGCTTTGCTTTTAATAATGAATAGTAAAGCCACAGGCAATGCTTAAAAAACACATAAATGATAGGAAAATTTTACATCTTGGTGTGCCAAACACAATCCTTTGGACTGATGTTCTGAGGTAGCTGCTGTGAATGGAATCATTCCTCATTAAAAACTCCAGGTAGAGCCCATTTATTTATAAAGTGTTATGAGGATGTTGGTACAAATGATAACTTAGATAAAATCTAAGTTGCTTCCAAATGGTCAAAACAAAACGAAAACCAGTAAAATAAACATGCTTACTGTGTTGATACTGGTACTAATAAAAAATAATTTCAAAATGAATGATAATTACAATAATTTTTCAGAATGAATATGAAAAACAAATTATATTCTAGGCCATTCCTTTTCAGTACACTGAGAAAAGTTTGATTTTTCCAGCATCCTAACACTTCAGCTAATTATACACACAGTATGGAATGGCCCATCATTATATAAATCATTTTTTGATATCAGAGCTAATTAATTGCATGAAGATCTACCATCAGCCAACACAACCAGGTAAGAACAAATCAAAAATAAAACCCAACCCCCCAAAAAGTTATATGATGAAGGCTCTGTAAAAAGGAACGAAAGGAGTAAAGAGTAACAATTTTGTAGCATTTCTCTTATATACAAAACCATACATAAGAAGCTGAGCTCTGGACATTTTGTGTGTAAGGTATAGAGTCCAACCTAGTTTCTTGAAATTGTATCATCTGTTCCAGTGAAGTTACATAACCATTTTGAAAATTATTGTACCGTTCTAAAAAGTAGTAACAATCCTAGCAATAAAATTATGTTAGAAGGTGTTTTCTTTGAATAGTAATATTCCAAGGATACCAATCTGGTTTCTTCTTTTGACAGTACTTTCTACTTCTCACTTTAAAATTTCCCTCATTCTCCTTCATATAAGTATCTCTAAAATTCTTTGTTTGGTGTGTAAATTTTACTGGGAATAATTTTTTCTTAGATCCAGTCTATATTCATTGAATAATTATTCAGTTCAATTCCTCTGGATTCACATTCAATGCATTTTGCATGTATAAACATATCCTTAATATTACTACTATTTAATAACTGTCCATTCCTACCTAAAGCTTGAAAGCAAAGTGGAAATTAATACTACTGACTGGACTTCATACTCATCAAGTATTCATTTGAATCATTTGAGATGGCTCTGTGTTTGAAATTTTGAGATACCTGGGCAAGGATTTAAAAGGGTTTTCAAAAATTGTGCTTTTATTCCTTAATAACAGAGAAAGACTGATCCAGTATAACTCTTTTCCTTTAGTAAGGAGCCTAGAAGAAAACTATTGTATATTATTTATCCACCCATTCGTTTATTCATTCAGCAATTATTTATTTGATCTCCTCCTATGAGACTAAGTTGGTGCTAGAAGTTCTATAGAAAGAAGGCCAGGCAAAAGAAAATAACAACAACAACAACAACAATTTTTTCTCTTTATCTTAAAATTTTTTAGCCCTACAGAGAAGTTGAAAGAATAATGTAATAACATTCACGTAACATTTGACATCTGACCGCCGTGATGGTGATGGTGTTATTGCCTTTTCTTTTTCCTCTTCCTCGTCTTCCTCTTTCTGTTCTCTCACACATTTTTCTAATAGGAAAAATCAAGCTTTATTTATTGCTTTTGGTTGTTTAATTTGTTTAGCCAGAAAGGTTTCCCAACCATTTTTTCTGTTTCATGACTTTGACATTTTGGAAGAGTCTAAGTTTTCTTGTAGAATAACTTCATGTTCTAGATTTCTCTGATAGCTTTCTCAGTGTTGAAATCAATTTGGTAAAAGTACTACATAAATAATGGTGTTGCTATGTGTGTGTTTTACTTTTTCTATTTGCATTTCAGTTTCTTCACATTTTTGTGCACCTATCTTCACATTCCTGGATTCTTATCATTCTGTAAGGCCTTTTGTGTGGGGATTTGTGTTAATCTTCGTCAGAAGATGTTTTGTGTTTGACATTTGTTGCAGCTCTGGCTATTGTCAGTGGCTGAGAAGCTACAAATCCCCTGGTCATACCTTACAGTATGGGCTAATATTTCAGGGGATTTGTCTAATTACTTTTGGCTTTGAATCTGCCCACTTGACTTCTGGTCTTCCCTTTGTACTGTTTCCAAAGAGAATGTTTTTTGCATTGCACTGGAATTCCAGTGTTATCGCCCTTAAAGCTTGTTAGTGTGGTGGTGGAGGGGTTGGTGGAAATTTCTCTGATGATCTGATGAAACCTTGGTCTGCGGCTAGTGCTGTGGAAGTGGATCTCAGGGGCATGGCCTTCTCAGTGTTCTGCATCTGCTACTGATATGATGCTGACTCTGCTTCCCCTCAGAGGCAGAGATTCTGCTCCTCTCCCACAGAACATCTATCTACCTATTATTAATTAATTAATTAATTAATTTTTTGAATTTCTCTTCTCTACTAGACATAGGGAGTTTCTACTAGAGCTCTCAAGGTAGTTGCATTGTTCTCGCCTGTTTAGATTAAAGCTTTTGTTCTAAGAGGAAATCACAGAGACAATTCTGGGAGCATTTTGCCAGTGGCTGCTGATGTGGAAATGGGGTTCCGAGCCGATGGCCAAGAAAGAATTCTTGAGACACCTTTGGTGCAAAAAGGTGTTTTTTGGTTTGTTTGTTTTTGTTTTTGTTTTTTTGAAGCACGGGGACAGGGTTGTGGGCAGAAAGAGCTTCATTGAGATTGTGAAGAGAAATTGATTATATACTTTCCAGTTAGGAGGGGGTCAGGGATAGTGTAAGTCTCTAAGGAATTTTGAAATCAAAGTTTCCAGGACCTTGAGGGGGCTAGCTATTGTTAGGAAGAGGTCATTTATTACTGTCTAACAAAACCTTAGTCCTGAGACCCTTCAGATGTATATCAACGGGCCATACATATGCTTGGAGGATGATTGCTAATGCTAACATGTTTTGGGGGGGTAGAGATAAAGGAAGTTTCCGAAGGAATTTTTATGTGTTAAAGTACACTTACAGGATCATGGAAGTCAGGATAATGTTAAGCTAAGGCTGCCTTTTGCTTCTAGCCAAGTATTAACATAGAGGTGGCTGAATTACTTGAGAAATTCAGCCATTACTTGGCTGAATTACTTGAATTACTTGAGAGCCACATAGAGGTGGCTGAATTACTCTGTTTCAATGGGCTGTAAGTAGCAAGGAAATTTAATTTTTTTTCTTTTGCCTTTGTTTCCCACATCAACCACTATTCCTCTTATCCAGCCAGTATCACAAGAAATTATTTTCAGTAATCACTCTCATTTTTCTCATTAATCATCTAGTAGAGTTCCTGTAGGAACTTCCCTTCCCAGTCTATAGTCCCAGATGCTTCACTGTTTCACACTAGCCCATAATGGAACATAGGGAATTCTTACAGGCTTTTATGGCATTCCATGATACCAAGTACATAAGTATCCTGGTCCTGTTTCTACCTGTAGGTGAATGCCTCACTATGCATTTTGGGTCAAATTGTTTGCCCTACAGTTTCAGTTCTCTAATGAATAGAGTAAAAGTTGTTTTCAGTTTCTTTTTCTCATTATAAGTGTGGGAATAGCACCCTTTTCTGCTTGTGGTATCTCCAAGAGAGAATTTTTTAAAGCACCATTTTTTTTTAACCATGTTAGGAAAAAATGTGCTCATCACAGCATCTGGAACATAGCAGGGGTTCAGTAATTATAAATTCCTTTTCCATTTACTGAATTTAGAAGTATTCTGCCCATTTGAAGCTATTATTTATGAATGATAACACTTTAAACTAGATTTTACCACAGTAATATTCTGACAAATATCTTTCAGCAAGATGTTAGTTGGTAACTTGTGGCAAGAAGAAGGTGGTGGAGGTATAGTATTCCATCACTAAATAATTTGAGAAGAAAATTGGTTAATCAAACAGATTTCTTTAATGAAATCATTCTCAGAGCTATTATGCATTGTATATCGCCTAGATAGAGGTATGATATGCACATTGGTTTTATCATAGAACATCCACTAATAATTGCTAAAAACAACTACAAAAATTTTAAAAGTTTGTCTTTAATCTGTTGTTACTTATATACATTAGTGAGATTTAAGGAATTAAATCTGAGACAAAATTTTGCTAAATGGTGAAAAGAAATTTCTGTGAAAATACCAGGCATTAAACATGAAATAAAACAATAGGAACTACTAATGATTTTGAGTAGTATCACCTGTGATGGGAATGTTCCTATAGAAGGAAATAAATTTGTATGTTGTATACTAACTATATAAGATTTATGTGCCAAGTAATCTAATGATTAGAATTGGAGAAGACTTTGTAATATACATGTTAATTTGTCTTAGAATATTTTTTCCTGTTTAATCATTTAATATTTGTATTTGCCCTGTGAAATTTTATGCTTTACCTTTGGCCCCAAATATTTCCACTGAAAACCAATTTCATTCTGTTTTCACATTAGGATAAGATTTGCAAATTCTATACCCGTTTTCCTCTAAATAGTTGCATTTGAGGATGATACATCATATTGCCTAACACACAGCCTCTTTTAGCAAACCAGAGAGTTATTATTAAGATAAAAAACCATTGAACTTGCACATTAGAGGTGCACAGTGAATACTCTTTGTTACTCTATGATTCAGGTTCATGACATAACTTATGTCTCTGGAGGATGTGTTGAACAAACTAATTCTAACAATTCAATCAGTCTGAACTCTTTCCTGAAGCAGATTTGTCTTTTTTCTCTCCGGAGGTTTTCTGAGTCAAATGCAAATAAAGGGGGGACATCAGTGTTATCTCTTCCCTAATCACAATTGTCACCTCACATCTCCTCAGAGTGATAGACTCATGCAATGTTATAGTTGTGAACATATACTATATGTTCTCTGAGCTTGAAAGAGAATGAAAGCTCAAATTTTAATGAAGAAAAAGGACATGAAAGCATTTCTCATATGTATAGTTTTAAAAATAATAATGTTAATAAAATATGTATAGTTTTTGAAATTTTGAAAATAATAATGGTAATAAAAAGGTTTTTGTGAACTGAAATACCAATCAAATGTAGTTTTAAATTGAGTTGGAATTTAGTGTCATAACTGTTTGCCATGGATATGAAAATCATTACTATTAAGGATGCACATAAACTTCTATATACTTTTCATTAATGTTATTCAGTGCTACTTGTTACACATATGGGATGTACTTAAAACATGTCTTAACACACACACACACAAATTATTTAGAGAAGAAACATTGATTAGTGAACTATTTGGCAGACCCTCAGTGAATATTTTATAAGAACAACCATCAGTGAATGGGCTCTTAGATGGAAATGAAGATAAAGTAAAAAGAATTTTATGGGATGCATTCCTAATTTTTGCTTAGTTGTATAAACTTTGGAAAGATAAATAACATAACTGATTCTCAGTTTTCTTCTCTAGTTAAGAGAATTATATGATTATCAGATTCAGAATATTTTCACAAGTATTTAATTTTTTTTTATACTGGGACGTATTAGTATGTTATTTTTTTCATTTATTAACTATATTGATATCCAAGTCATCCACTCCCCTTCCTTCCTTTAAGCTAAGTTCTTTCTTTTGAATCCATTCTTTGAATAACTTTTTTCTTTTCATCTTGCATTAGAAGATTACATTTTCATTGTTCACACAATTAAAACCATGTTTGTCACATCCATCCCACCATCTACTAGTCATCAGTAGGGGTGAGTCTAGAGTCTCTGCACATTGCTTGGAGAGCACTTAATATTACCGGGAAATCCTCTCCAAATCCCCAGTGATTGAAGTTCACTCTCTAAAAAATGTTCCAGGACCCCTGGTTCTATATCCATTTCCCCAATGTCCTTTTTTTTTTTTTTTCCAAACTAATAAAGTCTGACTTCTGTTTATATCACCATTACACAAAAATGATAAACACTGTGATCTCACTGGTCAATTTTCTTTCTCATCTTACTCAAGCTCAGTGAAATACATGATTAGATCATTAACCAAATTGTAGCACAATAATGATTATTTGTCACAAGTTTTTATGTTAACTGGGTGGGTTTAGTTAGTTAGTTTGTTTGTTTGTTTGTTTGTTTTGTCTACAGTCAACTCAGACATACATTTATATGCATTTGTGGTCCAAGCTCTAGGCTCTCTGACTTTAGAAGGATGTTGTTGGGGGGTGCTTGGGTGGCTCAATCAGTTGGGCATCTGACTTCATCTCAGGTCATGATCTCGTGATTTGTGGGTTCAAGCCCTGCGTCGGGCTCTGTGCTGACAGCTCAGAGCCTGGAGACTGCTTCTGATTCTGTGTCTCCCTCTCTCTCTCTGCCCCTCCTCTGCTAGTGCTCTATCTCTCAAAAATAAATAAATGTTAAAAAAAAAAAAAAAGAAGGGTTTTGTTGGCTTGACTTGTTCACATTGTGAAGGGAGAAGATAAGGAATAAAGGAAACAAGATCTGTTGAGTCATGAACACAAAACTGCATGGTGATGTTTTCCCTTCATTCTATCACAGCAAGTCACAGACTTAGTCCAAATCCAAGGAATAGGGAAAAGAATCCACTTTAAATGGGAAGAGATGAAAAAAAGACTGTAGATACAGGAAAGGGAATAATTGCAGACATTTTTGTGGACAATCTACCACAATGACACAGTTGTCTATGCTGCCTTTTGGAATTCACCTTCCCTTCATTTAAAGGTATCATCAACTCATTCTCTCTTTCAAACTCTAGGGCTTTTCTCTTTCATGGGGCTCCTCTTAATTTGTTCACTTCTTCGGTTGTGTTTTTTAAGAGTAATTCCATCTTTATCCTTTGTTCTCACACTATATTCTCCTTATAGGATTTCTCAGCCACATCCATGCTTTTGAAAACCACTTATAAGCAGATATAATTAAAACTATACTGTAGGCATCAGAACGCATACCAACATTTTCACTTGGCTAATGGTAGGATGTGTAAAAATTGAAAATTACAAAACAACTCTTTTTAATAGTATCAGTATATTCTCATTGTATGTTAATGATTAACTAAATCTTTTAAAATGAAAATCTTGAAATTTTGTTTACTCTTTCTTAAATTTTAACTGTAGGAAACAAAGACTTTTATTAGTTATTAGATGATATGTTTATATTGGGCTAATCTCTCATACTTATTGGTTGGGAAGAATCTATAATAACTTTGTTGTGAATAAAAGTAAGCAGAAAGTAAGATTTTTATCATTTCTTGATCATGCCCCACCTTACTAATTACCTCCAGTTGGTCATGTTAGAAACCTCTGAGTCATCTTTAAAAGCTCCCTCTATATCATCCTTTAAAGCCTATCCGTTCAAATTATCAGTCCTGCCAATTCTACCTCCTGTGTTTTTGACGCCCCAAGATACCATTACCAATTCCCTGTATTAGTATAAAATAAGTATATTCTAGCTGGACTTTGATCATCCACTTTAATCTCAATCCCAAACCACAGTGATGCAGAGATTAGAGATAAATCTTGTTATCATGCTCTGCTGAAACACACTTCAGTGACTTGTCGTTACCTTTAGAATAAAAAACAAAACGCCTCATCAAACGTTCATAAACACTATAGGATCTGCCCACCATGTAATTCTGAAACTCCTTTTTACACAACTTTTTCCTTTTCTGTGTACTTCAATCATATTTGCTATATTTCATTTCTTGAAAAACTTTTTTTTCTTAAAAGAATCTGTGCACTCATTCACTATTCCTTCACCCCTCATTTGCAAACCAGTTTATGTTCCTCCATCATTTTTTTATATGTATGTGTTTCAAAAGGTTTCCTGTCAATTAATTTGTCTCTTTCTGGTTCTTGTAAAATTGTTTGATTGCCATGTTCATCTTGGTCTCACCGGTGTTGGACACAATACCTGACATGTATTAGATACTAAATTAACTTGGTTATTATTGAGTAGAGGTATTAGGCAATGAGTTCTTTAAAATAATTTTACATAAAATTTGCTAGTTGCCCTTTTTTTTTGGTCAATGTCTAGTTTCTTTGTACTCATTGCACATAATTGCTAGAGTCATTTAACAGTAGCAGTCATGTTTAAATTTTAGCCTTGAGGACCTACAGAAATAGACTACCCTATTTTCTGATATGATGTTCAAAGGATTTGTCTTCTTTTTTTTTTTTTTTTTATTTATTTTTGGGACAGAGAGAGACAGAGCATGAACGGGGGAGGGGCAGAGAGAGAGGGAGACACAGAATCGGAAACAGGCTCCAGGCTCCGAGCCATCGGCCCAGAGCCCGACGCGGGGCTCGAACTCACGGGCCGCGAGATCGTGACCTGGCTGAAGTCGGACGCTTAACCGACTGCGCCACCCAGGCGCCCCGGATTTGTCTTCTTAATGCACTCTTTATGTCTACTTTTATTTCAGAAAGCCTTTGGGCATGACATATTATGTTTCCTTATAGTTTTAGAGTGCTCTTAATACTGTAAAATTTAATTTAATTTTACCTTGCATAAAATTCCAAGTTGATGTTATATAATAGAAATCTCTTATGAGTGGTTTAGGAATATTTTGTCTGTTGCTTGTGATGTTAATATAGAAAAATTAAGAAAAACAAAGAAAAAGTAAAAAATGAGAGATCTGTATCCAAATTTCACACATTACAAGAAAAATTAGGAAGCTTGTTACCTTGAATTACTCTACCAGCAAATTTTAAATCTGATTGAGTAGAATTTTAATTAAGAACTTCTGTAATCAGAAACTGTTATAGATAATTCAGGCTTTCTTCAGTTATTCTCTCTCTCTCTCTCTTTTTTTTTTTTTTAAGAATAAAGACCTAAAGACCAAGCAATCTTCCTTAAGATACTACTGCATTAATTGAAATCATCTCCTGATTAATATGTATATATTAAAATAACAAACTTGAAATCAGAGCATGTTAGTAAAAAGGAACAAAGTCAGTTTTGCCACAGCAGTTTCTCAAAAATATCTTATTTAATGTCTAACATTAGGTTAAATGTTCCACAGCCAATTGAGCTCAGCTAGCCATGACTGAGATTGAGGAACAAAGATAGAAGGTCAGTTTACCTAAGATAATAATTAAAATGTGCTTAATCTAAGTAGACTCTTTTTTAAATCTCTAGGGAAATCAAATCAGTGTTAGGAATGAATAAATATATGAAGTACGCTAAAATAGTGTTTTGTTTTTATTTTATGGATGAAAAAGTCATATACATTACCATGAAAAGTAATTACCACGGGAAGCATACTTACGTAGTGCTACATTAGCTTACATTTTTGATAATATTTCTTTTAATATTGCTGTTAGTTTAGGGTTTGATATCTGCTCAAAATCAGATTTACTTCTTTATAATCATAACTTTTTTTTATTCTTGCTGATAGTATATCTGTGTTTCTGTGTGTGCATGTGTGTGATTTAGACACAATTGAGGAAACGATTTTAAATTGCCATGATATTGTATGTAGCATGATTTTCTTTAAAAAGTTGAATAATCTCCATAGCTAGATATTTCATATCACTTAACATGAAAAAATGCTCAACATCACTCATCCTCAGGGAAATACAAATCAAAACTACAATGAGATATCAACTCACAGTTGTCAGAATGGCTAAAATTAACAACAAAGAAAGAACAAATGTTGACAAGGTTGCAGAGAAAGGGGGACTCTATTGCACTGTCGGTGGGAAGACAAACTAATGCAGCCACTCTGGAAAACACTGTGGAGGTTCCTCAAAAATTTAAAAGTAGAGCTACCCTATGGTCCAGCAATTGCAGTACCAGGTATTTAGTCAAAGGATGCAAAAACGCTGATTCTAAGGGACACATGCAGCCCAATGTTTATAGCAGCATTACCGACAATAGCCGAAGTATGGAAAGAGCCCGAATGTCCACTGACTGATGAATGGATAAAGTGGTGGTATAAATATATACTATGGAATATTACTCAGCCATACAAAAAAATGAAGTCTTGCCATTTGCAATGATGTGGATGGAACTAGAGTATATTGTGCTAAGCAAAACCAGTGAATCAGAGAATGACAAATACCATATGATTTCACTCATATGTGGAATTTAAGAAACAAAACATATGAACATGGGGGAAAAAGAGAGGCAAACCATGAAAATAGACTTATAACTATAGAGAACAAACTGAGGGTTGCTTGAGGGGAGATGGGTGGGAGGATGGGTTAAATGGGTGATGGGGATTAAGGAGCGCATTTGTGGTGAGCACTGGGTGTTATATGTAAGTGATGAATCACTAAATTCGACTCCTGAAAACATTATTACACAACAAGTTAACTGACTGAAATTTAAATAAAAACTTGAAACAAAAAAAAAATAAAGTCAAAGATCTAAAATATTCTAAAATAACTTCTAAAATCTGTTTTATCAGTGTCAATATATATAAATATATGTACTGCATATTGTGAGTTTGGGGAGCTAACATTTAATTGTCTCAGTTTCAACAAGCTCTTTTAAAATAATTCATATAGTTTTTTAGCCCCTCTTAGTAAAAACTATTCTATGATATGAATGAAGGAAAAATGTGCAAACTAAAGAAGAGAAAACCTACTGAAACAGATAAATGAAAATTAGTAGTAAGTTATATGATTAAAATTAAAATCAAACTGATTAGCAAAATGGAAGAGGGTAGACAGCATCAAATATCAGTAGATTTCCACACTTAAATAATTCATCAAACAGAACAAACATTACCATGGAATTATATCCAGAACAATGGTTAGTATACGTGAAAGAGAGCTAAAATTGTCTCTATTGGCTTTTCAGACACAGTCTTTCAATATCACCCGTACTTTGGAATAATTAAAATTCTTCCACAGAACACATATACATATGTTTATGTATACACACACATCTATTTATTTTCATTCAAGAGTATTTGTAGTCCTCCCAGCCTTTTATTTATTTAAAAGACTCGCCTTTTATAAAACATTTGACTTTTTGGTGACCTACTGAAGAAATGGCACACGCAAATTCTCATCATAAATGAGTATACTGTACTTTCTACTCTTTAATCGGTGAATTTTTCTTATGAAATGTGAGTAATTCAGAATCTCTTTGGTGCAAAGGTCAATGAGTCTTTTAAAAGTATCCAAATTGTACTCATTTTTTTTTTTTTAAGTTACTTTTATAAGCCTTATGAGAAACTTTAGTCCTTAAATTAGCTAACAGCACTGGACAGACTTTGGTCTCACTCACCATTGTACTTCTGTTATTTCTGTCTCAGACTTTCTAGTCTATTCACTTTGATCACTCATGCGTTCATTCATTTAGCATAAAATTACGTGTTGTTGATATACCATGAACATAACACTCAAGATTCCGACCTTTCACGGTGCCTGGCTGGCTCAGTCGGTAGAGCATGCGAATCTTGATTTCAGGGTCATGAGTTTGAGCCCCATGTTGAGGGTAGAGTTTACTTAAAAAAAAAAAAAAAAGACTCCAACCTTTCTAGGGTGTATACTCTAGTGTTCAGTACGACACAGTAGTAGGACAAACAGCAGAAAGCAAGATGTTAAAATGTAAAGCGGTAACCGCTATGCTAGGGGAGTGTGTGGTACTCTATGAACACAGAGGAGATTTTTGGGGAATTAAAAGGGCTTTTTGGAACCAGTGATGACCAAACTGAAACCTTAAAGAGAAATTGGAGCGTTCTAAGTGAAAACTGGCATGTTCTGGGAGTTTTAGAATATGACACATAATGAAAATGTGCCCAGCAGAGGAAATATTACAGTTAAGATCATTAGACAGGGAAGCCTTTCTTCTTAGAGGAACTTAAAGAAGCTTGGTAAGCCTGGACCTCCCAAAATGGCCTTATCCCATCATTACTGTTTTAGTAAACTGTATGCATGTGTGGGTGGGTGGTGAGGAAGGGGTATGGTTTCCTTGACTTTAATACAGATGTGAGTACCTCAGATCCTGATGAGGATCAGTTTTTTATTGCCTTGTCATTTCTGATTGGATGTAGCAACACCTAGTCAACTAATTTGGTGCTTCCTGTGGTCAAAAGGAGTTTCTGAAAATTAAACTGTTCACATTTTAAGAGAAATGTGAAAACTGCGCCTTTAAGTGTATAGTGTACTATTCAATGGAACTACATAACTGAATTATTTGTGATGTTGAACATTTAACCATGTATCCTGTCTAATTTAAGTTTGAGGCATATTTCTAAAGTAGAAGCACATTTGATATGACCAGACATGCCCAGCCAGGCCAAGAAAAGAGACAGGAGTGCTATATCTTCAGTGCATCTATTTTGCTAGGGAACAGAGTTTTGAGAACACCTTAAGAGAAATGAGAATGGATTTCAAAAGTTCCATGGTCAGCAGAAATCAGTAGCTGTTTTCAACATTCGTCTTTAAATATGCCAATGTTGTTCTTTTAATTCAGAAATTTGATATTTATTTGAAGGATTTAACATTCTTTGGAATAACCTAGCATCTGATTTAGTCAAATCAGCTAGAAGTTGGTCACCTCCAGTCTCATTCCTGAGTTCTTTGTACTACATCATATTGACTCCAACACTCAGAGGATTCTGATTTTTGTAACCATCATTAAGAACTTTAAATGCATTTAAATAATACCCATAGCTATTATTGTATATTGAAATATGATTTTGGGAATTCACTGGCATTTATTTAACAGTACCAAAATCTTATTAGAGCTAAATTAAATGCATCATTGGAAACTTTAATTTAAATCTTATTATTCTATATTTAAATTCAAAAAGTGCTACTATCCAGTATCACTGCTTCTATATCCACCGGAGTGTTTAATATTTTGATTTGAATCACTTAATCAAAAATTAATTTCAAGAGAGATGTTCTTGTTGGGGGAAAATCACTAATGACTTTTAAAGAGTAAAAAAAAATGTTTTGGTTAATTGGTTTCTTTCTAGTGAAATTTATTTTGTCAAGTGGAAATACTTTAAATGGTTTCTTTGAGAAAAATGTGATTCTATACCTTTATATGATTGCATCAAAGCCTACTGTCCTGAAAACAAAGTATCGTTATGAGAATTCAAGAGTTTAAATTATGGAATCCTAATAATTTCCCACTACTAGTAGCTATCATAAAAATATAATTTGTTAAGTATTTTCTTTATTCAAAGAGATTTATATACTAAGATATAGTAGCAATGATTAAATATAAGTGAGGAAGTAGAATTTGAATATATTTAGCTATAGGTGGCTTTTCTTATAAATGTACATAATATATGGAATAATTAAGTTTTTTGTTGTTAACTATTATCCATTAATATGAGTCACATTAAGGACTCAAAATAAATTAGTTTGAATGAATGAATTTTGTAAAGCTAGATAAACAGAGATTTCCCCGGGCTTTTATGTGAAGGAAATAAAACCTCAGAATTTTTCTAAACATAATACTTTTTTGGCAGGAATTCATGCAGGATTTAATGTATGCCTATACAGGAGGATTGTGTTATGTGTCTTTCCCCCAATCCTAAATTAATCATGGAACACTTTATTTGTAGACCATTTTATGATGATAATGTGAAACTCCTTTAAGACATACTTCTGGGGCACCTGAATGGCTTAATCGTAGACCATCTCAGGGTTGTAAGTTTGAGCCCCATGTTGGGTTTAGAAATTACTTAAAAATAATAAAAACAATCTTTAAAAAATACTGACTGCTTATTAAATGGAAGTAAAATAAAGGTAATTCTTAAATCATGAGATGAATAAGTATCATTTTTCTGTTTTTTCTTTTTAATCTTTTTAACGTTTTAATTTTTGAGAGACAGAGATAGAATTCAAGCAGAGGAGGGGCAGAGAGAGAGGGAGACACAGAATCCAAAGAAGCCTCCAGACTCTGATCTGACAGCACAGAGCCCAATGTGGGGTCCAAACCCATGAATGTGAGATCATGACCTGAGCCTAAGTCAGATGCTTAACTGACGGAGCCACCAGTTGCCCCAAAGTATCATTTTTCTTTTTCTTTTTCTTTTTTAATTTTCTTTTTTCTTTTTTAAAATTTACATCCAAATTAGTTAGCATATAGTGAAACAATGAATTCAGGAGTAGATTCCTTAATGCCCCTTACCCATTTAGCCCATCCCCCCTCCCACAATGCCTCCAGCAACCCTCAGTTTGTTCTCCATATTTATGTGTCTCTTTGTTTTGTCCCCCTCCCCGTTTTTATATTATTTTTGCTTCCCTTCCCTTATGTTCATCTTTTTTGTCTCTTAAAGTTCTCATATGAGTGAAGTCATATGATTTTGTCTTTCTCTAATTTCACTTAGCATATTACCCTCCAGTTCCATCCACATAATTGCAAATGGCAAGATTTCATTCTTTTTGATTGCCAAGTAATACTCCATTGTGTATATATACCACATCTTCTTTATCCATTCATCCATCGAGGGACATTTGGGCTCTTTCCGTACTTTGGCTATTGTTGATAGTGCTGCTATAAACATGGGGGTGCATGTGTCCCTTTGAAACAGCACACCTGTATCCCATGGAGAAATGCCTAGCAGTGCAATTGCTGGGTGTAGGGTGGTTCTATTTTTAGTTTTTGAGGAACCTCCATACTGTTTTCCGGAGTGGCTGCACCAGCTTGCATTCCCACCAACAATGCAAAAGAGATCTTATTTCTCTGCATCCTCGCCAACATCTGTTGTTGCCTGAGTTGTTTATGTTAGCCATTCTGACAGGTGTAAGGTGGTATCTCATTGTGGTTTTGATTTGTATTTCCCCAAAGTATCATTTTCCTTATTCAAGCTCATCATCTACTGCTTTTCTTGCTTAGAGGAAAATATAAAATTTTTTAAAAGGATAAATTTTTTTAAGGTATACTTTGGCCTATGTCCGAATCTTCCCTCCAGGATTTGTACCTAAATACCTCTTGTAACAGCTATTTAAACCATTTTTTTTCCCTCAAAAGATAAATGCTTAATTCAGTCTGTTCATTGCAGTTTCAAATCAAGTGTCTTGCTACATGGATAATAAAGCTAAAAAAAGAAAAAAGAAAAGCAATAATAGCATTTTCTCTTATCCTCTAAAGCAAAAATGGCAGAAGTGAATTCTTTTAATCCCCTAACACCACCAGAGTCTTAACTTTACTTGCTCTGTACCTGACATTGCATGGCCTGTTAGGGTTAGGAGCATCTGGGAGGGTATTCCTTTAAATACTTCAATTACATGATCACATGAGAAGAAAGTGTTTTAAGCTCCAAGATCCATGCTTAAGCAGAATCCTCCATCATGCCTTTTTGACCACCGCCCCCACCCCTGGCTTTATTGAGGTATAACTGACAATCAAAAATTGTATATATTTAAGGTTTATAACCTGACTATCTGATCAGGTGAAATATTTACCACAACCAAGCTAATCAACACATTCATTACTTTATACCTTTACCTTATTTTCCTTTTTCCTTCCCTCATTTCTTCTCCTTCTCCCCCTTCTCCTCCTTCTTCTGTGGTGAGAATATTCAAGCTCTACAGCAAATTTCAAGTATATAATGCTGTATTGTCAACTATAGTTATATTGTTGTATGTCAGTTCACCTGAACTTAATCATTTTGCGTAACTGAAGCTTTATAGCTCTTGACCAATATCTCCACATTTCTACCTCATCCAAGCCCAGTAACCACTTTTCTACTCTCCAGGGCTATGAGTTTAATGATTTTAGATTCCACATGTAAGTGAGCTGATGCAAAATTTGTGTTTCTGCATCTGGCTTAGCATAGTAGCCTCCAGATACATCCATGTTGTTGCAAATGGCAGTATTTCCTTCATTTGTAATTCTGAGTAATATTCTATTATATGCATATACCACATTTTCCTTATCCACTCATCTATTAATGGACATTTATGTTGTTTTCATATCTTAGCTATTGTGAATAGTGTTAAATAAACATTGGAATGCAGATATCCCTTTGAGATACTGTTTTCGTTTTCTTTGGGTATATACCCAGAAGTAGAATTGCTGGATCATCTGTTCTATTTTTAATTTTTTGAGAGGCACTCATGCTGTTTTTCTGTAATGGCTCTACTTATACTCAGACCAAAAGTATACAGGATTGCCATTTCTCCACACCCTTGCCAACATTTGTTTTCTTTTTCTTTTTGATTAAGCCCTTCCAATAGGTGTGAAATGATATTTCATTGTGGTTTCAATTTGTATTTCCCTGATGATTAGTGAAATTGTGTACTTTTTCATATACCTATCGGCTATTTGTATATACTCTTAAGAAATGTCCTTTGCCCTCAAAAAGAATCAAATCTTGCTATTTGCAACAATGTGGATGGAACTAGAGTGTATTATACTAAGTGAAATTAGCCAGAGAAAGACAAATATCATGAACTCCTATGTGGAATTTAAGATACAAAACAGATGAACATAAGAGAAGGGAAGCAAAAATAAGATAAAAATGGAGGGGGAGAAAACACAAGAGACTCTTAAATATAGAGAACAAACAGGGTTGTTGGAGGGGGGATGGCAAGGGGCATTAAAGAAGACACTGGTTGAGATGAGCACTGGTGTTATATGTAGGGGATGAACCACTGGATTCTACTCCTGAAATCATTACTGCACTATATGCTAACTAACTTGGATGTTAATTTAAAAAAAAAAAAAATAATAAAATAAAATAAAATAAAATAAAATAAAAAGTGTCCTTTGCCCATTTTAGAATCAATTTTCTTTTCTACTACATTGTATGGCCCCCTAGGTATTTTGGATATTACCTCTTTATCAGACATATAGTTTACAAATAGTTTCCCCATTTTATACGTTTGCTTTTTCAGTCTCTTGTTTGCTATGCAGAAGCTGTTTTGTTTGGTGCTATTGGATTTGTCTATGCTTTTATTGTCTGTGATTTTTAGTGTCCTATCTAAGAAAAATTATTGTCCAGACCAGTGTAGGAAGATTTTCTCTCATGCTTTCTTCTAGAAGCTTTATATGGTTTTAGGTCTTACATTTAAGTGTTTAATCCATTTTGACTTGACTTTTGTATATGGTGTTAGATAAGGGTCCAGTTTCATTATTCTGCATATGGTTATTCATTTTGCTAAGCGATATTTATCGTAGAGACTGTTCTTTACCCATTTTGTGTTTTGGGCACCCTTGTTGAAGTTAACTGAAGATACATGGATTTGTTTCAGTGTCTTTATTCTGTTCCGTTGGTTCATATGTCTATTTTTATGGCAGTATCATTCCATTTTGATTACTGTAGCTTTGCAGTCAGTCTTGAAATCAGAGAATATGATACCTCCAGCTTTCTTGTTCTTAGTGAAGAGTCCTTTGGCTATTTGGAATCTTTTGTAGCTCCATGTGAGTTTTAGAGTTTGTTTCTGTAAAGAATGCCAATACGATTTTGATTGGGATTACATTCAGTTTTTGGTTAGTATAGACATTTTAATAGTCTTCTAATCCGTGAATGTGGAATGTCTTTCCATATAACTGTGTTTTTAACTCCCTTTATTAATGTTCCTTTTCTCATAGACCCAGGATGTTACCACTCATACTTAATGCAAACAAAACAAAACAAAACAAAACAAAAAACAAAAAAGAAAAAAAAAACAATTCTCATGACATGAATAGAATTAATTGCCAGTTTCAGCCAACATATTTTTGTCTCTGAAGATATCATTTTCTGTCTGGACTTGCTTGTTTTTCTGCATCATAGGGGGAAATGAGAGGATGAGTCTTGAAGTCTGCTATAATTTCTGAGTCTGAGGAGTCAGAATGTTGCCAAAATTTCAGTTCCCTACTTTGGGGCAAATCATTAATAGGTGAGTGTGGAACATTAAAAATCTTGTATATGATTTTATTTTTTTAATTTTTAAATGTTTTTAAACTTTTTTTTAAAGTTAATTTTTTAAATTTAAATTCAAGTTAGTGAACATATAGTGTAATATTGGTTTCGGGAGTAGAATTCAGTGGTTCATCACTTACATACAACACTCAGTGTTCATCCTAACAAGTATCCTCCTTAATTGTAAATAATATTAATTGTCTAAATTAAATAAATTTACTGATTTCCCCTAAATCCATAAAATATGCCATTATCTCTATTAAATGACCCTGGGGAGAATGTCATATTAAAATTTATTATTTTGGAATCAACAAATTTCTATTTTCCTATGCTTTGTAATTTCCTTTATCTCTAAAGATACTGATAATAGCTAAAAAATGTTCTATGTGCTATGTCGATATTGTCATAGTTTATGTTGATGTCATTGCTTGCCTATTCTGTGCTATAAAACCAGATGTCATGACATCTGGTTTTATTTTACATATATACTAAATGAAATTTCATTTTGAGAGCAATTCATTCAACTAACAGATACCATGTTGTATGTTTACTTCTAGACACATTAAGATTAATCAATATACCCTAATCATAATAATAATAATAATTATTATTATTGTCTACAGTTTTTATCATCCATTCACTGGTTACAAAAAAAAAAAAGAAAGAAAAATTATGATTTTCCATAGGGTATATGAATTCCTCAATGTTAGTCCACATGTTTGAGTGGAGATATCCATGCACAACTTGCAATTGCTCTGTCTCTTAACAACCTCTGAATATCTGGGTATTTCTTCAGTGTTCATTCTGCTTACCTATTTTAGAACCAAACAACTATTTTTATCATTACTTCTGTATGCTGATGGGCAGACATGTGACTTGTTGCCATCAGTTGAATGTACCTGCTTGAGACTGATATTCCGAAATGGGCTGAGGAAGGAGATGGCAGTGTGTGAGACCCATTGTGCTGGTGCAGCTAGCAGCAGGGTATATAGTTGTAGAGTAGTTGGGGGGTTGGCAGCTCTTTACTGAAGTAGAGGGAGCTTAGTTTCAGTATTGCTAACAGTGTTAGTACTCCTGCTAAATTAATTTTGAATTGCAGTTCTTAAAGTCATTTCTAGAAGCTCATCCTGGAACTTAGTCAAAGTATTTTAAGCTTCTTACTAATACAAACAATAAAAGCAGAACTTCTTGCTTAATGCAACAATAATGCTCTTCTATTTACAACTGAGAACCCTAACTGGGACACGTGGGTGGCTCAGTCAGTTAAGTGTATGACTCTTGATTTCAGCTCAGGTCATGATCTCATGGTTCCTGAGTTTGAGCCCTGCATCGGGGTCTGTGCTGACAGGATGGATTCTGCTTGGGATTCTCTATCTCCTCCCTGTCTGCTCCTTCCCTGTTCATACTTGCTGTTGCTCTCTCCCTCTCAAAACAAACAAACAAACAAACCTCAAAAAAAAAAAAAAAAAAAGAACCTTAGATCTAAAGTGACTCAACTAGATGTTTCAAGAGAGGTAATTGGACCTGTTCTAAAATTAAGCAATATACTTCGTGCCCTTGGACACATTATAAACATTAAACTTCATTACAGACAATGAACTACAATTTTCAGAATTTCATTTGAATAACTGAGACATAAGACACTCACTGTCTCTGGGTTAGCTTGCACAAATCAGAGTTAAAGCAGGAACATTGTCAGCCTCAGGGGTATGTCTGCTTGAGAATGAAATGGGGGGATAAAACAATACCTTTATAAAATCATTTTACCTTTTGGATCAAAGTTTATCTCAAATCAGATGTACCCCTAGAATGTTTACTTATGAAAATCAATACATTTCCTATTTTGTTTAAATAATTTTGCTCTGGTATTCTGCCATTTTAAAAAACATTTTTAAATATCACTTATAAGAACCATTGCTATAAAGATGAATATAAAGAATTCTTGGTTTTGAGCAGTAGGAAGGGCAGATTTTTAAACAAAGAACAACGTCATGCCTGCTGGAATAAAGGTATTTGCAAGTGTCTGTGGGGAAGAATACAGCTTTTGTGGGAAACCTACAGCAACTGGAAAGATTAATTATCAAGGAGGATAATTAATTGCTCTGAAATGAATTGTCAAAAATTAATAGAATAAGTTGACAAGAGCAGAAAATGTTATTTCTAAGAAGAGACCTAAAGATCTCTAAAAAGCCTCAAAGTAGACTACAAAATCTGTAGAAATAAACATTTTATAACAAAAAATGTTCACTAACGTAACTGAAAAGTTCCTAAGAAGCCCTACTTACTCCCTGTACTTATTACTTTAATGTAATAATGAACTTTGTAATGTCTACTCATAATTTTCCTGAAGCTCACTCAGCATTGGTCATTCGTGTTTCATTATTCGGCTGAAAGCTCCAAATTGTAATGCACAGAAGGAATTACTTGGTCATTTTATGAACAAGGCAAGTAAATCTTGTATATCTTCCCTTGAAATCTAAACAATCATCTTTATTAAGGTAAAACAAAAAGTTAAATATACTTAAAACCCAGCTGTCTTCTTTAAAGGTGCACCATGATCATCAGAAAAGATTTTACTAGTGTTACCATTGCCTTAAACATCTTGACTCTGCAGATGAAGTTTTTCCTTCATTAAAGGATTGAAGTGGCCTCTTGAAAATCTTTTATCAGAATAGTGAAGCCATTAAGAAGTATGTGGCTCAAACTGTCTTGGGAAAAAGCAATATTCAAAGCATTCTTTTAAGAAAGAATCTTCTCAGAATGAGTATAGAATTATTATTTTTTAAAAGGGTGACTGATAGTTGCTATCAGAGTACATTTCACCTAGGATTAAAAGATAATGAAAGGAGACAATGATGGGTAGACTGATATTCATCTGTGCCCTTAAAAGAGGATGTATGAGAGTTTGTTATTAAAGAAAAAAAATATGTAGTAGGAACCCATTAAATTCCACTTTTATAATATGAAATGAAGTTGAATATAAGAGTTTAAGTGAAAATGCTGAAATACGAATACGCTATATTCTTGATAACATTGAGGCAACAGAACAAAAGGCAGAAAGCTAGGAGGAGAATAAATAGATGAATAAAAGAACTTATTTCCTAAGAACTTTAGCCACGACATAAATCAACTGAAATACTGAAATGCCTAATGTGGATAAATAGGACACTAACATTAAAGATGACGGGATGATTCAGAGAGGTAATATTTAGCAATATTTTTCATTAGGATATGAATTTTACTGAGGAAATGTAAGTTCAGAGAGGAGCCGATTACTTTTCAAAAAGCTTCAAATCAACCAATAACTTGGTAAAAGAACTATGAGAAAAAACAATAAAAACTTGGATTTATAAGGGCTCTTTCTTAGGGATTCAAAATACTTTTTATATTGCCACCCTTCTTTTCAAAGAATAGATGGTAAAGTACTTACTTTTACAGGTAAATTAGTACTTCCCAGTTATTTGAGATCATGTCACTCATTAGTGCCTCACTCTGAGCAAACCTGAAATTGTCCAAAGTTGAGTACTTTACACGGTATTCAAGAAGATAAGTTGTACCTGTAAACATTAGGATTACTGAGAATATATCAGTAAAATAAAAGAGATAATTTTTGTTTCTCATTTACTGCATCATATTTATATATCTTAGCTCATTGAGTCTTTATGATATTATGAGATTGCCATTATTGTAATTATTATTTTATAGGTGAGGAAAATGAGGCACAGATAGGTTAAGCAACATGTCCAAGTCATAGTACATGACAAAGCCAGGATGTGAACTAAATCTCCAGATGTTGTGTCCCTAATCATGATGTCACTCTTCTCTTCATACATTCTAGATTAGGTCAAATCTAGGTGTAGACAAAACAATAAGAATTCTCCTTGCGCTTATCTCTTTATAAATTGGAAAAGAAAATATTTTCCAGGACTCTTTTAACAGTTGGGCATGGAACACTTGCCCACTTTTCAACCAATCCCCAGAAAATGTAGAGGGAACTATTATGAATGACTTATATCAACCCTGATTCATTCATAAATCATTCACAGGGGCTTGGTAAAATGTAACAGCATTAGACAAAAACTTTGTGCAACCTTCTCAAATTCCTTCATTCCCCTCCTTTCTTTATTTCTCTTGGTAAGGGCTCTGTTCCCTTCTTGTCACTCCTGTACTTCTAGATTGTGATGAAGTATGGAGCCTGGCTCCATACAAGAACATGGAGAATTTAACTCTCAGGTAAAGTTCAATCAGTGAGAAATAAGGGAAGGGAGTTAGGAGAGAATAAAGCAAATCCTTCTCTTTCTGCCTTCATTGAACTTCGCTGAGATGATTTCCCTTTACAAATGTTCTAAAATAGAATCAGTGCACTTTCTGAGTAACTTGTCATAGTCTCTTCATAGCTTCCTGTGAAGCAACCATCACCACTGGCACAAAATTGAATTGCTTTTAATCTTTCACTCACCTTACTCTCTCTCATTCTCACATTTATTTACCTCTGCAATTAATATCTCTCCAAATATCACATTTTAGATCTTTGTCTCAGGCTCTGCCTTCAGAGGACTGCGGCTAACACAGTACCAAACTAAGTCAATAGAATTCAGGTTCTTTTACCAAGGAAGAAAAGAAGGTGTTTGTTCAATAGACAAAAGGCCCACCCCATGGCTGAAAGTTAGTAAGTGACAGAGGCACTTCAAACTTTGTTTTATCAAACTCTAAATTCTGGGTTCCTAAATACTAAGTTAAATTGTATTAACATGAAAGCACATGTAATAATTGAACTTTCTGTTATACAAATTCTAGGTATAACTGCTGAACCAGGTATTAGGTTTTCTCTTGCTCCTCAATATGTTCAGAGAGGAAAAAAAAAGATTCAGGAACCTTTCCCCATGAGATCTTACCTGCCAATCCTGGCAGTTATTCCTAGTC
The DNA here is from genome assembly GCF_028018385.1 of Neofelis nebulosa. Lineage (NCBI taxonomy): Eukaryota > Metazoa > Chordata > Mammalia > Carnivora > Felidae > Neofelis > Neofelis nebulosa. Next base: position 55,697,167 of record NC_080796.1, read on the forward strand.
TGAGAGTTTGATGGACACTTGTCTTTTCCTCCTTAGTAGCTATAATTAATTTTCTGTGTCGTACAACAATCTACTGGGATGAAAATCATCTTGGTGGTGATGCTTTATTTCTCCAGTTCAGCAAGTGCACCCTCACAGAAAGTGGGGAATTGAATTATATAAAAAGCATGCACCTTAATTTATTGTCTGAAACGATATTATCAATCAGCCTACTCATGCAATACCAATTAGATAGAGATACAGTGACAGGATTTTACTTCTAACTTCTATTTGATTTTGGACCTGTGACTATATGTCATTAACTATTTCTGTCAATCCCCTGTTAATATTCTCAGATTGCGTAACATCATAAATTTCATGAATTTTATTATTACTGTCCCTTAATATTCTCGGATTGTATAACATCATAAATTTCATAAATTTTATTATTACTGTCCATATGACTGCCAAGTTGTCAAGGCATGGGACAGTCAAATGAACATGAGTGGGATTCTTAGCATTAGAGATGATATTAGTATAATTCAGATTGTCATTTTATCAGGAACAGTAAGTAGCCTTCTGTACTTAAAGGTGAGGATCATGGGTGAGTTGATTTGTAGCCTATGGGAGAGACAGGTTTGTGTGGAACAGAGGAGGTGAATGGTGATCCATACAGGTCACTGAGGAGTGACTGGCTGGTCTGATGTGTAACTGAGTTACAATTGTAACTGGAGTGGATTTCACCACTGTCAAATATTGCCCAAGTGGAGGGACTGGGCAAGGTGAGGACCTTCCTCTCCCATACTACCACAATGCCTTTGAGAATCATGGACTCTATATACTTTTTTCGAGGCCGTAGGGCTATTGAGAATTTCCATTTAGAGCAGTTCACTTAATCACAGGTGAATGTCTACCTTCAGCAGATTTCACTTCTGCAGGACAATATACTCACTGGTGGTACTCAAGGAGCAGTATAGAGAAGTCTCATCAAATAGTAATGAGAATGATTAATGTCAACACAGGTGATATGTGGTAGTCACTTGAATGGTGATAGTGAGTGCCAGCATTGGCTTGTCCTCCATTTAGGTTCCTGGTTCTAATTCCAGGTGGTTCTGGGCCACATCTTGATGCTGATTTTGGTACATGGACACTGCCACATCGTTACAGGCTCTACTGTGTATAATTTTTCTCATTATTTTTCTGTAATCTCAACCACTAGATTCTGTCCTAGTTTCCTCCTGCCTTTGGCATGCTTGCATATTATTCAATTCTCCTCTTTTCATCCTCCTCACATGAAATCTGTTTGGTGTCCAAAGGGGGTGGGTCAGCATGGATTTTCCTCTAGTGTCTTTGCAGTATTTTGTCAAATGTTTATGCACTGTCCTTCTTTAAAGAAACTTATTCTCTCTTCCATATCTTGCTTTTGTAAAGCAGAACTAAACAGAGAGGGCCTTCACAATTTTTCCTTCTGATGTTGGATTCAAGAGCTTATTGTGGAACTCCAAAGTAGAATACTTCCCTTTCTTCCTCATTAAATTTCTATTCTAGCAAGGCAAGTTCTCTTCCCAATAAGTGAGTACCAAAACAAAACAAAACAAAACAAAAAACAACAAACCAACAAACAAAACCCACAGAGATTGATATTTAAAGGTGTTTTCTTCAAAATGTGTAGGAGTGGTAACTCTTCAATATACATATATGTGGAGAGAAAATTTTCAAGTTGCATCCATATCAGAGCTACCAGAATTAGAGATGAAGGTTAATTTCATTCTGTTTTATTCTCCCTTTTCTCCTTACTTCCCTCTTTATTCCCTGTAAAATGTGCTAATAATGTTCCTCTACTTCTCTCAAGAGTACCCTCTCACTCTAGCCTGGTGATCCAAGTAATACTTGAGAATTATTTTTATAACATGCATTGTAACATTATATATTTATTAAATATACTGATTATTATAGTCAAAGTATTATGCTTATTTAACTAAGTTGAGTATTTGCTGAAGCATACATACTTTATGTATGTTTTTTGCTTAAATCTGTTCAAAATGTTAATGCTAAATTATACTGTGATGAATTTTTGATAAATGAGGTTTTGCTTATTGCTATAGTAGTTATTACTGTCAGCATCTATAATACTTGATTACCCAGTGACCCAATTAACTAAGCATTATGTCTTTTGCTCAGTGTTCAGAAATTCATGTAGCAAATATGGAAATCTTTCAGAATCATGATTTGCAAGGGATTTTTTTTTTTTTGAGAGAGAGAGAGAGGAAGAAAGAGTGATGGAAGGGAAGAAGAGGAGGGTGAAAGAGAGTCTTAAGCAGGCTCCATGCCCAGCACAGCCCGACGCAGGGCTTGATCTCACAACTGTGAGATCATGACGTGAGCTGAAATCAAGAGTGGGACGCTTAACCTACTGAGCCATCCAGGCGCCCCTGCAAGGGATTTTTAAGAGGTAATTACATTGCTATAAATATTATTGATGTGAATCTAATCAAGCCTCATGATTTGAGTCATAGCAGTTTGAGGGGAATGCCATAGGTGAAAGAAGGTGTTCAACAAAGACTGTAAGGATGTAGCCAAATCCAGAATGTGAGGAATTCCATGGAGCAGTTTCTTCAAAAAATAAACATCTCAAAAGGGAAAGCTCTTAGAGATTAAGAGTTTTGAAGAAATATCAAGTGCCATAAGTGAACCTTATTTTGGGGGAGAAAACCCTGAAAAATATACTTTATTAAACATTAGGGAGAAAGTATTATCAAATTATATTAAGGGATTGTTAATTTTTGCAAGGTTATGAAAATGGTACTGTGAATTTCATTCTTAAAAAATATATGTTACAAATGCATAAATAAATATTCATAGGTGAAATAGGTGAAGCCAGATGATATATGGGCCACACTTTTAAATACTTGGTATATATAGATAAAGTGATCAATTAGATAAATACATAGATACACAAATATGCATAGATACACAGATAGAAAAGGATGAGTTTACTTAAGGTCGTATTAATGGGTATTTCTAAATGTCATCTATTAAAAAACTGTTTTCTAATAGCAAGTGATCCCAAGATGGCATTCTTGTACAAACGAAGGATTATCATGTTCCTTGAGACTGTTAGTATTTATAATTACAGTTTCTAACTTAGGGCCATATGTAAAAAAAAAAACATTTTAGCATAGAGAATTTTCTTAGGAAGATAAATGGAATATAATTTATGACTTAGAATACTGAAACAGTGCAACTCATTTAATCAGTACAGTAGATACAAAATGCTAACAAAAGTGACACTGAAAACACTACTCTTCAAGAGCTTTTATTTCTCTTTTACATTTTACAGTAATTGTAATCCAGGGAACAATCAACTGTATAGAGCCTCTTCCCATAACATAATATCTGAAGATAACTGTTTATTCCTTTCATCAGACTTTTGTTTGACATATAACTTAAGTTTTTAAGATTATTTATTTGTTTATTTAGAGAGAGTGTGCACAGTGGGGAGGGGAAGAGAGGAAAGACAGAATCCCAAGCAGACTCTGCACCATCAGCACAGAGCCTGATGCTGGGCTTGAACTCACAAACTGTGAGATCATGACCTGATCCGAGACCAAGGGCCGGATGCTTAACTGACTGCGCCACCCGGGCACCCCTGGCACATAATTTTAAAATTAGTATTTTGAATAGGTAGCATTACTATAATACAAATATATATTATATTGGGTCAAGGTTCATTCATCCTTCTTTATAATAAGTTCCTAATTGTAAATGTTAACAATAATTCAGATAGTCTGTAGGCTAGCAGAGGTATTTGGATTGTTGTCAACAAAGCCTTACCCATTAAGGTCAGCTTTATCAAGGACTTTTCATCAAATCAGTACTAGTCATTTTGTAGTATGTTGAGAGCAGGTTCTCTCTCAATTATGTTCTTAAGGCCATACCCACTTAAAGGGTCATGTATCTTTTATTATGGTTTCATTTCTCAAAACTTAATGAGATTTCTGCTTTGACTCATGAAGGATTGAGTACTATGGGAATTGAACTCTCACTGTGGGTAATGGACTCAATATGGCTGTGATCTGTGAGACAAGGGAAATAAGCTACTTTAGCTCCATGATTGCCTCAGTGTATTGGCCAAAGACAGTTTTCAGGTCACTGCTCAGAGAGAAAGAATTCAAATAGAAGTCCTGAAGATGAATTATTGAGACAGAAATTGAAGTTGAGAGAGGCCAGATGTATGGTTTGGGGAAGAGGAAGCTTGCAAAGAGATCTTCTGAGATCAACAGAGGGATCCATCAGATTTCTGCCTGAGTACTTATCTGCACTTCAGTGATGGGAAACTCCACAAGCTAGCAAAGAATCATCAAAAACTGGCAGCACAGGCAATTCCCAAAGCTCACACATGGCTTGTAATAAGAGAGCTTACATGTATATAATGTAGGAGATTACATTTTCATCAGCCAGAGGGAAGAAATGTCTTAGTACTTGGAGCATTTGATACAATACTAGAAAGTTATTTTTATCTTTTTAAAATTTATTATAAGATTTTGCATAAATTGGTATTCTGCTTAAATGTTAAGCAAAATTCAGAGAAACCATCTGTGATCTGTGTTTGGAGTTTTCTTTTAGGGAAGGTTTTTGTTGTTTATTGGAATTTCAGTTACTTTGATATACTGTGATGCAGGGACTCTATATCATCTTGAGAAAGCTTTAATAATTATTTTCCTGGAAATTTGCCCATTTCATTTAAATTGTTGGATTTACTATTGGGGAATGTCATTAAAAGGATGTGACTGTTGATTGACCCATGAGTTGCACCCAGGCATTTAGGGGCTCTTCACTGTCTCGACTGTCCTTGGAATGTGGGTTCCACTTGCTTTTCCTACTTGCAGAGACTGCTTTGAAGACAAAGCCTTGAGATAGTGATGTGGCATGATGTTGAGAATGTCTGCACAGTTTGCATGACTGAACCCAGTTAGGGCCTCTTTATATAATTATATGATTTGGTGGCTGGTTGTGGTGATCTATTTGTCTTGCTGCCACCCAGGGCAAGCCTTCTATGTAAGTTCCTTTTACTTATGAAAACTGCCACCTGCCAACCTGGAGTGACTGTCTCTTTCTTTGGTCTCTCTCTGTGTGAGGGCCAGTTTCAGATTGCAATAGGAAAGCTCCTGGGAGGGTTGCAAACCGACATTTACTGTGACAAATTTGATCATAATATTCTCTTACAATTCATTTAATGCCAATAAATACTCTGTAGTTAAATTACCTCTCTCATTCCCTTTTTTCCCCTGAATTTTTATTTATTTATTTTTGAGAGCGAGAGAAAGAGAGCACGAGTGAGCGGATGCACGTGAGCAGGAAGAGGAGCAGAAAGAGAGAGGGAGAGAGAGAATCCCAAGCAGGCTTTGCACTTCAGCCCAGAGCCTGATGTGGGGCTCGATCTCAGGAACCATGAGATCATGACCTGAGTTGAATCAAGAGTCAGAAGCTTAACCAGCAGAGCTACCTAGGTGCCCCTCTCTCATTCCCAAGATTGATAATTTGTATCTTGTAACTTTTTTTTTTTTTTTTTCTTATCTGGCTGGAATTTTATGAATTACACTGATGTTCTAGAGAAGTCAGCATTGTATTTCATTGATTTTTCTGTATTTTTCTGTTTTCCATTTTATTGATTTATTTTCATTTTCTCTTAGTTGATATTTACTTTGTTTTGAAATTTTATTTAAAAAATCGTCATTAAGAAAAGGTTTTTTGTTTGCCTATCTTTAAGGTTTGGGATAGAATAGTTTCTCTTTTCACAGTAACAAGGTGCCACAAATTTAGTAGCTTCAAACAACAGGAATTTATTCTCCTACAGTCTCTGGGGGCAAGGAGTTTAAACTGAGTCTCATGGAGCTGAAATTGAGGTGTCAGCTCCTTTCAGAGGCTCTGGGGAAAAAAGTGTTCCATGCTTTTCCAGCTTTTGGTGGTTGCTGGTCTTTGGTGCGTGGCCACCAGTCTGTGCCTCGCAGTCACATGGCCTTCTCTTCTTTAGCCAAATCTCCCTGCTATAAGGATACTTGTAATTAAATTTAGGGCACATGTAGATAATTCAGAAGAACCTCTTGTCTCAAGTTCCTTTAGTTTAATCATATCTGCAAAGCTCCTTTTCTCATATAAGTTAAGCTCACCGGTTTCAGTTATTAGGGATTATATATTTTAGGGATCATTACTCACTACCACAGGTGAATACAGGTGTATGGTGAATTCTCAATCAAATATTCAAGAAGTGAAATTGCTCGATCAAATACTGGCAAACTGTCTTTGAAAAAGTTGCAGCCACTTACAGTATTCTTTCATTATTAGGTTAAACATATCCTTTGGTCTTCTAGTCTTATAGTCATGCTTTAAAAAAGTACTTTACATTGTAAACAACAAAATGTCATATACACTTTCTTATATTATTTTTAGAAGATCAATCTTAAATCTTTCTGCAGTTTACAAATGTTGATGTGAAATAAATTTTATGTGTCTTAAATCAGCATCTTACTTGATGAAAATTCCCCTTTTATCATTTTAAATATGTTAATGGTTTATTAACTTCATTATTTTCATGCTACTAGCTTTTATTTCATTTTGTCTAATGTTAATATCCTAATTTTATTTTTATTTTGAGTGAGTTTTGTTGGTGTGTTCCATGCCCATGTTTTTGATTCCAAGCTTCCCATGTAACTTTGATTTGCATATTTCATTTATGTAATTTGAAGCCAGATTGTTGCTCTTTTTAAGTGAGATTTTCAAATGTATGTTTGACATGATCCTGTCATCTTATTTTTTTCGTTAATTGGCATGCTATGTGTTTTTCTTCTTTCTCTGTTAGATTGAAAGTATATAGTTTATTTTTATTTTTTCTGGCGGTTATTTAACACCTTTAAAAATTGTTAGAACAGAGAGTATCTTATTGCTTTCCCGATATGAAACACGAGAAAAATTAATGAGGTTGAGATTGATCCACCACCTTTATCCTGTTGTACTCCTCCTGTAACCACTTCACAAGTTTTTTATCCATTCCGTTACAGTTCATTATAACTGCATATAGTTGCATTATAATTACTGTGTTATTTAGATGTACATCTTTTTTTTTTCTGTGATGTATATTCATACAGGATATGGGAAAATGTATTTATTTATCTCTCTACTTATCTAAAAGAGAGAAAGATATTTACTGAACGGAAAACAAAAGTCTAGAAACCCCAATTTGAGAATGAAGGAAGTAGGAAACTTTGGGTAGTAGTTAAAAAAAATTGAAAAGGTGAATGTACATTGTTAATTTAATTCCACAAAATGGTCACATCTTGAATTTGAATATTTTGTTCATTGTTATTTGTTTTAGACATTTTTCTCTTTCTTGTTTATTTCTATATGAGCATAGCACACACAAACACACAGTATCTCAACTTGGAACTAAAATTTCTGATTATTTTCTTACGGATTTAAGAAAGTAAGAACCAAGCTGTGAGACCTCGTTCTCTTCTTTAATTAATTTAGGAAATAAAACAACTGTGTAATAAGATTAGAATCAATGTCATTCTCTTTCATTGATTATGGGAGGAAGGGATAGTTTCATGAGGGTTCAGGCCTCAGAAAAATCATTCCTTTTTAGAATAAACTTTTGAGGAGTACCTTATTCATGGATTTCCTTGAGACTCTGACCATACCCCTAACAATACCTAATTCCAACACGTTGTCTTTTCAGTACATCTTTCGGTGATTATACCAGTATTTTAGATGAGATGAAGACTTCATAATGATCTAGCATGTGATCAGTTTTATAGAGAAAAGAGTTATGGCCATGGAAAGACACACAAACAGAAGAACTGAAACCTCCTTCAAACAGTCACAGATAGGAGGATGGAAGTAGTTGCTCGAACCCCAGACAAGTCTCAGATAATCACGGTCCTGGTCAACAGCTTGGTTGCGACTTCAAGAGACACCCTAAGCCTAATCACTCTGCTAAAGCCACCCCAAGTTCCCTGACCCTCAGAAACTATAAGGTGATAAATATCTGTTGTCTTCAGATACTAAATTCTGGAGTGATTTGTGGCAAAGAAATTGAAAGCATGCAGTAGGAAATCAGACAGTAATAGATGAGAAACAGGTATTAGGAAAAGAAAATCTCTTGCCAGTATCGAGGATAGGGGTGGATTTCTTTTAGACCCCAAGGCTATCTGTCCTGTTCAGGTCAACAGTTCATTCCTTTAGTGACTGTTCGTTCTTGTCAAAGTGATAGTGAGTTAAAGACTAAAATATAAAAAATGAACGATTAAAGCTTTGCAAGTTATAATCTAGAAATGTGTGCCTGTTAATGTGTCCTTCCCCTCTGCCCATGTGCCTTCTTTCCATACCGTTTGTCTCCCGGGTCTTTTTGCCGTTTCGGTTAGGTATTAAATAGAATGCAGCCTCTCAGTAGCAGGCCTACTTCTTAGTTCTGAAAGAAAGTTAACACTTTATTGAACACTATAAGCCATGTTTACTGTTACACAATGGTGCTTTAGTTAAACCAAACCAAATATCAAAACATCATTAAGAGCAATTGACTTAAGGTAAGGAAAAAAAACCAAAAAAGCAAAAAACGCTATGACAAATTTTGTTACAAATATAACTGATTCCACATTGATTTGGATAAAAATGGAAGCTTTGGGATTAAAACCAATATTTAAAAGGGATATGCATGTCCTTTTTAATTGAGCAGCCATTTAGTCATTTTTCATTTTGGCTTAATTATTTCAAATACATTTGGTGATGTGTCATGAAGTCTGTTATATGTTTATAAACATGAACTGATTAACTGATTGGGAACTCCAGAATGCTGGAGGGTATTGCAATTGACTATGCATAGTTGCATAGAATCCATGAGGTGAAAAGCAAATGGATTGAAACTGTGATGTGAAATGACAATGTGGCGACTCCAGGAGGTGCTGGAAGATTATATTCTCAATAAATCAGAAGTTCGATAGTGCTTAGAATAAATGGACTTGTTTAGAAGCAGAATTAGAATCAATATTGACAAAATTCCTTCCACTGCCAAGTCTTCCTTCAAAATAAATAAAATAAATAAAAAGTATAAGGAATAAATAACACTCCCAAGCATATCTAAATATCTGCTGATTATATACACACACATATACATATACATACAGGCATGCAAATATGTGTATATGTGTATATATGCATATATCTATATAAGTATAGATATATAAAACTATTTAGATATCAACAATATAAAGGATATTTAATTAAGATTTATCCTTTTTCTATTTAAATTGTTTTTGAACTGTTTATAGTGGGAAGAAAATTGTTAATCTTCTCAATTAGGTATGGAATAAAATTTATTTTTTCTTGAAAATTTTAACCAACATCGGTTCTTAACTTTTTTTTAGATATTCCATGTTTAAAAGCATCCTTTTATACTATTTAACAGAACACTTAAATTTAGAAACTATTCTTGTACAAAGAAAAGTAGCAAAATTCCAATGCTGGTTGATAAGAGAGTCATATATTTTTCAAGTATTATAAATAAAGAAAAATGAAGTAATATATTACCAGTTAAAGTAAATAAATTGACTTTTTTTTTTCAGCTTTTGCTTCCTTTCAGGTCTTCATAATTCCTTACTTTTTCTATTGAGATCCAAGATATATTCTTCTAACAGTTCTGTAGGGATCAAGGAATAGGGTAAAAATAGACATGTATGTATGTAAAATCTATAACTATGTAAAATCATATGTAAAATTATGTTATAATTCATATGTATACTATATAAAATAGGGATGATATAATATGTAAATATGGTTATAATTTACATAGATATGTTATTTGAAAAACTGGTCTTCTTTTTATGCAATATATAGCCTAGTGGTGTGATAGCCATTAATTATATAATTCCATGAAAATGTATATATTTTAATCTTTATATGTGCTATTAAGTAAATGATCACTGGTCTGAATTTACATGCAAGAACAGAGATGGCTTCCATGGGGCAAAATACAACTGAGATCTGGTAGCCAAGTAAGAGTTGACTAGGCAAAGAGATAAATCAATTTTATTTCTAAAGAAAGGGACAATGTCTTGAAGGCCTTGAGGAAACTTGGAGAATTTGGAGAAATAAAGAGATTTCAGAGTGGCTGGAATGCTGAGATAACACGAGGAAGAAAAGGATGACATACCATTCAAAGGAAGAGATCATACTATATAGAACATTGAAATCACATGTATACATTTTTGTCTTTATCCTACTCATAATAAGGAATAATTTGAGACATTTTCTGGTAGGCATAGGAGGAGGACTGGATGAAATTAATTTCTGTTTTGTCTGCAATGGAAAATGGACTAGAGAAAAATCAAATTAAGTTGGTATTGAAATAATCCAAGCAAGGGGTGCCTGGGTGGCTCAATTGGTGGAGCGTCCGACTTCGGCTCAGGTCATGATCTCATTGTTTGTGGGTTCGAGCCCTGCCTGAGGCTCTGTGCTGACAGCTCAGAGCTTGGAGCCTGCTTCGGATTCTGTGTCTCCCTCTCTCTCTGCCCCTTCCCTGCTTGCGCTCTCTCAAAAATAAACGTTAAAAAAATGAAAAAAAAAAAAAAAAGAAAGAATCCAAGAAAGAGATGATGCTGGGTTGGACTGGCCTATAGAGATAGAAGGCAGTTAGAAGAGGATGCGTTTGACTTATTTGGGATATGATGATGTGGCTTCACTGTGAATTAGATGTGAAGCTTGATCACTGAGTGAATACTGGGCAATTCATTAGCAAAAATTAACTTAATTTCTCTATTTTCCCTCCACAATGCTTTATACTTTGAAAGCCAACTTTGGTTGAATTCATTGATCACATTAAATCTATCAGTGACTGCATAGAGACAACCAAATACTAGAGGGGAAAAAAAAAATCATATAGCTGAGCTCTTTTTAAAGTGGTGATAACATTGTCAAATGAGCACTCAGTATAGGTCAGTAATGACACTTAATTTCCAATTCAATATCTGAGAATGCTGTTTTATTATATATGCTTCCTCCCCAGAATTAAACCGACTTTGAAAATCCCAGCTGAACATCTCATCTTCAAATAGATTGAAAAAAGATGATTCATATAAATGGGATTGCACTCATCTTCCAATCACCAATTCTGTTGTCTTTATCTGTAAATATTTTCTGTCCTCTTTCCTGTTTTTGTAGATGGAAGAAGTGAAGTGTGTCTCATTTAGAAAAAAACTAACCTCTCCAATTATGCAGTTATACACTTCTTTTCTTTCTTTATGGATACGATTTTTATATTTATTTATTATTTTTCCCATATCAAAAATTGTTCATCTTTGTAGATAATGTATATATGCATACAAAGAGCATCTGGTAACTTATATCTTACTTACTTATTTATTTTAGAAGTCAGAGTAATGAATACAGGAAGCCTCTAGAATCTTAAAAAGACAAAAAAAAAAAAAAAGAAAAAAGAAAAAAGATTCTTCCCTAGAATGTAGCCCTGGCAACCTATTTTAGACTTCTGACCTCCAGAAATGTAAAAGTGTAAATTTGTGTGATTTTTCAGCCACTAAATTTATAGTAATTTTTTCGGCACCAATAAGAGACAAATGTAGTTGTTATGACACTGAATATTCTGATTTATTTTTTCTTACACATTGGTCAATACTTTCATAACTTCTTTACTGGTTCTGTCTCCTCCTTCTGAAATAAATCTTGGGGCACCACAGGGCTTCGTTTTGAGGTTTCATCTAGTCATCATCCTTGTGTGCTCTGTACTGCCTAGGGTTTCGGTGGCTTTAAATACCTTTTATATGTTGATGGCTTTCCATCCCTAACTTCTCAATCTTTACACTGAACTTAAACTGTCTACTTAAAAGTTCTGTCTTACGTCTGACAGGCACATCAAACTCCACATGACCAATCTAGAAGTAGCTCAATTTCCCTCTCTCTGTAAATGACACTGCTATCTTACCAGATACTCAAGACAATTCTCCATTTATGTTACATTCAATCTAAAATCAAGTATTCTGTCAAAATATAACCCAAATCTGTCCACATTATCCATCTCTTTTATCACTATCTTAGGGAAAACCACAATAATTCTTTTTTAAAAATTTTTTAACGTTTATTTATTATTGAGACACAGAGAGAGACAGAGCGTGAGCAGGGGAGTGGCAGAGAGAGAAGGAGACACAGAATCCGAAGCAGGCTCCAGGCTCTGAGCTGTCAGCACAGAGCCCAACATGTGGCTCGAACTCACAAACCGCAAGATCATAACCTGAGCCGAAGTTGGACGCTTAACCAACTGAGCCACCCAGGCACCCCAGAAAACCACAATAATTCTAAGTTGATTATTAAATTATTGTTACTCTTCTTTTTTTTTCTTACTTTCTCTATAATCCAGTGGTCACATGGCAAACAAAGGGTTTTTTTGGTTTTTGTTTTTTTGATCAATTATTTCACTTCCAGGAATAAAACCCTCCAATTACTTACATCTATCTTATAATTAAACCTAATCTTTTTAGTATGGCCTATAAGTCCCTATGGAATTTCACCCCAATACTAAGGTTAGAAACTTGTAGTAGTGGGGTGCATGGGTGGCTCAGTCACTTGAGTGTACAACTCTTAGTTTCAGTTCAGGTTATGATCTCATGGTTCCTGACATCGAGCCCTGCATGGGGCTGTGTGCTGACAGAAGTAGGCTCATTAACTTACATTTTACTGATGTGGACTCATATTCTCTCTCTCTGTCCCTCCCCCACCCATGCACACATACTCTCTCTCTCTCTCTCCCTGTCAAAATAAATAAGCTTTAAAAAATTGTAGTAGAAGATACCAGAAATGTGGGCATAATACAAGGAGTGTCTGATGTCTTACTAAAGAATTTGAACTTTTCTCTGTGGCTGAAAATACAGTTGTATAAGAACTTACATGACAATGTCAGATTTGCCTTTTTGAATGACTGACACTCATGAGGAGAGTTACTGAAATGATAAATTATTGAGATATAAATTACTGTGGATCCTGATGAGGAACAGTGGACCCCAGTGGGTAGAAGCTTATGGAAGCCCAGCGAACCAAGCCACTCTCTTGTCCTAATTCTGTTTTTCAAAGTTATATGATCTTCTTTCATGTACACCTAGAAAGTTAGAGTTTTAAAATGATCTCAGTGGTAGATGTTACATTTATTTTATAAATAAGAAAACTAGATACTGAGGTCATGTATTTAACCTTAGGTTCCTTAGGTCATGTATTTAACGGTGAGGACCAGTGTAATTTTGCAATTGTACATGTATGTATATATTTTATATGTGTAAAATTATATACCTTATTAGAGTGTATAAGACCTTTTTACATTTTATAGAATATTTGTCAACATTCTGTGATAAGTCCACAGAAGAGGTAAGTGAAGTCAAGTGTCTTGCCTAAGCGACATCAAGCAAATAGGATAAAAACTAGAATTTAGGTTTCCAGATTATTCTTCATTTTCTGCTATATTGGATGACAAATTCAGGAGATGTGTCAGGCCAATAGACCCTGAACACTGAATATGATTTCTTGTCAATCTCCTAATCTGATCAGACTAAGAAGGACCCCAAAACATCTAAGAGAGTAGGAAAGAAAGAACTAGCTCATTAACTTACATTTTACTGATGTGGAAGCATATTTTACATTACAGTTAAACTCAAATGTCACTACTTCATTTAACATTTTTTTTCTTCAAGCAAGAAATTTCAATGTCTATTAATGATATAATAAAAAAGAACAATTGCTTTTATGTTTAATTAAGTGCTATCTATAATATTTTATTTATATAGTATTATGCTTTCCATTTTAAGCTGTAAGATATAAAATAATTCTCATTTATATTAGTATTCCTCAGATAGTCTTTTAGAGAAGAATTCTAGGGAGATTGGAATCAGTCCTCAAATCATGAATACCAAGTAGATGCAATGTAGCAGTGCACAGATCAGCTTCTTGAAATTGGGTTGGCAGTAAAATACCTGATTAGCATTGTGGGATTTTAGGAAAATTTGTTTCTACCTTCTAAGGAAAAATGCTCACTGTTCATTTATTCAAGAATCTTTATTCAGGAGCAGTTAACCAAAGTGAATTGGAGCATAGATTGTCTAGGAACCTGCTTCTACAACTTTCTAGGTATGTAACCCTGGACAAGTTAATTAATCTCTCTATGACTCAGTCTTCTCATCTGTAACCCTCCTGATGGGGTTGTTGTATTAAATGAATAGAATTTATAAGATATTTAGCATGGAAATACAATTCTGTAAAACACTCAGAAAAATTTTTAATCATCCTTTGTAAAATAATTAAAACAGTCATGATACAGGCATGCCCCCTCTCCCCTTTCCCACAACCCAATGCCTCTCTTTTTTCTACCTGTGTCTCCCCTGAATCTTTGATGAAAAGACAAACTACAAGGTTTACAAAGTTCTCAAAGGAGCTATTTTGAAATTGCTATAATCCCAAGCAAGGGACACAAAGCTGGAGCAATCCAAACGTTCCCCCTTCATACACAAAGGAAACTGCAACTTGATCCAAACAACAATGAAACACACTTTCTTCTCTGCCCTAGAAAACCTGGAGTATGCTTTGGCTCAGTGTATTACCTGGTCTTTACCTGTTCCTTGATGCATATCAGGTCAGTTAAGCCTTTAACTTTGATTTGGGTAACATAGACCATATATTTTTTCTTGACAACCTTCACTAAAATATAAGTTCACTGGATGTAAGTTCACTAGAAGTAGGGATATTAACTATTTTCTTCACTCTTATAATAATCAGTGCCTAGATCATTGGCTAGCACACAGAAGGTGCTCAATTTGTATTTGCTGAATGAAGGAATGAGAATCTACATTGTGCCAGGGACTGTGGTAGTGGCGATATAATCATGAACAGGGCTAAGAGAACTTTTCCCCTCATGAGTCTTACATGGGTGTTGTATAAATTCTTGATATATTTTGGATGCTAAGTCTTTATTGGATGTGCCATTTGTAAACATTATCTCTGTAGGGAATGGGAGATGCCTTCTAGGTTTGTTGATTGTTTCCTTTGCTATGCAGAAGTTTTTTTACTTTGATGAAGTCCTAATAGTTTATTTTTGCTTTTATTCTCCTTGTCTCAGGAGACGTATCTAGAAAAATGTTGCTATAGCCAATGTCAGAGAAATTACTGCTTGTGTTCCCTTCTAGGATTTTTATAGTTTCAGGTCCTTATATTTAGGTCTTTTTGAGTTTATTTTTGTGTATAGTGTGAGAAAGTGATCCAGTTTCATTCTTTTGCATTTTGCTGTCCAGTTTTCTCAACACCATTTGTTGAAGAGACTGTCTTATTCCCATTGCATATTCTTGCCTCCTTTGTCAAAGATTAATTGACCATTAATCATGGGTTTATTTCTGGACTCTGTATTCTGTTCTGTTGATCTATGTGTCTCTTTTGGGGTCAGTACCATACTGTTTTCATTACTACAGCTTTGTAGTATATATTGAAATCTGGGTTTGTGGCATCTCCAGTTTTGTTTTTTTCTTTTTTAAGATTGCTTTGGCTATTCAAGGTCTTTTATGGTTCATTCTAGTTCTGGGACAAATACTGTTAGTATTTTGATACATATGTATTTGATATATATGTATTATTATATGTGTAAGTATTGTGATAAATATGCAGATTGCTTTGGGTAGTATAGAGATTTTAACAATATTTGTTCTTCCAGTCCATGAGCACGGAATATCTGGCCATTTGTTTGCGTCATCTTCAATTTCATTCATCAGTGTTTTATAGTTTTTTGAGTATAGGTCTATCACCTCCTGGGTCAAATTTATTTCTAGGTATTTTATTATTTTTGGTGCAATTATAAATAAGACTGCTTTCTTAATTTCTCTTTCTGATACTTCATTATTAGTGTATAGAAATGCGACTGATTTCTGTGTATTGATTTTGTAACCTGTGACCTCACTGAATTCATTTATCAGTTCTAGTGTTTTTTTTTTTTTTTTTTAATGCTCATTTACTTTTGAGAGAGCGAGCGAGCAGGGGAGGGGCAGAGAGAGGGAAACACAGAATCCAAAGCAGGCTCCAGGCTCTGAACTCTCAGCACAGAGCTGACATGGAGCTAGAACCCACGAACCATGAGATCATGGCCTGAGCCTAAGTTTGATGCTTAAGTGACTGAGCCACTCAGGAGCCTCTTGGGTGTTTTATATAGAGTATCATGTCATCTGCAAATAGTGAAAACTTGACGTCTTCCTTGCCAATTTGGATGGCTTTTATTTATTTTTAATGTCTAATTGCTGTGGGTAGGACTTCCAGTAATATATTGAATAAAAGTGGTGAGAATGGACATTCCTGTCTTGTTCCTGACCTTAGAGTAAAAGATCTTTTTCAATATTGAGTATGATGTTAGTTGTGGGTGACTGAAGTATATTCCTCCTATTCCTACTTTCCAGAGGGTTTTTATCATGAATGGGTATGGTACTTTGGCAAAAGCTTTTTCTGCATCTATTTTGAAATGATCATATGGTTTTTATCCTTTCTCTTGTTGATGTGATATATCGCATTGATTGATCTGTGAATATTGACCACCCTTGTGTCCTAGGAATAAATCCCACTTGATTGTGGTGAATGATTTTTTTAATGTTCTTTTGAATTTGGTTTGCTAATTTTTTTTAGCATTTTTGCATCTAAGTTTATCAAAGATTATTAGCCTGTAGTTCCCTCTCTCCCTCTCTCTCTCTGTAGTGTCTTTATCTGTTTTTGTTATCTGGGTAATGCTAGACTCAGAAGGAATTTAGAAGCTTTCCTTCTTCTCATATTTTTTGGAATAGTTTGAGAAGGAAAGGTATTAACTCTTCTTTAAATTTTTGGTAGAATTCACCTGTGAAGGTAGTTGGTGGTTGGCTTTTGTTTGATGGGAGGTTTTTGATTATTGACTCAATTTCATTGCTGGTGATATGTGTGTTCAAATTGTCTGTTTCTTCCTGATTCAATTTTGGGAGATAATAATGTTTCTAGGAATCAATCCATTTTTTTCTCAGTTGTACAGTTTATTGGTATATAATTTTTCATAATCTCTTATAACCCTTTATATTTCTGTGGTGTTGTTATTTCTCCTTTTTCATTTCTGATTTTGTTTGAGTCCTTCATCTCTCTCTCTCTTTCACTCTTTTGAAGAATCTGGCTGTAGGTTTATCAATTTTGCTGATCTTAAAAAAAAAAAAAAAAAAAAAAACTAGTTCCTGGGTTCATTGATCTAGTTTATTGTTTTTTTTCAGTTTCTTTTTCTTCTTTCTTTCTTTCTTTCTTTCTTTCTTTCTTTCTTTCTTTCTTTCTTTCCATTTCTGCTCAAATCTTTATTATTTCCTTACTTCTTCTGGTTCTGGGTTTTGTTTGTACTTTTTCTAGCTCCTCTAAGTGTGTTTGATACATGGTGTCATATTTTACATCCTTGTATTTTGTGAATCCCTTGATTACTTTTTATAGATATATTTAATTTTCTGCCTTTTTTGCTTCCTACCTTTCATCTAATTATGGTCTTTCCTTTTCACTCACAAAGTCCCCTTTGACATTTCTTGTAGGGCTTGGCTTGGTGGTCATACACTCTTTTAACTAGTTTGTCTGGGAAACTCTTTATCTCTCCTTGTATTCTGAATGATAGCTTTGATGGATAGAGTATTCTCAGTTACAAATTTTTTCCCCTAGCACTTTGAATGTATCATGCCACTCCCTATGGTCTACAAAGTTTCTATGAAAAATCAGCTAATAGACCTATGGGGTTTCCCTTGTGTGTGACTGTTTGCTTTTTCCCTTGCTGCTTTTAAAATTCTTTTTTTGTCACTACTTGTTGCCATTTTAATTACTATGTGTCTTGGTGTGGACCTTCTTTCATTGATTTTGTTCTTGTGTCTCCTGGATCTGAATTTCTGTTTCCTTCCCTAGATTCAGGAATTTTCAGATATTACTTCTGCAAATAAATTTTCTGTCCACTTTTCTTTCCGTTTTCCTTCTGGGATCCCTATAGTGTGAATGTTATTATACTTGATGGTGTTGTTCAGTTCCCTTAATCTAGTTTCATTTTTTATTGGTCTAAGACTAATTGGTTGTATTCTACAACCTTGCTATAATTGCTTTTTATACTAATTTTTTGTAGATCCTTTCAGATTTCCTACATAGATAATTACGCCATATATTATTGACAATACATATAATAATGACAAGATGTGTGTGTGTGTGTGTGTGTGTGTGTGTGTGTGTGTATATATATATATATATATATATATATATATATATATATATCTTGTTGCATCCAGCTAAAATTATTAATTTAATGTTGGAAAGGAATTTTGAGGGATGACATCATTTCCTTATGCCTGATCTTAGTGGGAAAGCTTTGAGTTTCTCACTACTAAGTATGATTCTAGCTGCAGGTTTATTTTTATCTTATTTTATTATTATTTGTTTATTTTAGAAAGAGAGAGAGTGCACAAGCAGGGGAGAGGAAGAGAGAGAGAGAGAGAGAGAGAGAGAGAATCTTAAGCAGGTTCCATGCTAACATGGAGCCTGACACAGGGCTCAATCCCATGACTGTGAGATCATAACCTGAGCTGAAACCAAGAGTCAGACACTCAAGTGACTGAGCCACCCAGGTGCCTATAGTACAGGGTTTTTAGATAACCTTATCATGTTGAGGATGTTCCCCTTTACTGCTAGTTTACTGAGAGTTTTTATCATGAATAGGTGTTAAATTCTGAGGCACCTGGGTGGCTCAGTTGGTTAAGTGCTCAACTCTTGATTTCAGCTCAGTCATGATCTCATGTTTTGTGAGATCAAGCCCCACATCAGGCTCTATGCTGACAGCATGGAGCCTGCCTAGGATTTCTCTTTCCCTCTGTCTGCACACCGCCACCCTGACTCACAACTCTTTCTCTCTCAAAATAAATAAACATTTTAAAAAAATAGGTGTTAAATTCTGTCAAATGCTTTTTATACATTTATTGATGTGATCACATGATTTTAATTTGTTAGCTTTGTAGTAATCTATTTTACTGTTTAAATGTTGATTATGACCCCCTCAACTGATTTTTATGACCCCTTATAGGGTCGTACCTTAAAAAGAAAATCTATGTGACTTCATGACTCATTGGATATGACAAGTCAGTAAGTAGAAATTGAGGGTGAGAGGGGGAAAAATGCTTGTTTAGAAACATGTATAGGTAATGGAACTCATTTTTTAAATAAGAGGAGGCTCAGGTTTGGGGTAATGCTTATTTCTTTTGTCATCTATGAGATTTTCAATAGAGGTATCTAGTACTTGGCTAAATACTGTTCTGGAATTCACTGAAGAAATTTGGACTAGATAGGAATACAGAATTTTTTAGTAGCATATGAAATGATACTGACGTCAAAGTCTAACCGTAACAATTAATGGCTGTCAAACAGTGGGCGAATTAATTCTACTCTTTTCAACCCTTTGTTTCTTTATGTCCACAGTGGGGAACATAAAATAATCCTGGTCAGGATTAGATTGAAATAGTGCCTGTGGAGTATTTAGCATATAACTGGTACATGTAAGTGCTCAGTAAATAGTGGCTATTATCGGTACTACTAATTCTCTGAGTCCCTAAATGCAGTGTAGGTTAGCAGTTAGCAGACTGCTTCATTTTCTACTAAGGATAATCAAGTGCCATGCATGTTCTCAACATATCCCTGCTTATGTAACCTGACCACAACTGCTTGTATTTCCTGAGTGCAGCATTATTAAAGAACAGATCAATAAGGGATTTCTCCACTTTACTTCAGCCTGCCTGACAAAAACGGGATAGGAACCGAATAACGGTACTTAAGAGTATATATAATGCAACTCATAATTAATGGCGGCTTAAAGAAAGGAGTTGGGTTTTTTGTTTGTTTTTTTCACAAAAACAAGTTTGTAGGTGGAGAGCTCAGTTTGACAAGGCAGTCCTGGACGCAGGCTTCACCTGTCTTTCTACTCTGCCATTCTCAATGTATTGGCTGTAGTCATTATCATTGTTACCTGATTGTTTCAGGATGATGGCTCCATTTTCACACATCCTGTTTGCATTAGAGGACTTGAGAAGGTTGAAAGGAAAGGATCATATGACAGTTCTAGGGTCACCTTTTTGCACATGATACCTCTTGGAATTGTGTGGTACAGAAATTGCATCATAACTTAATTTTAGTAAGGAGAAAAGGGAAAGGAATAAAGTGTAAGCAATTAAATGTCTGCCACCAGTGGCTAATACAAAGCCTGGCACATAAAACCTGATTAATCAGATGACTGGATGAGATCCCAGAAATGGACAGGAAACAATTCCTAGGGTAGTTACTTGATGGATTTGTTCAGGGAATGTATGATCTTAAGACAGATTTTTTTTTTTAATACAAGGGCATGCCCCTTTACATGTTTTTAAATGGATTTAAAAAAAAATTTTTTTTTAACGTTCATTTATTTTTGAGACAGAGAGAGACAGAGCACGAACAGGGGAAGGTCAGAGAGAGAGGGAGACACAGAATCTGAAACGGGCTCCAGGCTCTGAGCTGTCAGCACAGAGCCTGACGTGGGGCTCGAACTCATGGACCGTGAGATCATGACCTGAGCTGAAGTCGGACGCCTAACCGACTGAGCCACCCAGGTGCCCCTTAAATGGATTTTTAATAAGATTTCTTTCACTTGAGAAATTTTAGATTAGATACATATTATGTTCACCCACATGTGATGTGAGTGGGAGAGCAGCAACTTATACATGGCTAGCAAAAGATGGCCAATTATATGAGGCAGAAAGTAGGCTTAGGCAAAACACTGTGCCAAATAAACATTTAGAGGTTGGATGGAGGAAATGGGCCTGAGAAGTGACCAGAGAGATCACAAAACAAAACATTCTCAAAGGAATGCAGCGTCAACAATTTGTCTGCTGCTAAGAGATTAAAGTGGTAAGAACGTTGGGTTTATCTAGCACCCAGAATACCATCAATGGGTGATTTATGTTAAAGTAATTATAGTGGGGCATTTGAGGATAAAGTTAGAGAGTGGTTAGATGAATGAGTGTTAAGTGAGGAAAGATGTAGGATTGAAAATTCTTTCAAGATTGTTATATATAAAGGTGAAGACAGTGATAGTGTAGCAGCTCGAGGGAAACATGAGTTGGGGAAACTTGTTTTTTTTTAAGATATTAATGTTAAGATAATTTGATACAAATGTACAAAGGTAGAGGAACAGGGAGTGGTAACAGGAAAATACAGGAAAGAAAGGGAATAATATATAAAGGGTAAGGAAAGGAAGGCTGAAGCCTACATGTTCACAAAAGAGAAGGTATGAGATTATAATCCTGACAAAGGTCTGCCTTCAGACCCTTAAGTGTCATCAGGGAATGTGGATCTCAGAAGACTTTTCCATGATCCCCAGAACTGATAAAAGTAGCTCATTATGCCTAACTTATTTGTGCAAACAATATGGTTTATGATGAACACATGCTTCCCTTCTGGGAGTCTGAAATTTTGATATATGCTAGGCAGAGAGTGCCTCCCTATGTGACCAGCCCCAAATAAAAGGCTTTGGCATTGAGACTGTAGTAAGCTTTCCTGGTAGACAGCATTTTCCACCTGTTACAACTCCTTGTTAGAGGAATTAAGGGTGTTTTATTAACTCCATTGAGAGAGGACTCTCGATTTCCTCTGGATGTACCCCATTTGCCTTCCCTTTACTGAGTTCGCTTTGTATCCTTTCCTCTGTAATCAATCATAACCATAAGTATAACTATATGCTGAGTCTTTCAAGCTCTTCTAGTGAATTATTGAAACTTGAGGTGATCTTGGGGACCCTGATACACCACGGAATGGAAAGCACACGTTGTGGTACAAGGTGAAGAATGCCTATTCCTCCATAACTGGAGAACAGAGATTGGGTCAGGATAACAGATTGTCTTAAAGACAGCTAAAAGTTTTTTGAATAGTTATCAGATGAAAGAGAATGAGGAAAAATTAGAATAAGATATTTGAGAAAAAATGAAATTTAAAAATAATCTGTATAACTTAAGAGACCTAACTAGAAAAATATAAACAGTGTGCCAATGAGTACCCATAGCCCAGGTTCATTGGCAATCATGAGATTATAAAGATGTTGCTGTCTGTGTTTGTGTGCATGCACATTAATCCAGCAGCTCTGATAATCCTGTGTGCAGTCAGAAGGATAGTGGTTGAGTTGTTTCATTGTCAGAGTTTTACTAAGTATTTGCAATGTCATGATAATGGGGACATTTTTAAGAAAACAGCTTATGTGAAGAAACTTAGGTTTTAGCTTTCTGGGAAAGAAAACTCAAGAAAGGATCATATAGTTTTATAGGAACACCAGGAAAAACTAACTGGTATCTCTGTGAGGAGGACTGGAGCAAACTACGAAAAACAGCAAATGAGAAAGGCCACAGCTGATGAGGAAATTGAAATGGTGACTATGGTGAATGGAATGGTGGTGTCTCCACAATTAAATCCATATCCTAACCCCAGGAGCCTATGAATGTGACTTCCTTTGTAAGTAGTGTCTTTCGGATGTAAGTAAAGATTTCAAGATGGGATCCTACTGGTTTATCCAACTGGCCTCTAAATCCAATGGCAAGTATCCTTTATAAGAGACACAAGAGAAAAGATAAGGGAGTTCTGGGGATCATGGAAAAATCTTCTGAGATCCACATTACCTGAAGACAGAGGCAGAGCTTGGAATTGGGCAGCCGTAAGTCAAAGAATGCATGAAAGCATCAGAAGCTAGGAAGGTCTCCCCTGGAGACTGCAGAGGGAGTGGGGCTCTGACAACACCTTGATTTTGGACTTAGGGTCTCAAGAACTGTGAGAAAAAAATTATGTTTTAAGCCACCAGCTTTGTGGCAATGTGTTACAGCAACTCTAAGAAACCAATACAGTGACTGTGAAAAGTATGATTAAATTGGAGTGCAATGAAAATCATTAAAAATGAGGAAGTCAAAGACATGATATAGAAGGTTATTGAATCTGTCATCTATGTGGAGTTAGGTGTCTCCCAGAATAAAAACAGGATCTAGAGAAAAGAAAAAGACAAGTAGGAATAGTATGAAATACATCAAAAGCAATGATGTTCAAAAATGAACATCTAGGAATTCCAAAATTGGCATAATTGTTTTTTTTTTAAGTTTATTTATTTATTTTGAGAGAGAAAGAGTGTGCACATGCAGTTGGGGGAGGGGCAGAGAGAGAGGGAGAGAAAGAATCCCAGGCAGGCTCTCTGCTGTCAGTGCAGGCACCTGGGTGACTCAGTTAAGTGTCTGACTCTTGATTTTGGCTCAAGTCATGATCTCATGATCCATGAGATCAAGCCCCATGTTGGGCTCTGCACTGACAACATGTAGCCTGCTTGGGATTCTTTCTCTCCCTCTCTCTCTACCCCTCCCCTACTCTAGCGTGCATGTATTCTCTCTAAAATTAATAAACATTTAAACAAACAAAAACCTGCCACATGTGTAGAATACCATACTACTGCCTTCACTTGCTTCTGCTGAAATATTTCAATTCCTTTATTGTGGTCCTGGGGCGGAGGTTGTTGCAACAACATTTATAATGTGCCTGACATCGTATCTTAAATCCTCATGTCATTCCTTTTAACATTGTTATATCAACTCCTCCTGCTCATGTCCAAAGAAATTATTGACCTCCAAAGTTTTATAGCTAGTCAGTGCTTGGCAGTAAGGGACTTGAAGATAGGTTTTTTGAACTTCTAAGACTATACTTCTTCCCCTTCACCAGATTTTCCTGAAGCAAGAAAGGAAGGTACAAGTCAGTTATGCTTCTTCTCATAAAAATGAAGGTTGTCCCTGAGTTTTGTGTAAAATGTCAAACGAGTGATTTAAATTATGAGGGGCTGCATTTTTAAACCTAACAAATGATTGGTGGGGTCACTTTGCTTAATTGTTGTGGCATCTTTGAAATATCATATCGTTTTAGCACTTTCTTAATCTATAAAAAGATGTGATACATTTTAACAACTCAGTTTTATATTTGGCCTTTCAAAAGCATCATGCTTTATGGTCCATCAGCTATATAGTGGCAATAACCAGAGATGTTTTGTTCATGGCATAAGCTGCAGTCAGACTCTTTCATTTCACTTGTATAGGCTGTCTCTAGAAAAAATAAATGGCACCTAATGAGTAATTTTAGGAAAATATAATATTGGTGATGCAATAGAAACAAATACAGCAAGGTATGTATCCTTTTTAATTGACTTTTTTCTTCATTATAGTTCAGTAATTATGCCAACTTATTCTAACTTCCATACTGATATGCAACTACTTGAAGTATAAATATGTTAAAAACCCACATAAAATTTTGCTATAAAATATTGATAGTTTGTATTATTTCAGTTGGTATCTGTTTTGTGTACCTTGAAAAATAGTCATCATGTACATAGCATACTAATTTTCAAAAACTAAATTAAAATAGTGTTGATCATAATGCAATCAATTAAAATTATTTGGTGGATGTAGTATCTAGAATGATATGGTAATAATGAACAGTAACAATTATAATACTCTAAAATGACTAAGAATTACTAACCTATATATAATCCTGTATAATAGTTAACTATGGTAGAGAGATGGCTGAACATCAGTTCCACAATATTGTAATTCATTTATTGTAGCCTTCATTATTTCAATGTGTTTAATCTACTATGTGCAAATAGAAGAATGACCTACTTTTCATTAGTTGAGATGACCTTTCTTTAGTTGAAAAATGACCTTTTTCATTAGTTACTCATATCCTTTTGGTTGTCACAGGCAAATCTGCTATATAATAATTCAAGTTATTTTCTTCCTCCTTTCCTTCTTCCCATCTATGATTTTGTTTTAAACAGTTTATTCATGGTATCTGATACTTCTAGATGCTTCTAAACCAAATAGTTTAGCCCTAACTGATGAAAGCAGAATTAGTATGTTCAGAGAGAATTGATGGCATATTCTGGATCATGTGGCCAATCTGATCAAGCTGGATGGACTGAGAATACACTACTGACTTCAAATCAGCCATCCATTGTGTTTTCAACAGCTTACAAGATAGCCTGTTTTGAAATGTTCTGGTAAAATCAAGATAAATTTGACTGGGTAAGCACATGCTTTCTCTTAGATGTATACAAGGAAAGATCTTCAGGTGGGTAGGTAAAGAGAAGACACAGAAAGGAGCCAGTAACTGAGAGCTAAGACCCAGATTAGACATTTGCATTGCCTCTAGTTTTGAGTTGTTTCCAGTTTGGAGCTACTATACATAAAGCAACTTTAAAATTTTGTGCAGAAGTCTTTTTTTTTTTTTTTTTTTTTTTTTTATTTATTTTTGGGACAGAGAGAGACAGAGCATGAACGGGGGAGGGGCAGAGAGAGAGGGAGACACAGAATCGGAAACAGGCTCCAGGCTCCGAGCCATCAGCCCAGAGCCCGACGCGGGGCTCGAACTCACGGACCGCGAGATCGTGACCTGGCTGAAGTCGGACGCTTAACCGACTGCGCCACCCAGGCGCCCCATGAAGTCTTTATGTTGATATAGGTTTTCATTTCTCCTGGGTAAATAGCCAGGAGTGAAATTGCTGGGTCATGTGGTGAGTGCATGTTTAATTCTATCGAAACTACCAAAATGCTTTTCAATGTAATTGGACCATTTTGCATTCCCATCTGCAGTGCATGATCGTTTTAGTTGCTCCAACTGTCTTTAAGGCTTGAAATTGTCAACATTTTAATGTTTGCCATTCTGGCATGTTTGCAGTGATATTAATTTTTTCCCATTTTTCTAATGACTGATAATGAGTATTTTTCCATGTATGTGTAGCAGCCATTAATTAATTTTTTTCCATACTCTCTGTTTAAATATTCTGCCCATTTTTACATTATTTTGCCTAGTTATTATTGAGGTATAATATCACAGCTTATATATTTCATATTAAAATCCTTTATTAAAGATATATTTATTAAATAGATAAATGGAAGAAAAGGAGGAACAAAGCAAGAAAGAAAAAAAGGCAGATAACTTTGTTTCCACTCAGTAGCTTGCCTTTTCATTTTCTTAATGGTAATATTTTATGAAGTTTTAATTTTGGTAAAATCCATTTCTATCAATTTTTTGTTTTAAGGGTTTTTTTTTAATCTTCTAAGAAATTTTTGCTTATCCTGATTTTGCAGGATTTTTTTCCTGTGTGTGTGTATGAATATATATATATATATATATGTATGTATTTTGCTTTCATACTTTCATATTTTAATGCTTTAGTTAGATCCATGATTGATCTCAAATTGCTTTTTGTGTGTTTGGTGTAAGGTAGAGGTTGAAGTTTCTTTCTATGAGATTATTCTCATTCTTCTATGAGAATTGGAATTCTCCAATTCTTCTACCCACATCTATTGAATTACATGTGATTCATTTTAAGTCTAGTTTGTTTGTGTACATCTAGAGTGGCTTTTACCATGGCAAATATTTAACCTTACCACTAAAAGTCTTTTCTTTGACTTTTCTACTAAATGCTTAAGCAATCAAGGAATAGTAACACTTTGGCTGGGGAGATCTTAAATGTCTCCTACTCCTGTGTTAACTCTGTGAACTATGAAGTTTACAGCTCCCTTTTAGTTGTCTTCTTGACATTGTGAAATTTCACCCCACATATTTATGTTTTAGTAGTCAACAAAGATGCAAACAGTCCACTATGTTTATTTCTGGATCCCTATTACTGTTTATGTCCTGCCTTTTTGCAAGGCTGAAAAATTCCAACCACTGCAGACATCCTGACCTTTGATTCTGTCTCAACTCAGATTGCGATTAACTGTTTGGGATTGTTTACCTGTTCCTTTAGAATGTGCCTGGAAGCAGAGAAAGTATCAGCAATTGTTTCCCTTCCAAGCAGGATCACAGCAGACCATTGTCTGCTGGCTAATATCTGAAAACAGTTATTAAGCATGTGTCATTTATATATGTTATGTATTTAAAGTGTAGTGATGAATCTTCTCCCTCTTGTTCCATCATGGCTTCAACTCTAATATTTTGAACTTAGTTTTTTAACCATTACCATGAGCAAGACATTGTTGACATTTTGCCAATTAGAAAATCGATATTCAGAAAGATTAAGAAAATTTCCCAAGTTCAAACTGCTAAGAAGCCTTTAACCCAAGATTCTAAACTGCATGTGTGTGTGTTTTTTAAAATTTTTTAAATGTTTATTTTTGAGAGAAAGAGAGCGAGCGAGCACATGAACGGGGAAGGGGCAGAGAGACAGGGAGACACAGAATCTGAAGCAGGCTCCAGGCTCTGAGCTATCAGCACAGAGCCCAACACAGGGCTCAAACTCATGAACTGTGAAACCATGACCTGAGTTGAAGTCAGACGTTTAACTGACTGAGCCACCCAGGTGCCCCGTATGAGTGTTAAGTCCATATGATTTTTTATTATCTTATTCTATTCATATTTTGATGAAAAAAATAAGGGCACCTTAGGCATTGATAAGAGTAGATGTAAATTCTTTTTTTTTAATGTTTTATTTGTTTACTTATTTATTTTGAGAAACAGGGAGAGAGAATCCCAAGCAGGCTCCATGCTGTCAGCATGGAACCCAATATAGGGCTTGAACCCACGAACCATGAGATCATGACTTGAGCTGAAATCGAGTTGGATGCTTAACCAACTGAGCCACCCAGGCGCCCCCTGAGAGTAGGTATAAATTCTTGCCTGACAGCTTCAGATATGTAAAGAATCTATGATTGATTCCTAAGTGTATATGGGAGACACGTGGGCATGATACTGCCAAATATGTTGTTTACGGAAATATAAGTTGTAAATGTCTTAGGATAGCCGTGGAAGTTATGTTAATAAAATTAGCACCCAACTTTAAGCAAGAAAACAGAAGAAGTAGATCTGTATGTAGGGATATGTATTTTCCAACTGGCTATAGACAATCCATAAGACAATGCCTTCAGTCCAAAAATGAGAGCAGGACAGTTGCTTAGAGAAGAGATGTTTTAGATAGTTTAGATAGCCAAAGGTAAATAAACAGAACATGATGGCTAACTGCTAGCACCAGTAGGTAGAATGAATTAAAGCAGAATAAAAGGTGATTCTAAAAATTTTTTTTCAACGTTTTTTATTTATTTTTGGGACAGAGAGAGACAGAGCATGAACGGGGGAGGGGCAGAGAGAGAGGGAGACGCAGAATTGGAAACAGGCTCCAGGCTCCGAGCCATCAGCCCAGAGCCCGACGCGGGGCTCGAACTCACGGACCGCGAGATCGTGACCTGGCTGAAGTCGGACGCTTAACCGACTGCGCCACCCAGGCGCCCCTAAAAGGTGATTCTAAATATGGACCAATAAAAGAATGGTTGTAACCCTGTATATATGTTCAGCTCATTTTAAAATAAAAATTCAAAGTAAAAATTGTTAGACAAGAGAAAGGTATACTTTTTTTTAATATTACATTAAAAAAATTAGGTAAGCAGTCCAAAATTGATATTTTGGTTCTTGTGCAATATCATCAATGAGACAGATGTCAATCTCGTTATATCACCATCCTATACCAAGCTCCCATTATCAAGCTTCCATCGTGTGGTTTAAGACTACGGTTCAAGAACTTCATTTATGGTGTCCTCATTGCAGAAAGAGGTAATAGCAGAAGTATAGATGGAGTTGGTCCACCTTAAACAGCCAGACCCAAATAACATTGCTGCTCACATCCAATTCACCAAAATTTGGTCATACTGCCAAACTCATGGAAAAAGAGGCTAGAGAAATGTTGACTTTGACTAACAGTAAGCATAGGCCCCTAAAATCTGGGCCTGGTATTAAAGAGAATAGGAGAATGGATGTTGGACTATGCACACAGGATTTTCTATATCAATGTCCATTTCATTTACTAAAAGAGTAGGTTGGAAGGAAGATTTCAAACTTAATGCAGGTTGTCTTGAGTATTTACGTGCTATCTGGTCATATATATGGTAATTTCAAGTGTTTAACTACAAATGTGAATATGAAACAGAGTATATTGGGGATTATATATATTTGGATTACATATTTAGAAATCTAGGTATTTTGTAGAAAGATACATAATAAACAAGAGAGACCAAAACACTTTCAGAGACACAGTGAGTAGTACTTATGAGTGGCTTTGAAGTGGTCTTGAATAAGCAAATATATTCTTCTCTATCCTGTTTGCAACTGTCCACCAAAGCTACTTAACAGTTCTATCTGCTTGAGCTGTATCTGTATATATTTCAAAAGATACCATCTTCCGTCACCTTGTGAGTCTTCCCTACCACTTTCATTCAATTCATTTCACTTATACTGGCCTCCTTTTTATTTCTTAAATTCTCCATAACTCACTGCCCTACCACCCCCACCTGCCCTGGAGCTTTTGTTTCTGCTATTGATTAGACTTAACCTTCCCATCCCTATATCTTCATGAGCCAATTCCTTGCCTTCAGTGTGTCTTATCTCAAGGATCACCGGTACATGAATGTCTTATATGACCACCATATTTGGAATTACAACCCTTCACCACAGCATTTATTTTCCTTCGGGTCTTTTTTTCGCCTCTCCATAGCATTCATTACCACTTGTCATGCTACATGTTCTTTTTAATTTGTATTTAATTTTTATTTTTGTTTAATGCTAACTACATTTTAGTCAGTGCTTTATTCACTGTAGTTTCCCATGCCTATAACACATGGTGAGATCAGGAAAACTGTTTCAGTGTATTTAATATGTTCAACTTATTCCTTTACTTCAGTGCATCATATAAAAATTTCCCGGAGTCCTATCCTACTAAGAATTGTATCCCTGAAGAAAGTTATAGAGACTGTCCTGATTTTGACCTGCCTTAAGAGAGCTAATTTGCCTCAGAAATGCTGGAACCGTTTCAGGACCTAAAGCACTGAAGTTGTTTATACCCATGGCCCTGTAGGCTTCTCCCTAATTCAGTAAACATCTAACAGTTTTTCTTTCCTTTCTTTGTAGGAGCCTCATTTTGTTAAAAACAGAAGGCACTAATGAGGTATATTACATATGTATGGATATAAATGCTGATTAAATTCATAAAGGAATGTATTTCTTAGGTTATCTCATTATAGAATTAGAAAAAAATGACAAACAAATTTAATGCATGTACAAAATGTCTCTAATTCCTGTGTTAGAAAAATTTAATTCAGAATTCTCAAATTGTGACAGGGTTAGACTGAGATGACTTTTTAGGCTTTATCATATTATTAGCATTCTAGTTTAATTCACAGGAAAACATTTATATGTAATTACAGAGCTTTCCATCTATCCATTTAGTAGGATTTAAAAAAAAATTGTGTTTATTTTCCTTTTGAGAGAGAGTGAGCAACAGAGAAGAGGGGAGGGGCAGAGAGAGAAAGAGAAAGAATCCCAAGTAGGCTCCACACTGCCAGTGAAGACCCCAGTACGGGGGGTCAAACCCATGAACCATGAGATCATGATCTGAGCTAAAATCAAGAGTTGGACACTTAACTGAATGAGCCATCCAGACACCCCTAAAAAAATATATTTCTAAGAAATATTCACATCACAACACAAAGGCTATACATTTGTGTTCTCATCTTACTTTTAATGCACTAATACCTTAAAAGTGTTATATTCACCTCAATGTAGTAATTTTTAAGTTTTATAGCTTTTTTTGAAAGTAGTTTTATTAGATAGTATAAAAGATTTAGCTTGATTGCATATTATGTGTGATTTATATGAATACTGACATAACTACTTTTTCTGATTTATTAGCAACCTCAAATAATTTTCTTCATATTAATGTAATATAATAAATTAATAATCATATGAATAGAACCTTTTTTGAGCACTGTTACTTTCTGGTGCTTTACAAATATTTAATTTTCACAACAAGCTGCAAATTAGATATTATTAACTGTGTTTTTGAAGTGAGGTAACAAAAACTTACAAAAACTAAATGACTTAACTGGTCTATTAAGTCATAAATCAAATCTCTAGCTCCAAAGTCTGCATTATATCTACCCTCCAATTTCTTCAGAAAACACTTGCTTTGTTAGTATATATGAGAATGAGACTACATTACAGTTTTATTTATACAGCTTCTGGGTACCACTGTGAAAGGACACCCTGAGGCAATGCTTTGTGTTCTTTTCCTTCTTGTGTTGCAAGGAATTAAATATTTTTGCATAAGTAAAGAATTGTTTTCTGCCCCATATCTCTAGGTCATTAAACTGAATAAACCCATTAAGGTTAGCTTACCATATAAGATGATAATAACTACATTGATATTGTGCATGTTATGTTCATATTATATATGTTTGGTGGGGGTGGGTGCCTGGGTGGCTCAGTCTGTTAAGCCGTCTGACTTCTGCTCAGGTCATGATCTTGCGGTTAGTGGGTTCAAGCCCCAAGTCGGGCTCTGTGCTGACAGCTCAGAGCCTGGAGCCCGCTTTGGATTCTGTGTCTCCCTCTCTTTCTGCCCCTGCCCCCACTTGCTCTCTCTGTGTCTCTCTCTCTCAAAGAATAACAATTTAAAAAAAATTAAATAAATGTTCAGGAATTCATACAGTCATTCCCACTTTTAGGGTGTAGTTTTATTGATGCTGTGGTAATGGGAGTGGAATTATACATTAGAGGTGGCTGAGGTGATGGTAGAAATAATTGTCTCTATTCAAATTTAGTTTTGTTTAAACCATGGTTAGCTCAAGAAGGTTGCAGGTTCAAGAAGTGAACTAGTTTGGAACTTGTCCCACCTAAATTTGATGATGGAGCCCAAGCTAGCATTTTTGCTCATTATTATTTTCTCTAGGGAGCTGTGAGTATCATGAAAAAGTCTGGGCCTACTATGCTTTAGTGGCATTTAAACCTTCACTACCTGACAGAAGGTGGCATCATTAATGCTATTACACTCACATGAAATTTTTCTGTCACTTGTAATTATAACTTTCAAGTACAATTGGTGACCTAGGATTTTTTTTTTTTTTTTCAATCTTATATTCTCTATACAGCTACCTGGAAAGTCTTTTGAATTGAAGTGCAGCATAGTAGATGATGATACAACCTTCATTTCCAGGTTTCACATTAGAGATACTGCCCCCCGGAAGATAGTCCAGTATGTTGTCTATTGTAGAAAGGGAAGGGATGACATAGCCAGGGATAGTTTTAAACATTTAATGTCAGTAAATGGAGATGAAAAAAATGTATCACACTTGGTACAGTTTAATTAGAAACATATTTAGCAATTTGAATATCTCAAAAGCAGGTAAGTTAAGATTACATTCAAAGCAAAGACATGCGACAGCTTGGCATTTTCATTCTCCTGCCTTAAGCAAGAAAAATTTCAGCTGGGATTTCTGACCTTAACATAAACCTCAATATAAAATACAATTCAAATACTGTCATTTCCTGAAGATTTTCAATTATTTCCAGGTGAGGAGAGGTTAAAGGTTTCTTTCTTGGTACTCTGTCCCCACATAGCTCATACTCCTCCACCACTGAAAAATAGAAAAGAAATGTAACTTTTTAAAAGTAGTTGAGAAGGGAAAAAGAATAGTTAAGGAGGAAGAGTATGAGAAGGAGAAAGAAAATGAAGGGGGTTGAAGAGGAGATGTGTGTCTCTACAGACAGACACAGGAACAAACTGCAGCTTGTAAGAAGAGAGGCCAAAGTAGGCAAGTCAGAGGAAGGAAACACTGCAAGGGAGAAGAAAAGGGAAAGCAATGCAGAGGAAGAAAGATTTAAAACAGGCTGTTGGGATTTGGGATGAAACACATTTTAATATTTAAATGAGTTAAAATAATAGCACTTTATAATTGGATAGACAAGAGTTGGTGTGAAATTAATTAAAAATATGCATATATTCTTATTTTTAAAAACTTACAGGCAATTTACTGTACAATATAAATTCATTTTATAAAAGACATTCTCCTTTTTAAAATTCTTTTCCAGTGTTTCATTATCAGTACTCTGTCTTCTCTTACTTTGGCCTTCTTATTCCTTAATGTACTTGTTTAATTGGTTAGGATACACTGAAAAGTACATAGTATTCAGGTTATATTTGACAGAAATGGTTAAGTAAGTAGGATAGCAAAAAACAAAACAAAACAAAACAAAAAAAACAACCCAAAAACAAATAAAACAAAACCAAACCTAACTAGTTTTGACCTCATATAGTGAAATGGATTTAATCTGGTTCAAATAGACAAGTAGGGTTAATACTTTTAATACTTGGTTTAATTTTCTTTCCTTGTTTCATTGGTTTCAAAGAGCCATTCATACATTTGGCTTGCCACAGTTGTGTCTATTATCTGTGTTATTTACAACAACTATTAGTAAATGTTTTATGGAAAAAAAAAAGTATGCCTTCACATTGAGTTGTAGGTTTGACAATAAACTGTATTCATCATATGTCACTGAAAATGTATGACTTACATAGTTAGGACTGAGCATCCCTAAATCCATACAGACTGCTTATAATCACAGAAAATTCCCAGGTGGAAGGACCATGCCAAGATATTAATGTGCTTCGTTTTTACCAGGGGTCTTTGAACTCTGCCTGGTCCTCTTCCCGGTCCTTCTCCTGGTGGGCAAGTTTGATTCCTAAGTGAGCAAAACGTTCCTGTTTGGTTAAACTAGAAACAGGTCTAAAATAATTTTGACAGCTACCTTTTTATCTCTTCAGGCCTTCCTGATATATAAATAAGTGCTCCTCAGAGGCAGTGGGAGAGATGCCTTCTGAAATAAAGGGTCTGGGGGCCCCCTCTTATCTGCTGTGCTGCATGAAAGATTTTAGAGAAAAAATAACCCATATAGAAAAAGGAAACAAGAAATGTTCTCACATCCAAAGACCTAACAAAGACCAAATGATAAAATTCCAGCCCAAGAGGAGTTATTGTTATCTTTCCTTTAACACATATTCTAGGGCCACCTTTGAGTTGATTGTTGTTGCTCTGTGTCCTGACAAAGTAGGAGAAGGGACAGATGTGAGCTTCTGGAGTTTCTTTGATCAGATGCAATGCCAGTATTATTGGGGAAAGTCATGAGTGTGGAAGGCATTCAACAGATAGAGAAATGAAAATACTGGCAGATAATATGACAGGCAGGAAGTGAAATATAAACTTAAAAAATGTTTTTCTATAAGAAATAAGAACTTCCTTCTCTATCCATGAAGAAATCAAACTGTATTGAGAGTCTCAGTGCTATTATAAGGTATGATACAATATTGGGGCCCACATTGGTCAGTGCTACTTGAAAGTTGCACAAAAAAAGTGGTGTCTGGGTCATTTTTGTTTTTTGGTTTTTTTTTTTTAATTTTTTTTTAACGTTTAACAGAGAGAAACAGAGCATGAACAGGGGAGGGCCAGAGAGAGAGAGGGAGACACAGAATCTGAAACAGGCTCTAGGCTCTGAGCTGTCAGCACAGAGCCCGACGCGGGGCTCAAACTCACAGACCGCGAGATCATGACCTGAGCCAAAGTTGGACGCTTAACCGACTGAACCACCCAGGCGCTCTGGGTCGTTTTTGTTGAGTTCTTGTTTGAGCTCAAACGTAGCTTATGTGTTTTTGTTATTGTCCCTTTTCATGAACCCCTTTGGCAAGTGGGCTAGTAGGGAAAGATGACTGTATAATATCCAAGAAATGGATAATTTTGTTTAATTTTGCTTCTGCAAAGCTGGGCTGAGATTTTATATGTTACACAAATATTCCTACCCCCTTCTGGTTACATGCTATACTCTATCCAGTTTTATCTTACCAAACTTTCTTGTTAACAGTTTTCCCAATTATTGGATCTTTTCCAAAGTCTCTGAATATCTAGCCAAACCACTGCATATTAATTGGTGATTATTCTTACCTATACTGTCTTCACTAGAAAAGTGGGAAATAATTTACATTGCTTAGATTTTAACCAATAGCAAGACTTCCCTATTTCTCTTCTGCATAGACCTTCAGAATCTCCTTGATCTAATAGTTGGCAGGCCATTACCAGCTGGTTTAGCATATCATAATGAGTCTGGTCCATTATGAAAAATACATTGCAAGTTATGCTTTAATTAAAAGAGGTGCAACTTGTTTGGACTGAAAGTATCTATAGAATTTGTGTAGAATTTATAACCACCATACAGTCTTTACGCTAAGCATCAGCAGGGTGGACCATAGGAGCCAAATGGCAGTTTGTGAATATTTCAGCCTGAACTAACAAGTAAGCCTTCCCTTGCTTTGAATTCCACTCAAAGAAGAGAATTTGTGAGTCTACTTGGTCAATGGGTTGAAGCATAAACCCAGATATGAGATCTATTTTCTCAAAAGTCTAGAGATCCATCAATTGTTTTTTGTTTTTTGTTTTTTGTTTTTTTTTTGGTAGAGATATAAGAGACAATAACTTGCCCCCCCACCCTTTTTTTTTTTGGAGGAGATATCCTAGCATTCTTCACATCACAACTGATAAATTAACTGAAGGACCCTTTTATTTTCTGATAATTTGTCTTCAACATATATGTGTATATTAGGAAACAATCTAGGATATTTGTACTTCTTAAACTTTAGGACATACTAGAATGAAATCATCAATGTAATAGATTTTAAAAAAGTTCCATAGACACTTCAGTCTAATATGATCTAGTGCTGTAGAATTGATGTGTTCAAGAGTTATGACCCTGAAGGTATACTGCTCTTATTGTCCAGTAAAAGTAAACATCTATTTACAAGAATAGGAAAATAATTATCCTATTCCTAATTATCCTATGTTGTTACTATGCTGCATAGGAGGTTAAAAAAAAAAGATACGTATATTAGACTGCAACACCAGTAAGAAGACTATATATGGAATAACATATGTAATTGGTGACACTAACTCATTAAATTTAAAATAAATGCCTCTCCCTTCCCTAAGAACTATCTATCTTCCATGAATCCAATCAAGAAAGTTAAATGAAAGTGAGGATGATCACTCCTGCATCTCTAATTTGTTTGATATTGGCAACAATCAGCACCATCTTCCAGGAACATGGTAATTTGTTACTTGAGTTGATATTTAGGTAGGGAGAAGGTCAAAAGTGTTAATT
The DNA here is from genome assembly GCF_028018385.1 of Neofelis nebulosa. Classification (NCBI taxonomy): domain Eukaryota; kingdom Metazoa; phylum Chordata; class Mammalia; order Carnivora; family Felidae; genus Neofelis; species Neofelis nebulosa. The sequence goes on from NC_080796.1 coordinate 55,733,257, forward strand.
GGCTCTCCCTTCAGTTACAACACTGACTTCACAAGATAGGAAATCATTGTGAAGATAAAAGATGCTAAATAAATTTGTTTCTACTACAAAATCAGGAACTTGGGAAGTAACAAGTTGTTAAATTTAGATTCTTCCTGTGCTTAACATGAAGTAGATTTTCACCAAAATGCTATTAACATGAGACATTTATATGTCTTCATGACCAGTAGGCTCCAGTGACATTGTACAGATCTAGGAATTTATTTTAGAACCAATGCTCATTAGTTTACAAATCATTTGATATTTAATTATGTCAGTTTATCTTAAATGAGTTGAGATCTTTTTAAAGAAGTCTTGGTGGAGGATTTGCAGAGGCTGCTTGTAAAATAACCGTAAATTTCTTCATAGAGTATCCAGGCTCTATTACATTAAAGGGACACAGAGTATGTGAACAGACCTGGTAATTGGATTTGGATGAGGAATTCTCGTTTTTATATTTGCCCAACTCATGACCTTGTTCATTATACCTGGGTATCTTCCCTCTTTTACAAATCTAGTGGACACTTACTAGACTGCTCTTGACTTTTGTTCTAGTAATCCTATGGTTAATGATGCACAACCAGGAGGAGCAAAATGCCTGATTTTACTTACCTTGTTAACTCGTTTCTTATTTTTTTAAGTTCATTTATTTATTTTGAGAGAGAGAGAGAGCGAGCACACGCATGTGCACATAAGTTGGGGAGGGGCAGAGAGAGGGAGACAGAGAATCCCAAGCAGGCTGTGTACTGTCAGTGCAGACCCTGACATGGGGCTTGATCTTATGAACCCGTGAGATCATGACCTGAGCTGAAATCAAGAGTCAGACACTCATCTGACTGAGCTACCCAGGTGCCCCAGGTTTCTATCTGTAATTTTATATTCAAACCTCTTTTCATCGCTCCAGTGTGTTTATATTCAGCCAGGATCATATTTCTACTTATTGCCACATCAATGGCATTTATCTTTTACCTCATCTGGGAGAAAAGGTCAGTTTCTCATTAAGAAGTTCCAGGGAAAAGGGCGCCTGGGTGGCTCAGTCAGTTGAGCTTCCAACTTCGGCTCAGGTTGTGATCTCACGGTTCATGATTTGAGCTCCATGTTGGGCTTTGCACTGACAGTGCTGAGCCTGCTTCAGATTCTCGTCTCCCTCTCTCTCTGCCCCTCCCCTGCTTGCTCTCTCTCTCTCTCTGTCAAGAATAAATGAACATTAAAAAAAAAAAAAAACAACTTAAAAAAAGTTTCAGTAACAAGAATTCCCCATGGGGTCGAAACAGTGAACATTCTATCATTCTATTCTGGTCATAGGTTCTTAAGGTGTGTTCCCTTTTAACTATTTCAAGTCTGGAATCAGCAGTTTCGATTGTCTTGGTAAAAATCTCATAAAATCCCCATCCTTCTTTAAACTCTCAGCTAGTGGAAAGCTACCTTAGAAGGAAGTTGTACCAAGACTTGGATCAATGTATTGTTGTCTGCTGATCTAGCATGGGCTTCTCAGTGGCAGAATTTATAATTAAGCAAGTAGGAGTTATTGGCCTAATTGCTCTGCACCCTCTGCATCCATCTGCAATAATCTTTTTTCATTTCCTCATACCTTTGATATTCGTGCATACTTTTTCTCCAGTGCTTCCCTGTATTGCCACTAAAGAAGCACACATTGTGTGTGTCCGGGTGTTCCCCAAGTTTTTCTGGTGATTTTGTATGTGACAGAATAATATCCTCTTCAAAACTATAAATTGGGGCATAAAAGGATGTGATTGTAAAAGAATTAGCCCCAGATGGAGAATTAGTGGTCTAAGTTAAAGTTTCAGCTCTGCTTCCTTTTTTTTTTTTTTTTTTTGGACAGAGAGAGACAGAGCATGAACGGGGGAGGGGCAGAGAGAGAGGGAGACACAGAATCGGAAACAGGCTCCAGGCTCCGAGCCGTCAGCCCAGAGCCCGACGCGGGGCTCGAACTCACGGACCGTGAGATCGTGACCTGGCTGAAGTCGGACGCTTAACCGACTGCGCCACCCAGGCGCCCCTCAGCTCTGCTTCCTATTATTATCTCACACAATTTAATCCCTCAGATTTTCCTATTTTCTCATCCATAAATATGAGTAATAATTTGTTTCAACTACAAAATCAGGAATGCAGGGAGTAGTGAGTTGGTTTATTTAGATTCTTCCTGTGCTTAACATGAAGTAGATTTTCATCAAAATCCTATGATCACGGGACATTTGTGAGTCTTAACTCTGACTGGCAAACTCCAGTAGTATTGTAGAGGTCTAGCAATTTGTTAGAACTAGTGGGCAATAGTCTACAGATCATTTGGTATTTAATTCTGAAAGTTTATCTTAAATGGGCTTTTATAGGAAGTAAATGAGACTATTTGTGAATGTGCTTTGTAAATTATAAATCACTATACAGTATGATAATATTTTGTAGCACAAATTGATGTTTGTGTTTTTTGGTGCTTGAAAATTTATTGGAAAAGTTTATTTCTGTAAATTAACTACTTTTTTAAAGTTTATTTATTTTCAGAGAGAGACAGTGCAAGTGGGGGAGGGGCAGAGAGAGAGGGGGAGAGAGAGAGAGAGTCCCAAGCAGGGTCCACACTGCAGAGCCTGATGTGGCGCTTGAACCCATGAAACTGTGAGATCATGACGACCTGAGCCAAAACCAAGAGCAGGGTGCTTAACCGACTGAGCCACCCAGGCGCCAACTGTGAATTAACTATTTTATAATAACTCACCTTTGCTACTAACATAAAAAATAAGCTTATCTGGCAAAGACAAATTACTAAAATATCTTGAATGAGAACACTTCCAATTTAATGTCTTCTATTGCTCTCATTCTTGTAATGCTTGACTTTTGAATCTTTAATAATCTTTCATCTTCAGATTAAATATGAGAAGGAATTTTATTGCTTAAGAGAAAAAAGCCAGAAACAAAAAAAATTAAACCTGTTTCACTTGTATTTTTTATAGGCATTAAATAATCAACATTTTGCAAGAATCAGTCATTCCAAAGCAAGTGCACATCTTTACTTTGTAGGTATTTTCAAGTTGTTTCATTACTGTTAACCATTCATACCAAACTGGAGAGTATATTTGTTCAGATTAGATGTTGTTTATTTTTAGATGTTTTATATTTTTAAAAAAAAAAATTTTATGATACTAAAATGAATTTAAAATAATCATCTATGTGACAAAGTGTACAGTTTCCGTTTCCATGTTAAATATAATTTTTGAGAGTAACCTCAAAAAGAAATTACAGCCATTAATTGCATTTAAAAACAACATTTTAAAGAAATTTTTACTATATTATTGATGTGAAATTGATACACATTACATGAGTTTCAGATGTACAACATTATAATTTGATATTTGCATATACCAAAAAATGATCACCATAAGTCTAGTTACCATCCATCACATACAATTTTTTTTAACAACCCAGACATAAATATATACGTATTCAGATGCACGTGAAGAGTCATGTCTTGTGAACATTGTGTCACCTCTTCAGTAATACCCCTAAGCTCTCTCACTGGCTTAGGATGAGGGCATTGACTGAGAATCACGAGTGATAAGGGCTCAGGTCAAAAGTTGGACCCTCATGATTGTAAGCCAGTCTGCCTCCTAAACATTTATTACAGAAACCACGCCTAAGCCAATTATTGCATTGTATGCCCCTAGCAACAGATGTTGATGTGTGACCTAATTTATATTAATAAGATCCCAAAACAGATAGGGTAATTTTTGCTATCTTGAATAACTAGATACAAAACTACCAGTGCATGTTCCTTGTCAGAGTTGCAATTTTGTTATCTGTGAATTTTCTTGGTGTTTAAAGCTACTTAATGTGAATTTCTTTCTAAATTCAACTAAAGGTTTCTAAAATAATATACTTTATAAGAAGTGAATTAAAACGATGTAAGGAATAAGAAATAACGTTAAGGATGGAAACAAATGCAGACTCAAGAATAAATGAACACAGAATAATGATTTCAACGGAGACCACTTTAACATGTGAATATAATTAATGAATAAATGCTAAATATTTTGAGTTGTTAATTTAACATTTATTATTTACTCTAAGCTGAGCTCAAAATTACATGGCCCACCTTGAAGAAGATAATACTTCTTGGCTAATTACTTGGGTAATTTTTATATTACAAATTGTGATAAGTATTAGGGGATCAAGGGATTATGGAAGAGTAGAGAAGGATTTTCTGCCTACAAGATGGAGAAAGCAGTCAGAAGATATTTTACAAGGTAATTTGAGTTAATCAAGAATTATGAAAAGGTGAGATTGATTATCATATGGACTCATTGAAGAAAAACTTAAGACCTTTATCATATGTAGCAACCAGAGAAGTGATATCTAGTGATTTCTGATGTTGGCACATGTTTTTTTGTGACCAAATAGGATACTATGGTGAAATTAAGGGAATTGAACTTGTCAGGGTAGTGGGGGCAAACACCTTATGAACAAGTTGTTATTTTAACCTGGATTTGATAATATTCCATTGGATTTTTAAAGAAGTACACACCTTGTCGGATTTGGTTTTAGAAATTTAGAAAGCATGATAATGAGCATTTGGTAGTAGGGGTAAGATATGAATGGTTAGTATGGAAGTGATCGCCATTTTCCATGCTAAAAATAATAAATATGTGATGTGAACTAGAGTAATTGTGATAAGTAATTGTGATAAGCTCTGAGTAATAACTCAGAGCTCTGGGAAAATGTTTAGAATCCACCCAAGCTTTTCCTGGGTGTGAAACATTAAAAAGAAAAAGAAAAAAAAGAGGTATAAGGAAGGGTTCTGTAAGCATACAGAAAAGCAGAGGGTTTGTTTCTATATAGAATTAGAAGGCAACTCTTTAGTTACTAAAATGGTAACTTTCCTCTCTTAGTTCCCCATTATACCAGTAATTTATGAGTAATCTTCAGTATTGTTTCAATTTTCTTTTTTCTGGTATATTGTTTTCCCTTGCTGCAGTAGCGTTGTGTGATTTTTAAAAGTATCAATTAGTTAGTATTCCTAGATATTTTGGTGCAAGGTTTTCAGATTATAATAGTCTGGACTGACATATTACTACAACCGACTCCCCAGTTCTCGAAATCTCCAGTGAAACTATTTTTGTCACATATGTTTTCAAAATTTTTGTTGTATTTGACTAGTTGGTAGCATTTGACAGAATTGACCATTGCTCACTTTTAGAAACCTACTCCTGACTTTTATGGTAGTTTCCTCTTCAACTATCCCTCTTGCCTCACTGACCACCATTCTGAGACTTTCCCAACATCTCTTTTTTTCTAAATGATGCAGATTCTCAGATCATAGGTATGCTCTTCTCTATTTTTTTCCTGTATCATCACTTGAGAGTTATTTCATTCACTTAAATACCATCCATACACTTTCACACGTGTAGCTACAGCCAAGATATTTTCACTGAGCTTTTGATATTTCCACTTGGATAGCTCATAGAATTCTAAACTTAGCCAATCCAAAATTGAAGTCTTTAATTTTTTGTCCTTTAAAGTCTAATCTTTTGCCAAGTTTCAAGAACTGGAATAACAATTTCCCCAGTTATTGAAGTCAGAAACTTTAGAGATATATTACATATTGTCTTTTCCTGATCCACAATACTCAGTCAGTGGTTCTTAGCCAAAAGATGTATTTCACCACGAGCTATACTTTTTAAAATATTTTTAATATTTAGTATTTATTTTTGAGAGAGAGCGAGTGAGCGCATGCGAGTGGGTAGCGTTAGAGAGAGAAGGAGACACAGATTCTGAAGCAGGCTCCAGGCTCCGAGCTGTCACCACAGAGCCTGATGCGAGGCTTGAACTCACAAACTGTGAGATCATGACCTGAGTGGAAGTTGTGTGCTTAACCAACTGAGCCACCCAGGCAACCCTCACTGCTAGCTATTCTTAACTACAACCTTTCTTCTCACCTAGACGACACCACTAACCTAACAGCTCTTCTTACTAATGTATTTTCTTTCTTCCCAACTGTTTTGCACACAGGGTCTACAGTGAATATTTGAAATGAAAATGATTTATCATCTATTGACTTCTTTCCTCCAGTGGTTTTTAAGACAGTTGTAATAAAATACAAACACTTTCATTGACTAAGAAGGTAGTGCATGAAGTGCTTTTCAGCTTCCATGTTCAACTTTACTATGCTACTTTCTGTTTATATTCAAGCTGTACAATCATCTGTCATTCCTATTATGCCCAATCCTCTTCATTACCCCTATATTTTCAGTTTGTTTCTATGCCCCCATATATTCTTTTTCTTTATATGATTTTACTCATTCTTGGTGTTTCAACTCATACATCACCTCTTCAGTCAACCCAACACACAAAAAAGTATTACTTTTACTTTCTTCCATAGCACCTTGTTATTTTCATGATTAACATTACATACTACTTGTATTCATTGTATTATGTGTCTGTTTATTTGGTTAATGTCTATTTACCTCACTGAGATATGTCAAAGAGGAACAGAGACATTTATTTAAGGTGACAATACAGATTTTTTCTGACTATTGCAATAGCAGAATAAGGCATTGGTATAAAACTAAGTCTGAGCTCAATGCCACTGAAATAAAAGGCATCGGTCATTTTAAATGCTGGATGTACTGAAGGAAAAGTACTGAAGGATTTAAGAGACGGGAATGAAGGAAGGAAGGGACAGATTGGTCAATGTGATTAGGACATCTGTGTTTGCTAATCAACTCTTATTGAAGTTAGACTCCTACTTTTCCAAAGAGACTGGAACAGAGGAATTCGGTTCTTGATGATTACATTTCAAAGGGATTCCTCCTAGGTCCTTGCAAATGCATTTTCAACTTGCAAAAGTTTTATATCTTGATGGGGCAGAAAAAGGATTTATAACTGCAAGTTTTCTAAAGTAAATGCTCTAAGGAGAAGGAAGTCAGAGGTTTATAGTCAGGTTTTGGCTGGAGCAAACACTAAATTCTTTTGGGAGTGTTGTACTTTTCAGACAGGTATTTAAGGGAAGTGAGTCATCCTCAGGATAAGGTCTTGAGCTAATAGTATTCATGCTAATAAACTTGGGTCAAATCTGTGTGTGTGTGTGTGTGTGTGTGTGTGTGTGTGTGTGTGTAAACACACATGTGAGAGTGTGAGTAGGGTATTGGGTGGAGTCATTTGGGCCAAGAGTTTGCAGTTCTCAATTCCTTTTTGTTTAAGGGAGAGAGTAGATCTCTTGCTTGCAGAACAATTATTAATCATCATGTCAGTGTTTTTGAGAAGGGTCCAACCTTTGCTTCCAGCCATTGTGCAATTCAGGAAGGGTCAAATTGCCAAGTCAGGCAACCAGTGACACAACTGTTCCATGGAGACAATGATACATTCAAAAGACAAAAGCATGACCATTAGGGATAATGTAAAGATTCCAGGTCCCTTAAGGAGTTTCCTAAGCTATCCAGTAAGTGGAGTAAACCATTTAAAGATATTGTGAAACTGTTTTTTCTGGAGGGGTGTAGGTTATGTTGGCTGCTTCTCAGATGTGCACCTTTGCTGCGACTATTTCTTGATGAATTTTTTTGTGACTGTTGATTACAAATACGCAGCCTTGGGAACCCACCAGTGCATAAAGATCTCCTTGAGATGCCAGTACGTAGATTAAGACAAACTTGTTTTATAAAGTCATTTTGTGAAGCTCAAAACTTTCATGCTTTAATGAAAATAGTTTGTCCTAAGTTAGAGATAGATTGTTCTTCCAATTCTAGACTAACTTTTCTAACACCATTTGTAATCTTATAGTGTATCTCACAGTACAGAAGAAAGCTGAAATGATAATGGGTAAGATGCTGAGAACAGAGTGCCTTGTAAGTTTAGCCTGAGTCAATGGCTTTCTGAAAGACCTGGTTAATCGTGAAAGGCTACTCTACCATGATTTGTTCAGAAGTTTAAGGATCAGCATTTCCAAGATATTTCATGTTTCCAATTTTCAATTTGAGAAATTTATTTTAGCTAGCCACTTGAAAGACAACATAAGCCACAAAACAAGGATCAGTTACATAGGCTGGTATGCTTTTTTATTGCATATAAAATAATATCCCTTAAGAGCATAACAGCCTTGGTTGCTACCTCTAGTGGTTATAACAGAGTCTTGAAGGGCTAATTGGTAGTAGGCTCCCAAGAGAAGGTCATACCACCATCTCCTAATTGGGTATTTTGGTCTCATTTAACCAACAATTTCTTTTGCTTCTATTCTATATTAAATAAGTGATCTTGATATCACAGGGCATTAAAGGAAAATGATGTCCATAAAGGGAGTTTTTTCCTTACAACAAGTTCCAGTTTCATGAAAATAGATTTTACCCTGCCATAGGGATATGGAGAATTTACTGTGTCCCACAGAGCAACTATATTCATTAGACTGATTGCTAGTAAAACATCACATTCTTTGGTTTAAAGCGGCCATGCAGAGTCCTGCCTTGAGAGCAATTATGGCTTAGTGTACTATCATTTGAAAAGGGAGACCTGTCTGGTTGGTGTATGTGATGTTTCCTGCCAGCACCACATCTAGAAGCATAAGTGAGGCAATTATTAAGGAGATACCAGTTTTAGAGCTGGGGTGGGGGACCATGAGAGCAAATCCAGCAATTTCTTTGGTTTGTTTTATGGGCTATTTGGTGGGCTAAGAGAATGAGGACATAATGGTCCCAATAAGAAAACATGGGATAGAGTGAGATGAGAAAACAGATGGGGATCAAGATGGAAGAATGGATATATTTGGAACAAGGAGGAGGAACTTTTAGAAATGGTGACAAGTTGGGGCGCCTGGGTGGCGCAGTCGGTTGAGCGTCCGACTTCAGCCAGGTCACGATCTCGCGGTCCGTGAGTTCGAGCCCCGCGTCAGGCTCTGGGCTGACGGCTCGGAGCCTGGAGCCTGTTTCCGATTCTGTGTCTCCCTCTCTGCCCCTCCCCAGTTCATGCTCTGTCTCTCTCTCTGTCCCAAAAATAAATAAAAAACGTTGAAAAAAAAATTAAAAAAAAAAAAAAAAAAAAGAAATGGTGACAAGGTGTTGTGCTAAATACAGGAATATATGCTAAAAATAGGAAAATATTTAGGCAACTTAGCAAGGATGGAAAGAAGGGGAGTCTCTGGAAACTCTTGTTCTTGGGTAAAAGCTGTCAGTCATCTACTTATTCTGTAGTTCTTCAGAAGGCTGCCTGCCTCTAGTGGTAGTTGATTTTTAGAGGTTCTTGATAGAGCCTTAGTCTGAGACTTCTAGTGGGAGTGTTCTTTTAGTCTGAATAGTTTATTTCTTCAGCTTTAAAAAAGGATCCAAATTAGAACAGCCTGTAAATTTGACAGCAGTGTTAGCAATGAGTAAAACAGTGTGCAAGCCTTTACATCTGGGTTCAAAGTTAGTTTTCCAGGGGCGCCTGGGTGGCTCAGTTGGTTGAACGTCCAACTTCGGCTCAGGTCATGATCTCACGGTTGTGAGTTCGAGCCCCACGTCGGGTTCTGTACTGACAGCTCAGAGCCTGGAGCCTGTTTCAGATTCTGTGTCTCCCTCTTTCTCTCTCCTACCCTGCTCATACTCTGTCTCTTCTCAAAAATAAGTAAACGTTAAAAAAAATTCAAAGTTAGTTTTCCAGTAGTGATATTCCCAAAAACCAGATCTCCTATTTGTAAGTCATGAAAGGGCTGACCAGAGTGTTAGAGGAGAAGAGTAGCCTTGACTTCTTGTTTATTATAGTTATGTGTGCATTAAATTTATCCCAGACTATATATCTCAGTGTTCGTTAGAGTGGAATCCTCTATTAGCCAGAATGAGTAGAGTATTCTCATGTATCTTCCTACAATTATTTCAAAAGAGGGTAATCATTGAGGAGGCAAGTGTGAGGATTTTAGTGTCATAAGGGCAGTGAGTAATACTTGTGGCCATGTTCAGCTCCGTTCTTCAAACAGTTCAGGCAGTCTGGTCTTGAGGATATCATTGGTTCTTCTTATGGGGCCTGGTGACTGAAGATGATAAGGGCAGTACAGTTTTTGACTAAGGCATGTTGACTTTCCATTTCTTGTGCTATTTTGCCAGAGAAATGTGTCAGTAGACATGGTAGAAGGAATACATCAAGTAGGGAAAATTCATTCTAGGAAAACTTTGGTAACTGATGTTACTGAGGTGTTTCAATAGGGAACGTTTCTAACCATTTAGAAAACATGTAGGTTAGAATGGGCACATATTAGAGATAGGTACATATTGGAGATCTTTTGGCCACAAATAAAGAAATTTATTTAATAATTGATTTAAGGCCTTAGTTGAATGAGTGCTAGGGTGAATGGTCAGAGGAACTTGGGGAAGTAAGATAAAGGGACATAAGCATAAATGGGAGGAGGAATACAATGAATTTTGATATCCTAATTCATGAGAAGATCCTTTCTTAATAGATTTACTGTGATAGTATATCTGAAAAGGAAGTTGTGCTGAGCTTTAACAGATCCTATAGAAATGGTAAAATGTTAAGAGGCAAATCATGAGGTAAATTATCAAAATCCCTCACTGGTAAAGTTTTGTAACTCCAAGGAAGGGAGGCAGGAAATAAGGTGATGTTAATGGGAGAATGTAATGCCCCATTATTCATGAGAAATGTGATGAAGTCCCCTTCAACTTGTAGAGTCATTTTTCCCTGTGTGTTCAGTGGCATTTGAAAGATTGGACATTTTTGTCCTTGGAGGGAACCAATAATTTTCTTGTAAGGTGGTGGGGACTTTGAATTTTCCTTCCCCTTTTGAGGACCAGGCAGTCTTGAGTTCAGTGCCCCTTTGCCTTACAATTTAAGCAACTATTGCAATTTTAGTTGTAATCAGTAGGAGCCCACAACTCTGGAGTTTGCTGTGGAATAATTTTTCAAGTTCTCTAAATTTTGGTCATACTTGAGAGCAGATATGGGCTGCATCCTGGGTTTCATCTGCAGAAAATGGGGCCCTGGTGAAACTTACGGGGAGTTGTAGGGCTAGAGGTACAGCTGGTGAAAAACATTCTGGGAGAAAAGGATGCAGGGGAAAGCTAGGAGAGGAATATGAAGGTACAGTAGGGGCTCTAGGGCACTTACTGAGTCAAACATTGTTTTTTTTTCCTGAAGACATTATTTAAGAGCCTTGAGAATTTGAATGAGAATTTGGGTTACTTAGTCTTTTTTTTTTTTTTTTCTTTTTTTGGCTTCTTCATACCTGGCAAAGTAAGCAGACTTCAGTACATCTAAGATTTTTGTTCCCTTTTTCTCTAGGTATTCCTTCTTCTTAAATAGACTAATTTGGAGATATTCCAGGAGACTGAGAGAGGCTATTATAGCTCAAGAGGGTTTTTTACTCAAGTTTTGCCAATAAGAAAGAAAGTGGATAGAATTAGGGCTGTAGTGGTGAAGCACATAGTATGAAATTTCAGAAGAGGATGTTCTAGTCGACTAAGAACCTTCCATGTTCTTATCTAATGATATTTTGCAAACAGGGAAGACTGGGCCTGTCAATCAGTTTCTAGAGTGCATTCAGCAACTTAAGATTTGTCCTCATGTTGCGTCACCATGCATGTGTCTGGGACACTGGATCAGGAATTGACCTCATCACTGGATACACTAATGAGCAAGCAGACAGAGGTCTTGGAGAGTGCTGCGAGGTTCACTTGTTGTGTCCTGTAGTCTGATGGTGCTTCCTATCCAGATCTGAGTGACAGCTCCAAGAAACTGTCCAAGAGAAAAGTGCTAGGCATTTGTCAAGGGCAGCTAGACAGCTTTTATTTGGACTACTGCAATGGGGAGAAAGGCTCCAATATAAAGTGAGCTCAACTCTGGGGCGCCTGGGTGGCGCAGTCGGTTAAGCGTCCGACTTCAGCCAGGTCACGATCTCGCGGTCCGTGAGTTCGAGCCCCGCGTCAGGCTCAGGGCTGATGGCTCGGAGCCTGGAGCCTGTTTCCGATTCTGTGTCTCCCTCTCTCTCTGCCCCTCCTCCGTTCATGCTCTGTCTCTCTCTGTCCCAAAAATAAAAAAAAAAAAAAAAAATAAAATAAAATAAATAAATAAATAAATAAATAAAGTGAGCTCAACTCTACTAAAACAAAAAGTGGGAGGTTTTTAAAATGCTGGGGTGTGCTAAAGGAAAAGTACTGAAGAATATTTTTGATGCTTGTATTTCAAAGTGGTGGCTCACAGGTCCTTGAGAAAGACATTCCTGGGTTGTAAAAAATTCACATATCAAAAGGAAAAGGATTTGCTATTGAAAATTTTCTAAAGTAAATGCTCTAAGAAAAGGGAGTTCAGGGGCCAAAGGTTTTGGCTAGAACAAACAGTAAATACTTTTGGCAGCATTTCTCATTATTAAGGATGCTGTTGTTGCCCAAGGGATACAACCTTGAATAGAAACAAACATGCTAAATTTTGGTCACTTAGTGTGTGGAGGTGGGATGAGTGGCACTGGATGTAGTCCTTCATGCCAACAATTTTGCAGTTCTCAGATATAAGCTTCATAGTAATGGATTATTGTCTCTTTTTTCCTTTATAGTCATTAGGACTAATTTTCTCTCTTCTCTCTTCTCTCTCTCTCTCTCTCTCTCTTTCTCTCTCTCTCTCTCTCTCTCTCTCTCTCTCTCTCTCTCTCTCTCAGGTGAATGAAGGATTGTACCCATTAAGCCAGAAGACCCCAAATGCCTAAAATGTGCTGGAGTAAATTACCAAGAGTAGATACAATATTGTTGTTTAATTTGAAATACATTTACTTTTATTATAAAATAATAATACTAACATATTCAACAAACTATGTAATAACCCCTATTTTTAATTTTCTTTAAAATTATGTCAATTTAAAATATTTTATACTTTTTCATAAAATTTTATTATCATTTTACTACACTTGATCTCTTCCTGATATGAGATGAACTTTAACAAATAGAATAACTGAATTCAAGAATAAAGTAGTAGCTGTCTGTAATCAATTGGAACTATGTTAAATATCTAAGGAGCAAATTTATGCACTTGTAGTTTTTGACATTATTTTCAGATTTAATAAAATATATGAAGGTACATTGACTAGATTTATATTGTATTTTTCTCTGTACACTTTAATTGATTTAATGGTTGTTATTTAAAAACTTAGCAGTACCTCTTATACGCATAGCATAATATTCTACACTTTGTAAGAATTGCAAGAAATATTTAAACCCCAAGAAGGGACAATTTGACTTGTTCCTAAATACACTAGTATTTAAATAATTTCATAAATAACAGTTCTGTTCTATTCTTTTATTCTATTTGGACAGATATTTACTGAACAGTTCTTGGAGATAATGGATTCTATGCCAATGTTTCTCTTTGGGAAGAATATCTAAGTAAAGTCAGTGTATTTAGTGTCCTTTTGCCTTGGACCCCCAAATCCTAAAGATTTATATGTATTGTACCATGAACCCTTAAAGAACATACAAGGGCTCTTTTCCTGTAAAATCCCTGATGAATTACAAATACTGACAATTTATCAGCACAGTGTTAAATTGGCTGTTGAAGTTTACTAGCTTAATATCAGCACTCTTATTCTCTATCAATCTTGTTCTCTACTTCAGTTTTCCTAATACATCATAGATTCTCCAAAAGTAGGAGACTGTAGAAGATACCTTGGGAAGTCTTTAGCCCTTTCATCCACAGAGACTTATAAATCTGTCAAACCATTTAAATTTATCAAATGTTTCTAAGCACTCAAGAGAAAGAAATTCCAACAGGTTAGTTCAATATTTAGTTTGTGAGGGTTAAACTTTTCAGATTGCAGCTGAAACTCTTTTTTTTTTTAAATTATTCTAGCACGTGGCAAAGAGAAGACATGATTCATTTTATTCATATATGGAGCTTATATCAATAAGAATTAATTGACAATTAGTTGATAATTGGTGATAATAAGCATTTTTCCATTATGTTAATATATTTGACTTGATTCACTTAAATGAACAAAAAACACGTAACCTGTATTTTCAATTTACTGTTGGGCCCCAAATATTTACCTTTTGTGAACCTAATTCACTCTGAGAAAATACCATTTTATGTAATCTCTCCAATTCCAGGTTGTTTCCAGTCTATTTTTCTTTTTTTTCTATTGCTTTCTTTGATGCAGAAGACCAATGAAAGCATTTTCTAATTATGAACTGAATCTACTTTGGGTGGAACAACAGATCAGCCCTTGAGATGTGACTTTTATTGCACAAAGACTAATGTATGTGAATTAGAGACAGAGGGAAAGAAAGAGAGGTTAGGAAAAGAAGAGGAGAAGAAAAATCAGATGAAGAAACTGCTCCTGTCCTTTAGAAGTACCTGATTAAAAAGTGTGGAATAATTGATTAAAAAAACAAACAAAAAAATCACTAAAAAATGGAATTATACACAGCTTCTTAAATCCAAATTTAATTTTTTACTTTTAAATAGATTTATCTGTAGGAAGCCCTATCTAAATTACTAAATGACTTGTAAGTGTTAATTCTGACTGTTTCTTGTAAAGATATTAAAAAGTGAAATGTTTGGTTATTTACCACTGGTGTAGGAACCTTAGACCGAAAGCCCTTAGACCAGTGTTTCTCTATGAATGCTCAGCTGATGGCAAATGGCAGAATTATGTGAGGTTCTCTCTCTTTTTTTTTTTTTTTTAGGATCTTTTTTCTATTAAAGAATATATATCAACATAAACATTAAAATATTGTGGAAAGTTAAGCTCTCCTTTAATCTACCTTCCAGAGATTTTATTTTTGTCTGAGAGATGTTGTGTAGTAAATAATTTAACCTTGATAAAAGAGAGGTCAAGTCTGCCCTGTAATTCTGGGAGGTAATCTCTAAACCCATGAAATGTCATGTTTGATGGGAGTATTTTTATTTGCCTGAGGCCCTTGGGTGATCCAGATAGTAACAATGTAATTTGGGGCAGTGATTTGGATTTGTAGGTATCAGATCCCCTGAGGAGCTGGAAACAGACATCTACCAGTTGGACAGTCAGTCAGTTATGCTTATGTGGTGCAGCTTTAGTAGGGATTTTGGATACTAAGGCTCAGAGAACTTCCCTAGCTGGCAAGACTCCAGCATGTTGTTCCACACTGATATTCTGGAAGTAACACTGTCCATTACTTTATGGGAGAGGACAACAGAGCTTTAAATTTAGTGCTTTTTGTAGACTCTGCCGTAGGCACTTCTTCCCTTGGCCAATTTTAATACAATAGCTCTCAATGAGTTCTGTGAGTCCTGCTGGTGAAATATTGAAACCAAGGGTAGTTTTAGGAACCCTTGAACTTGAACTTAATATCATCAGTGAGTTGGTATTATGCATTCCTAACTGTACAGTTGGCAAATTCTTAGATGGCTATAAATAAAAAAGGAAATAATAGAAATTTATTATGAAAATTTTCTAAATCTGATATATTATATAGATTGTAAAAAAAAAAAAAAACCAACCCTGATATGCCATCAAAGAATGTTGAAACCTCTAATTTTCTCCGCCTCATTTCATTTCTTCTCTCTTGTTTTTTGTGTTTATAATTTCAGTTCAGTGTAATTATTTGCATAAATAGCAATATATGGTCTCTTTCATGAGTTTAAGCTTTA
This sequence comes from Neofelis nebulosa, assembly GCF_028018385.1. Taxonomy (NCBI): domain Eukaryota; kingdom Metazoa; phylum Chordata; class Mammalia; order Carnivora; family Felidae; genus Neofelis; species Neofelis nebulosa. The sequence continues at coordinate 55,748,872 of NC_080796.1, forward strand.
TATAAAACATATCATCTGATATTATTTTGAAATCTGTTTTTTTTTGTCCTCAGAATTCTACTTCTGAGAATTCTATAATTTATTGTAAGCAGTCTCTTTATTTCCCCAAAACCAAGTTGGCATTTCCCTCTTCCTTTTTTCTTTACCAGGTCATAGACAAGAAATAAATACCAAATGTTTTATATTAATTATTTGAATTTAATGATACAAGACCATTCTGAATTCAACAAAAGTTGTTGCTTTTTTTTTGTAAGTACAGTCCTAATAAATTCAGATATTAAAAGAGATATTAGAAATACAAAAAGCATCTTAATGGTAAAATCATAAAAATCACCCTTACTCCTCATAAAGAAAATTATGCAAATCCTTATTGTTACAAAGTAAATGTTTGCACCAGTTGTTATGAAATTCAGTAGATTTGGTTTCCATTATTAAAGAAACTGATTTTATTGTAAAACATTGGTTTGCACTGGACTAAATCCTATATTTAAGGCAATATCCTCATGTTCTAAAAGTATGCAATAAAGGGAACCTCTTGGTTTCAAACTTATACCAAGAAATTCTGTTAAGTAACAGAAGTAAAATCCAATGGTACTAAGAAACTCTACCATATTTTATAAAATGTGAGGACATTGACTGCTATGATTGTTTATTTTGTTCTAGTTAGCTTGAATTGAATTGAATTGAATTTTAATTTTTTTAGAATTTGAGAGAGAGGGCAAGTTGGGGAGGGTAGCAGAGGGAGAGGGAAGGAGAATCTTAAGTAGTTGGGTGCTCAACTGACTGAGCCATCCAGGTGCCCATAGTTAGCTTTAATTATGATGGAAGCTTGAAGTCAAGAAAAAAAATAATAGAATTTGACTATTCTGTCAGCTTATAAAGGAATTCATTCTAATGTTTAAGATTTTCTTTTTTGGGGCACCTGGATGGCTCGGTAAATTAAGCATCTGACTTCGGCTCAGGTCATGATCTTGTGGTTTGTGAGTTGGAGCCCCGTGTTGGGATCTGTGGTGACAGCTCAAAGCCTGGAGCCTGCTTCAGATTTTGTGTCTCCTGCTCTCTCTGCCTGTCCCTTGCTCACACTCTGTCTCTCTTTCTCTCAAAACTAAAGAGACATTAATTTTTTTTTTCCTTTTCTGACATCTAACCATTGAGTCACAGGCCCTCCTGAAGCAACTAATGCTCACTTTTTTGAACAGCAAGTCAATGATTTAATCTCAAATTTTAAGACTATTGCTTCATCATTTTTCTCTGTCTCATCCCCTATATTAAATCACTAGGGAGGTGAATCCAAAGCTTCCATTTACTCTACCAGTGGCCAATTTTGGCATGGTTTTTAAATGCAGGGTGATTTCATATTGAATATAAGTAGGTTTCAATCCCTCTGAGGAAAAATGGACAGAAACTCTGCTTGTCCCTTTTACATTAAGTTTTGACTATTTCCTGCATCTTTTTTTTTTTAATTAGGATGTTTTCTAATATCAGGTTTAGTCTTAAAGATGAAACACATTAAGAGATAAATAATACTATTCATTATTAGTGAAGCTACTGCAAGAACAGATATCAAGTAACAATGCTATTTCCTAAGAGCGCAGAATATGAGTTGGTTTATTTGCTCAAGCCTCAAGCTAACCATTCTACTGATACACTCAGTTGTAATTATTGCAGTAAAGAAAACATGATTTGGGCAGAGTATTCTTCACAATGTGTCTGCTTAATGCTTTCTGCCAATCTGTTGAATTAGATTAAATTGGATTCTATTAGAAATTAGAAGGAAAGGGAGAAAAGATTTTTTTCTAGTTGCATAGTCTCAAGAATAGTTTATTTCCAATATAAAATACTAATAGCATTCCATATGTGATATATATTTTAGATTTCCTGATAATAAAAGAATAATTGGGAATAAAAAAACAAAATCTGAACTGAAAAATAAAGCATAATGGTTGGCTGGATTTATCTGATTTAAATTAAATTTTAATATACCCATTATTACAATTTTATACATCTAATAAAATGTTTAGTTGTTATTCTTAAAGGATTTTTTAAACTGCCGCCTATGCATGAATTTGATAGTTGTAGAATCATTTTAATAACTTAAAACTGAAATATAAAGTATTCAAAATTATACTCTGAAATATTATATGTTCGTGTGTTTCATCTCATTTCTGGGGGAAGAAACAGGCAAACATGAGTTAATATTGGTGACACAGAGAATTAATTGATTACTCATTATATGTTTCAACTGCCACTTTCAACTTTGGGAGGAAATTTATTTTTTTCTAAGATTCTCAGGAGTATCTTACCACTACCTTTTGGTTTGTTTGTTTTAAGACCTTATTATTTAGAACAGTTTTAGATTTACAATAAAACTGAGAGTAAGGCACAGAGATTATTTCAGTAGTAAATATTATATGTAAAAGTGATTTGCTGAATTAATTATATTCCTTCTAATTTTAAAATGGATTTGGGATGAAGTTCTTTAGAATCTGTAAGAAGGAATACAAATATAAGTAAGTATTCCTGTTTTGTTTTGCTTTTTTTAGAGTGCTGGTTTTCCGACATTATTTACCGTTTGATTAAAAATAGAGATCAGTCAAGTGTCAGACTAGTAGGAATAAAATAAGAAGTTATTCTGTGATGATACTTACAGGATTCAGTTAATAAAGGGCATATGTTATACTTATATTGATTATGGCCTGAAAAGAAATAACCTTTCAAAAGCAGGGAAGATTAGATTTAGTAAATAATGCCTAGGTCTAGATTTTTTTCTAGATACTATAGTTATTTATAATTATAGCATATTTATATTTAATATATTTCTGGATATTATAATATAGCATATTCACTTAATATCAAATGAGATTCTTTAGATCTCTGGAGAACCCTCCTACTTATGTGATTCAAATTTGCTGCTGAATCATTTTGGAAAATTTCATGTTTGCTCATGCATGTGTGTGTAAGTGTATGTGTGCATACACACTGGTTTTTTTTTTTTTTTTTTTTTTTTTTTTTTTAGTGGTTATCAAATTGGGATTCAGCTACTAGTGTCTTATCCTTACATGTGGTCCTCTCCAAATTCAGGCCATAAAGGTCCTGCCAAATATTTCCAATGCTTCAGATCTCTAACTTCTGCTACCAGCCAGAGAAAATTTCTATTTATTGTTCTGTTATTACTATTTTTAGTTTATTTATTTATTTTGAGAAAGAGAAGGCATGAGCAGGGGAGCAGCAGAGGGAGAGGGAGAGAGAGAATATCAAGCAGGCTTCATGACCACAAGATCATCATGTGAGTCACTATCATGAGTGGGACACTCAACCAACTGAGCCTTCCAGGTCCCCTGAAAATTTCTTTTTTATGTATTCATATGATTACGTTGAACATACCCAAATTATTTCCCTTTTGCTTTATAATATAACATCTTGGATAATATTTCAACATTCAAAGATCCCACCAACACTCAAGGGGAGAGAGCAAGAGTCATTGGCAGCCATTCTTAGAATTCTGTCTACCACAGAAATAATTTTAGTATTCCCAGATATTCCCATGAAAAGAAGTCTATGAGAACTTTAAGTTCTACCTTCAAGAAAAGTGAATAGCTTACTAGCCTTAAGATTTATTCTCAGGTTCATCAATTTACCTTTAATTTGAAACACAGACTTTTTATTTTTCTTCAAACAAGGTATGCACCTATTTCCAGAAATTTCTACGGTATTTCATTTCTGCAAATCTTATACTCTACTTTTGGAAAAATATGACCTGCAACTCTCATAAGTTTTCAGTATAAGATTCTCTCTGAGCTCTTGAAAATGCTTTATAGAAGGCTTGTAATAAATGTTGGGACTTCATGGGTTTTAAACATAAATCATCATCATCACCACCACCATTATCATCATCATCATCCTAGCAAAACATAATTTGAAAGACTCTTCTCCATTATTTAAACATATCAGGTTCTGTGCTTTGTCCCTTCATCTAATCCCTCTTATCCTTTCTTCTTTGACCTAACATGGAGTAAAAAGCTTGCTGCTTATCACAAAACACTGCTTCTCAAGGCCTGTTTAAACGTACTGTCGGATCTTGCTGTTTAGCTGGAACATCCTACTGCTGATAGATTAAACACACAGTAATTGTTAGAATATATTAATGATAACAGGTTATTCTGACATGGAGTGAAGAAAACACCAAAATCCTTCTCATTAGCAACCTCAACATACATCGGCATTATATTAATGGGTTACCAGAATCTTGTATAACCATTTTGCTCAAATATTTTTTCTACTTTTCCTCCAATTGGTATATAATCCTTCATCTTATGTTTTTCCTTTTCTTATATTCTATTTTTTTCACTCATTTGTAGGACTTGAAATGCCTGCAATTAACCAAGCAGTCTTTGAAGCCCTGAAAGTAACTACAGGGGACAGGAAATGCATAGCTCCTTTTTTCATGAAATTTAAGTGTCTATGGCCCAGGAGAGTTTTCTTTCTTTTACATGAATTCCTAAATATATGAAAATATGTTCAGAAACTAGCACTGGTACTATTTTCCAAGTAGAACCATAATATATTAGTAGTATATAGTTGTTTTAAAAATAGGCATTATAATTTTGGTGGCAGTATTAGGGGGAGACTGATATAAGTGCCTGATTTTCCCTTGATCCCTTCACCAGCACACCGCACGGGATGGTGTCAGATTCTAGGTATGATGTAGTATAAGGAGATAAAATTGCACACTTAAGTTTGAGCTCTGAACCAATACTTTCTTGGATATATTTCCTTGAGGAAGTAAGAAAATAAGGTTGAACTATGTCGTTTTTTTACAGCATTTTGCAAACTTGAAATTATGTAATTACCCATAATTATTTTTTTATTGCACATCTTTTCAGCTAGATCCAATGAGATCACTAAACTCCATGATGTCAGAGATAGTTTATCAATGAATGTTCCAGACCCCGCATGTTATCAGGTGAAGAAAACTGTTCAATAAATACATGTTTGCTGGCAAACTGATGAAATAGTGAAAATACTTTCACAGTTGTGAAATTGTGAAAATGTGAAATATGGTGTATCACACAATATAATGCCTGTGAAAGCAGTTGACAAAACACACATGATTTAATTTTGTGTCTCATGATAAAATGTTGTTAAGTAATAAGTTTATGGTAACATTCAGTGCCATCAGCAGTAGAATGTGTGAAGATAGGGACTCAACAAATTTTTTTTTCTTATTAGTGACTTTTCAGATCATATTTTTGATATCTAAAAACATGTAAAATTTAGATGATAATGTGTCCATTCTATGAGTAAAGAAACTGGAGAGGCTTATACTTGAAGAAGACCTCTCTTGTTTTATTTTTCTGTACATTCCCTACTGAGTTCCAAAATGGAAGAGTTTGTCATGCTGGTGTTTACTGTGGAATGATAATTTCCCGAGGACTTTGGTAAAGTATGTTTAGAAGGCTGACATTAGGTCAAGTTTTAGCATCTTGGCAATTTTACTTCATATTATTTTGAAAATTTTCAGCAAATTTTGATGAGAGATCAAAGTTGTTAACCTCAACTACCTACTTCAAACAAGGACATCTTATCCTTTTATTTGCTTTCAATAGACTTTTCTACAAACTTAAAATCAAATTTCTATTGTACCACATGTAGTACCTCCTGATGATGATTACTATTCAGCTACAACTTAAAGGACAGTTTTGATCAATGTGATTATAATTTGGAGCACAGAGCCATGATAGAACAGTTCAAAGGGTAATTTCTTACTAAGTAGGTGGCTCAGGCTTACAAAGTTGATTAAGAAATTGTCAGAACCTGTTTTCCAACCATGAATAAATGATCGCAATTATAATTATTGATATTACATACCTTAATAAAAGTAACTGATATATTTTATAAACTGTATATTGAAACACTTAAATATAAGGTAAATGAAATGAAACTTTTTATGTTAAGAAAATCAAACAATTTTGAAAATCTAAATATTTATAAAATGCAGTTACATAATATGTACCATAATACTGTTTTTTTCCCCCACACTTTAAATGGTTTAATGTTATGGTATGTGAATCTTATCTTAAAGCTGTTAAAAAAAGAGTCCAGAGAGTTCCAATATATGCTTCATTCGCCTTCATTTTGTGTCAATAATAACAATAAGAAATGTCTTGCACAAGAAGGGAATATAAATTAAAGCTAAGAAATTAATCTTAGTACAATATTATCAGTTGAAGTATAGCACTAAGATATTTTTGCATTTTCCCACTGATTTCTTTTTTTATTCAAGTTTTTATTTAAATTCTAGGTAGTTAACATATATATAGTGTAGTATTGGTTTCAGGAGTAGAATTTAGTGATTCATCACATACATATAATACACAGTACTCATCACAAGTGCTTCCCTTATATCCACCACCCATTTAACACATCCTCCTGCTCACCTCCCCTCCAGCAACTGTTTGTTCTCTATAGTTAAGAGTCTCTTATGGTTTGCCTCTCTATTTCTCTTTTTCTTTTCCCTTCCCATATGTTCATTTGTTTTGTTTCTTAAATTACACATAGGTGAAATCACATGGTGTTTGTCTTTCTCTGACTGACTTGTTTCACTTAGATATACTCTAGCTTTGTTGCAAATGGCGAGATTTCATTCTTTTTGATGGCTGATTAATATTCCATCACATATATGTACTACTTCTTTATCCATTAGTCAGTGGACATTGGACTTTTTCCATAATTTGGCTATTGTTGATAATGCTGCTATAAACACCAGTGCATGTGCCCCTCCAAATCAGTATTTTTGTATCCTTTAGGTTAATACCTGGTAGTACAATTGCTGGGTTGTAGGCTATTTCTATTTTTAACTTTTTGAGGAACTTCCATACTGTTTTCCACAATGGCTGCACCAGTTTGCATTCCTGTCAACAGTGTAACAGGGTTCCCCTTTCTCCACATCCTCACCAATATCTGTTGTTTCATGTGTTGTTAATTTTAGCCATTCTGGCAGGTGTAAGGTGGTGTCTCATCATGGTTTTGATTTGCATTTCCCTGACGATGAGTGATGTTGAGCGTCTTTTCACGTGTGTGTTAGCCATCTATATATCTTCTTTGAAAAATGTCTATACATGTCTTCTGTCCATTTCTTAAATGGATTATTATTTTTTTTTTTGGTGTTGAGCTTGATTAGTTCATATATATATATATATATATACATATATATACAATATATATATACTTATATACAAAATGTGTATATATATACACACATATATATACACATATATATACACACACATATATATATACACACATGTATATATATATATACATTTTGTATATAAGTATATATATATTGTATATATGTGTGTGTATATATATATGTATATATATATATATACATATATATATATATATACATATATATATGTATATATATATATTTAATGTTTATTTATTTTTGAGAGACAGAGACAAAGCATGAGCTGGGGAGGAGCAGAGAGAGAGGAAGACAGACTCTGAAGCTGACTCCAGGCTCTGAGCTTTCAGTATAGAGCTCAATGTGGGGCTCGAACCCAAGAACCATAAGAGTGAGATAATGACCTGAGCAAAGTCAGATACTTAAACGACTGAGCCACCGAGGCACTCCATTAAGTTCTTTATATATTTTGGATACTAACCCTTTATCACATATGTCCTTTGCAAATATCTTCTCCCATTTCATAGGTTGCCTTTCAGTTTTGTTGACAGTTTCCTTCACTTTTAAGAAGGTTTTTTATTTCAATGAAGTCCCTATAGTTCATTTTTGCTTTTGTTTCCTTTGCTCTGGTGACGTGTCTAGTAAGGAGTTGCTATGGCCCATGTCAAAGAATTTGCTGTATCTGTTCTCTTCTATGATATTGATAGTTTCCCATTTCACGTTTAGGTCTTTCATCCACTTTGAATTTATTTTTGTGTGTGGTGTGAGAAAGCAGTCCTGTTTCATTCTTCTGCATGTTGCTGTCTAGTTTTCCCAGCACCATTTGTTGAAGAGACTGTCTTTTTTCCATTGGATATTCTTTTCTGCTTTGTCAAATATTAGTTGACCATATTGTAGTAGGTCCATTTCTGGGTTTTCTATTCTGTTCCACTGATCTATGTGTCTGTTTTTATAATAGGACCATACTGGCTTGATCAAGACAGCTTTGTAATATAACTTGGAGCCTGGAATCGTGATGCCTCCAGCTTCGCTTTGCTTTTTCAAGATTGCTTTGGCTATTCAGGCTTTGTTTGTGGTTCCATACAGATTTTAGGCTTGTTTGCTGTAGCTGTGCAAAAAAATGCTGGTGGTATTTTGATAGGGATTGCATTAAATGTGTAGATTGCTTTGGGCAGTACAGACATTTTAGCAATATTTCTTCTAATCCATGAGCAGGGAATGTTTTCCATTTCTTTGCATTCTCTACAATTTCTTTTATCAGTGTTCTGTAGTTTTCAGAGTACATATCTTGTACCTCTTTGGTTAGGTTTATTCTTAGGTATCTTATGTTTTTTAGTGCATTTGTAAATGGGATCAATTCCTTGATTTCTCTTTCTGTTCCTTCATTATCAATGTATAGAAATACAACAGGTCTCTATTAATTTTATATCCTGCAACTTTGCCGAATTTATGTATCACTTCTAGCAATTTTTTGATGGAATCTTCAGGGTTTTCTACATATAGTATCATGTCCTTTACAAATAGTTAAAGTTTGACCTCTTCCTTGCTGATTTGGATGCCCTTTCTTTCTTTCTTTCTCTCTTTCTCTCTTTCTCTCTTTCTTTCTTTCTCTCTTTCTTTCTGTTGGAGTCATCTGATTTTGAAATTAGGACTTCCAATATTATGTTAAATAACAATGGTGGGAGTGGATCATCTCTGTCTTGTTCTTGACCTTAGTGGAAAGGGTCCCAGTTCTTCCCCATTGAGGATGATATTAGCCTTTATGGCCTTTATGTTGAGGTATGTTCCTTTATGGCCTTTATGTTGAGGTATGTTCCTTTTATCCCTATTTTGTTGAGTTTTATTACAAATGGATGCTATACTTTGCCAAATGCTTTTTTCTGCATTTATTGAGAGGATCATATGATTCCTATCCTTTCTTTTATTAATGTGGTATATCATATTGATTGATTTATGAATGTTAAAGCAGCCCTGAAGCCCAGGAATAAAACCCACTTGATTGTGGTGACTGATTCTTTTAATGTACTGTTGGATTCGATGTGCTAGTATCTTATTGAGAATTTTTGCATCCATCATTTTTGCAATCCAATCAAGGATTGGCCTGTAATTCTCCTTTTTTAGTGGGGTCTTTGTCTGGTTTTGGAATTTAGGTAATGCTGTGCTTGTAGAAGGAGTTTGGAAACTTTCTTTCCACTTCTATTTTTTGCAAGAGTTTGAGAAGAATTGGTATTAATTTTTCTTTAAATGTTTGGTAGAATTCCCCTGGGAAGCCATCTGGCCCTGGACTTTTGTTTGTTGGGAGATTTTTGATAACTGATTCAATTTCTTTGCTGGTTATGAGTCTGTTCAAATTTTTTTCTTCGTATTTGAGTGTTGGTATTGTATATGTTTCAAGGAATTTATCCATTTCATTCAGATTCCCCAATTTGTTGACATATAATTTTTTATAATATTCCCTTCTAATTGTTTGCATTTCTGTGGTATCAGTTGTGATCTCTTCTCTTTCATTCACAATTTTATTTATTAGGTCCTTTTTGTTTCTTTTCCATTTTAGAGTGAGAGAGAGAATCCTGAGCAGGCTCCATGATCAGTGTGGGGCCCGATGCAGGGATTGATCCCACAACTCAGAGAACATGACCTTAGCCAAAATCGAGAGTCACACACTCAATGGACTGAGCCTCCCAGGTGCCCCTCTTTTCTTTTTGATAAGCCTAGCTAGGGGTTGATCAGTTTTATTAGTTCTTTCAAAAATACCAGCTCCTAGTTTCATTGATCTATTTTTTTCTTTCTGTATATTTATTTCTGCTTTAATCTTTATTATTTCCCTTTTTGTGCTGACTTTAGGCTTTATTTGCTGTTACTTTTCTTGATCCTTTCAGTATAAGGTTAGGTTGTGTGTTTGAGACTTTTCTGGATTCTTGTATTAGATCTGTGTTGCTATATACTTCCCTCTTATAACCACTTTTTCTGCATCCCAGAGGTTTTGGACTGTTGTGTTTTTATTTTCATTTGTTTCTATATATTTAAAAATTTTTTTTTTCTTTAATATCCTAGTTAACCTATTCATTCTTAGTAGGATATTATTTAACCTCCATGTATTTGTGGTTTTTCTAAATTTTTTTCTTGTGGTTGACTTTAAGTTTCCTAGCATTGTGGTCGAAAAATATGCATGGTATCATCTCGATCTTTTTGTACTTGTTGAGGGCTAATTTGTGACCCAGTGTGTGATCTATTCTGGAGAATGTGCACTTGTAAAGACTGTGTGTTCTGCTGCTTTAGCATAAATTGTTCTGAATATATTTGTTAAGTCAGTCTGGTCCATTGTGTCATTTAAAGCCATTGTTTCCTTACTGATTTTCTGCATAGATGGTCTGCCCATTGCTGTCAGTGTGGTGTCAAAATCCCCTACTATTATTGTAGCATTATCGATGAGTTACTTTATGTTTGTTTTTAATTGTTTTATATATTTGGGTGCTATCATGTTGGGGCATAAATATTTACAATTGTTTGATCTTCTTGTTAGATATTTCCCTTTATTATGATACAGTACCCTTCTTCATCTCTTGTTACAGTCTTTGGTTTGAAATCTAGTTTCTCTGTTATAAGGATGGCTACTCAGGCTTTCTCTTGACATTCATCTCTATGATAAATATTTCTCCATCCTCTCACTTTCAATGTGAAGGTGTCTTTACGTCTAAAATGAGTCTCTTATAGGCAGCATATAGAAAGGCCCTTTTTTAAATAAATAAATTAATTAATTAATTAAAATCCATTTTGACACAGTATGTCTTTTGCTTGGAACATCTAGTCCATTTACATTCAGAGTGATTATTGATAGAAATGAATTTAGTGCTATTTTATTACTTGTTGTTTCTGGAGTTTTTCTGTTTCTTTGTCAGTTTTGGGGATTCCTTTCCTCTAGAGTCCCCTTTAAGATTTCTTGCAGGGCTGGTTTAGTAGTCACAAACTCCCTTAGTTTTTGTTTGTCTGGGAAACTCTTTATTTCTCCTATTCTGTATGACAGCCTTGCTGGATAAAGTATTCTTGGCTGCATATTTTTCCCTTTCAGGATGCTAAGCATGCTGGCCTGCCATGTTTCTGTGGAGGAATCTGCTGCTAGCCTGATTTGTGGTGTTTGTTTGTTTTTTAGGTTAGGGATTTGTTTTCCCTTGCTGCTTTGGGATTATTTCCTTATCTCTGTATTTTGCAAATTTTACTACAGTATGTCTGGCTGTTGGCCTGCTTTTGTTCATTTTGATGGGAGGTTTCTGTGCCTCCTGGATTTGGATGTCTGTTTCCTTCTCCAGATTAGGGAAGTTTTTAGTTACAATTTGCTCAAATAAACTTTCTTCCTCCTTTTCACTCTGTTCTTCTGAGACTCCGATGATACGTATGTTATTACACTTTATGGAGTCGCTGAGTCATTTTAGGTCTACATTTATGATCCAGTATTTTTCTTTCCCTTTTCTTTTCAACTTCATTATTTTTCATAAGTTTTTCTTCCATATCACTTATTCATTCATATTTTTTTCCATCCTTGTGGTCATTACATCTAATCAGTTTTTCATCTTGATTATTGCATTTTTTATTTCTGCCTCACTAGTTTTTAGATCTCTTATCTCTGTTGTAAGAGACTCTCCGGTGTCTCCTATGGTTTTCTCAAGCCTAGCTCGTATCTTTATAATTATTGTTTTAAATTCTTGTTCAGGCATATTACTTTTATCTGTTTTGATTAGATCCCTGGCCATGACCTCTTCTTGTTCTTTCTTTTGGATTGAAATCCTCTGTCTTGGCATTATGTCTAAGTCTCTCTCTTCTTTGTGTCAAGAAGGCCGTTTATTTTTCCTGCTCCTGAGAGTAATGGCTATATTAAGAAGAGGTCCTAAATTGTCCAGGGCCTGGCACTTCAGGAAGTGTTCCTGGTGTATGCTGTGTATGCTTTGCTGTTTTGTTTTGGCTGCTCTTTCCCTCAGGTAAATCCTCTGCACAGTTTCTCCTTGCCTCTAATGGGGAATGTTTGGACCTTAGCCACAGTGTGGCAAGTTTTAGCTAGGTGTGTTCTGGTCTCCTTATTAAAAGAACCTAGATCCGATTCCCCCTAGAGCTGAAGCTTTGCAGAATTCTATGGTAGACTTTGCGCATGAAGGGGGTTTGTGCTGGTCTTCTTGGGAAGAGGCCCGCTGTTGCTCTCACTCTCAGGCACACTTGCCCTGTTTCAGAAGCACCTGCAGACCACAAGGTAGGCAAGGGCTTGGTGAAAGTGGCTCACACCTCCACTTTGTTCACTTTGTTGCTCACTGAAGTCCATCTGTGCTGATGAGTGTGTGTAAAAGTGGTGTCAGCTGGCTCTCTAGTCCACGGAGTGGGGAGTTTGTGCCTGCTGCTATTCAGGAAGCCCTCAGAGAAGAGCGAACAGCCTCCCCTCATTTGTCTCAGGCATCCCTCAGATCCTTGCATTCACCCTCTCTGTGTCTCAGCTGTCTGGCCACCCAATGGTACAGTGCTCCTGTTTTATCTCTGGCATCCTGGCTGCGTTTCAAAACTCCAAATTTTAAGGACCTCACGAGGCATACATTTGCACTGATCCTCTGGGTGTGGGTCTTGCCACACTGTGGCCGGTGCTGCTTTGTCCCAGAGGAGTTGTTGCAGGAATGTGCAGGGGCTTAAGTTTATGATAAAGTATAGTCAAAGGCTAGTGTCCAGGTTAGCTGCCCTCAGCAGGTGTCTCTGTTCATATGCTAATGAACGGGGCAGGTCTGTGGTGCTGGCCTGCTCTTTTGTCCCTGGTGAGACAGTGCCACTTCCCCAAATGCACTCCAAAAAGGGGAACTGTCTCTCTCGGTGTGACCCAGGGATCCTTAGACCACACTGTCTGTGTGCTGCAGGGCCTCTGCCTGTTTCCCATGGAAGGAGCACTTCTATGCCCGCAGGCTCCACACGGGGGATGGCATGGACTTCTCACTTCAGACTTTGAGCTCTGCTGTTTGTAAAAACTTGCAGACATCAGCTCCCCCTCTAGTTTTCCCCGTCAGTAGTTTTGGGGAAGTGTTTTTTCTTGTGCAATGCCCTGTACTCTGTTCTCTCTGTTCTCTCTCTCCTCTCTCCATGATCAGGGCTCCCTGTCCTGTAATTCTTTTGTCCTCCAAATCACACGTCCACACCTCCTGACTTCCACAGTGTGGCCTCTTTCCTCCCTCTGGTTGTGCAGTTTGTTCTCTCAGTCCTCAGATCGATTTCTGGGTGTTCAGAATGATTTCATATTTATCTAGCTGTGTTTGAGAGATGAGGTAAGCATAGAGTCCTCCTACTACAATGCCATCTTCAATAAGAATGCTCATATTAAAAGTTATCCAGCTATAAAAATGCTGTGTTTTGAGATTCTATATCATCTTGGTCTTGTGTTCTTAATATAATTTTAATCACATTTTGGTGCCTCTGAATTATTTGTAAAGTTGAACTATTATTAAAAGTACTTATAGTGATCATAAATCAATTGTATTCCTGCTGTCTAACATCTTTGTTTCTTAATACAGTGTTCTACTCTTTCACTGACCAAAATCATTTCTATAATCAGCTTTATGTTCTGCTGAACAGGGAGACGCATATTGGTGTTCCAGGCAACATTCTATTGGATTGATATTTAAATCTAGTGCAATGAATGGAAAATTTGTTATTTTGCTGTCATGCCTTTGATTGTGGTTCACCATTGTGTCATAAATCCATAATTCTAATTCTGTGGTGTTCAGAGGAGTCAGTTAAAAAATTTAAAAAGTTAGGAAAAATGAAGCATTATTTTATAAAATGAAGTACTGAATTACCAGTTCTCCCTCTCTAATTTGATAATTCCTTCCCATGTGTTACTTATACATTTGTATTTGTTAAAATTTTATTTCTTTTTGAAGACATTCAGCTTCATTCTCATAACCCTAATTAATAATAAAATTCAATTATATTTTGAGTCAGAATCTTTTTTTTAAAATTTTTTAATGTTTATTTATTTTTGAGAGGGAGAGAGAAAGAGAGAGACAGAGCATGAGCGGGGGAGCAGCAGAGAGGGAGAGGGAGACATAGAGTTTGAAGCAGGCTCCAGGCTCTGAGCTGTCAGCACAGAGCCTGATGCAGGGCTCAGACCCATGAACTGTAAGATCATGGCCTGAGCCAAAGTCAGACGCTCAACTGACTGAGCCACCCAGGCGCCCCTTGAGTCAGAATCTTTAATGCTTTCTTACCATTGTAGATTTAAGAAGAAAAAAAACAGTATCGACATCGTATATTAATGTCAAGTCAAGCCCATAGCATTCAGAGCATTTCCTAATGATCCTTTTACTACTAGTAATAAATTATTACTTTTATTAACAAATACTAATAAATTATAACTTTATTATAAATGTTATGAGTTAGAACTTTGAGCATTTTGATCCTAGATAAGGACCAGATGTAAGGAAATTATATAATGAATATATACAATGGCTGATCAACAGGGAAAAGGATCCTAATAAAGAAACCTATTAAACTGCAGGAAGTTATCTCTCTAGGGGAGTTGCACGAACCTCACTGTTTAAGTCATATAAAACTGGACCAGAAACAAAGAACACTAGAAATTACACCAGGGGGAACAATTGCTTTAGCAAAAAAAGAAAGTAGGTGATACAATGATTGCCCTTCTACCTTTCTGCTATAAATACTTTTAGCTTGCATCTCAGAGAGATCCCTTTCTATATATTGTTGGGTTCAGTATAACAGACACATGGACCTTTTGTCTCTCCTTTGGAAATCTTGACAGTTTAGACTAATGAACATTTATGTTGCAATGGTAATTATACAATATATTAATACACGATTTATTTTCAATTTAATAGAGAAGAATTTAAATTTATTATTAAATACTATTATTTAGTATTTAGCATTATTATTTAGTATTATTCATACTATTAATACTATTATTTAGTATTATTAATACTATTATTAAATACTATTATTAAATATTATTAAATATAAATAAATTATTAAATTTATTATTAAAATACCACATACAGGACTATAGATGGCATACATTATTTAACTTAACATCTCAGTGATAAAAAAGGAAGGAAAGTAATTTAATATTTTCATTTACTATGAAAAGACGACTGATATCCTAATAGGGGAGACATATTTGGATCTTTGAAGCTACAGGTCAGAGAGACAATTATTAGAGAAAACAAAAACAAAACCAAAAATCTGTACCTTTTTGAGTGTGTGAAAATTAAGGCATAGCTAATAGCGATTAAACACTCATGTCCTTCAAATCTTAATATATTGAGAATTTTGGAAATTAGTCATCTGTTTGTTGAATTGGTGCATTGGTGAATATAGAGTTAAGTCAAAAACCCAGCAATGAGTGTGGACAGAAGTTTAGAATATAGAAAGAGCACCAAGTCTTGTTCTTATTTTGGGTACATGGATTATTTCCTCCTAGGATAAAAATTTTGATCATTCACACTGTACTGAGCATAAACCTTGCCCTTAAGGACATGGGACACTATGGAAATCCTAATATTAACATAGTTCTTTTTTTCATGACACTGGTACTCTAGTGAGAAAGAACTCTTATCAGTATAGCCTCATATACTTGCTTTGAGGCAGAGTTACATAATCACATAATGGCACTAAGCAAAGCTGCCTGAGGTGAACTAGGAGAAAGAAAGTTGCCAGGTCAAGATTGCAGAAGAACATGTGTTAACTAAGTGAAAAGCACAGAGGAAACTAGGAGAAGATCATATTCTAAACAGAGGTGGTAGCATTTTCAAAAATCCTGTGGAAGGCAAGAGTGAGTATTATAAATTGAAAGAAGGCTTAGTGGCACAAGTATAGAAACTAAGGATAAGAGACTGCCAAGTGGGCAAAGTGATGAGGGTGCCTGGCTATTGGGATGGGATATATATGTTTAAGTAGCAACTTTATATATAGTGGAATTACTTGAACTTGAATATATTTTTCTGTTAGGGTCAAAAAATTTTAATATACTTAATTTATTATGTAGTTTAATGTACTCTTATTTTGATTAAAAATTCCAATCTAGGAAGATGTCTGTCTATGGGTGTTTTATGGATTAAAGTAGCATGTTGGTATCGGTGGGAAGGATTTAAAATTGTCTTAAGTGGGGTTTTAATTTGTAAGGTCAGGAGTGTGAGTATTTTAGCTGTAATTAAAATACATATGAGATGAAAGATAAGCTTTATATGTTGTATATTTAATCTTGTTTTTGTGATTTGGGAAAACAGCTAATAAATATATACAGCATAAGGTTTATGCATGGTAAAGGGTTTGCTAAGCTAATCATTTATTTGATAAGTGTGCATGTTGTGTATACACAGATTCTTCTATGTCCAGTAACCATTGGTTGAATTATACCTTATGGTTTATAATATTGGTAAGTAGTACTCAGTTTAAGGTCAGTTAAAGTTTGCTTAACTGTGCTAAGGCCTTTGACACCTATAGCTGAGACACACCATTCCCAAATTAAAACAAACAAACAAACAAACAAACAACTTATCACATGCAAATGCATGGCATAGTTACCTGTGAGCATGGGGCAATTAGTCATTAGTGCATTGAGAAGTCTTATTTAAAAGGAAAGAGGCAATTTTAGGTGAGGTGGTCCTGAAGTAAGAACAAGATTCCAGATATAATTAATTTCTGCATGCCCTCCAAAGTTATGGGCCCAGAGTAAGAAGAGGGACACGTTTGTGGAAAAGTTGCTAGTTTCTTGAAGTTTTGTGATTAAGCATGGTTATCAGTTATGATAGGCATGTTGTCTAGACATGGTTTGACTTAATGGGGTATGTACAACCAATATTATGTGCTATGTAATATTAATCATGTTATTGTGCTGCTACTTCATGGGGTTTAAAATGTATGAACAATATACCACTGTATGTATTATGAAATGTCAATAGTTTAATGCACCCACTTATATGCATGGGATAAATTGTTAATGTGTGATTATACATACTGTGTATTATGTACATGTACTAATACATGAGATCCCTGAATGCACAAATTACATAGTTATTGGGCGATTTATGATTTGTTTTTTGATACTGATATAGAACATGATAATAATCCTTCTCTTTTCATGCACAAGTTTCTAGGCAGTACTTTAAGTGGAATTTTAGTTTTGGGTGTGATGATGGAATTGGAGCTCCTTTCCTGAGTGTTAGGAAGAAATATTACGCCTCTTTTCTGCTTTATAAGACCAAAGTAATAAATATACTACAAAGACTATTTATTTTAGAAAGTTGTTTTCAATAATGCTTGTGATTGATATAACTATGAGAATAAAGAAAATACGGGACTGATGCTGGTTGGCTAATAATTATGAATGGATGTTCAACTGGTTGTCCTTCAATTCATTTAGTGTTAGTAGATATGCTACAAGTAATCAGAATAGGACAATGACAGAGGTGCTGGAATATTATTTTTTATTTTGATTTGATCTGCTGTTTGACAATATTATGTTTATTTTTCATGTCACTGGTCATAGTTAAATTTCATGTGAGAAGCACTAGGTTTGTGCTTACTTTCCTAGGGTTTTTGAGATTTTCACCTATTTGTGGTGGACTCAGGTTGATTGTGAGTGGAGGAATTGTCTGTGGAATTGTGATAAATTTGGTGGATTTTTTTATGTTTAATGTCTTTAAAGACTTTTTTTTGGGGGGGGGAGGGAATATTGGCCATTTTTGGTTATATAAGTGTTATGACTTAGTAAGCATTATCCTGAGACTTGACCCACTAAGATGACTATCTTGGGGATTTTTTTTTTAAGAATTGTTGATAGAGGGCATAATGGTTTTATATATCTTGAAGAATGGTAAAGTGAAAATCATGTTTGAATTTAAAAGATTGGGGGATTAAGTAATTTCTGATCCTGGAGGTACTGGATTTTTTAGTGGGGAGCCTGTGGGGATTACTGTGTTATACAGATGTGGGACTTGATTGGGAGTTGTGACTGGCTGATCTTTATTCATCAGTGTTCTGGTTATTATGGAGGTTACTTGTGTAAATTAAATATGGACAAGCTTAAGACTAATGTGATGAAGAAATGTAATTAGGTCTTTTTGATCAGAAATTAGTGTGTAAGTTTTTATCTGGAAGTAGGTGAATTTGGTTCTAATAGGATTAAGTCTAGTAATAGTGATTTTTAACTTGCTGATAAATTCATGAATAGTAGAAGGTGATACATGATGGTTGAAAAATACCATGTGAGAATTTGAATTGGTTTGAAGGGTGATCAAATTTTAGATTTTGTGATATGAGGTTGAGCTCAATTGCTGGAATAAAACCTAGAATAGTCACTGCATGGACTGTTAATTTCAGATAATAAGGCATGGTTATCTGTGGAATAGTCATTGGAGTAATATTGTTGGAAATTAAGAATCCAGTGAAGATACTTCTGATCAAAAGCCGTTTAATAGAGTTGATTAGGAGAGGGTTATTTTCACAGGCAGTAGGATAATTAACATAGGAGAAACATTAAAACAGTGAATAGTATATAGAATTATTAAGTGCTAGTTATTACCGTCATGTCACCTTTCTATGTAGGCAGGCAGAGAAGATAAGCATGTCAGGTGATAGTACTGCAGGGATTAAATTCTTGTATTCTCACAGAATAGTGGTTTCTTTAGTGGCTGGAGGTTATACACTAGTGTTGGCATTGTGTCTGATTTTTGATAAAATTATTACTTGGCCACTGTAACACCTTTCTCTAGTTACAGAACCTAAGATGAGAAAAAAATATATTCTTATTCTTGAAAGTTGTAAATACTTAATATTTATTTCAATTTAAAATTGTCAAACAGTAGATCAAATCTTAATGTAAAAATAACATTTAACAGTATAAATGTGTCATTTCATATTTTAGTTTAAGGATTAGCTATGGTTCTTATATAATACAAAAGGACATTTGGGATTGATAATATGCAAAATGTGATTCTATTTTTATAATCAAATACTGAAATCATTAATATTAACCATTTTCTATTCTATTTGTTGCCATAACATCTATCATTTTAAGAATATTTAAGACTGCATATGGCATGTAATATTGCTTTGTGACTAACCATAATTTTGAAAAATACATTACAAATGATAATACTCTCATGATAATATACAAATGATAAACAGAAGAATATTCCATTTCCATAGAAGAATTCAGAGTGTAGATTGGTTTTGAATCACAATTAGAACCTCAAATGGAGCTCACTGTTTGGGTTGACTCAAAGACCTGGCTAGAATTTTGTTTTAAAAGAGACAATTAATTTGTTCTGTGTTTTGGGAGCACTTTTCAGAGGTTACAATTATTTTCAAAATCTAAACATACCCAAAACTTTTCAAATGTCCTCCTAAAGGTTTGGTTTAAGTATAGCAAACTCCTAAATCCACTCTGAGGTTAAGAAATTAAGGATAAGTAATAGAAATCTTGGAAAGCACACAGATCCAGAACCACAAAACATGTTGTTTAACTTTCAGAACGTCTAGATGATTTAGAACCCACCAGAGGCTGAGCGATACTATATTAGAAGAGGATTATTACTTCCCACTTCCCATTATATACATAAGTTGAACGTCATGATTTTAGGCTCAAATGTCAGAAGTCAAGAGAAAAGCCAGACCACAATACACCTCTTGTTATTCCATGTTAGACAAAAAAATAAAGGGAGTCACTTCTATCATCACTAGTCTTTGCCATTATCATTTTATTTTATTTTTATTGTATTGATTTCTTCTAGCCCAATTAGAACCTAAGCTCAGTTCTTGAATTTTTCAAGGTCCCTGTAATGCTGGATTATAACCTCAAGGCAATCTCTAAACTGCAGTAGTATTATCTGTATTGCATAGGGGTTCTGGTATTGTCCTTCAATTAGTGTTAAGTGAGTGATAATGATAGTAGGAAATCAAATAAACCCTGAAATACTTGTAGAAGTCAGGAAATAATGGCTATTGTTCAATGGAACTATGAATAATGAATGATCTCTTCTACAGTTAAATGATTATAGTACTTGGATATAAGAGCCCATGGAAGATATTGAACGCATCTTGGATCTATAGGCCAGTAGAAGTTAATACAGTGAGATTTACGGAGTGAAAGAAACATTTGTCTATGCTGCATCCATTCTTTCAGCAGTATTTATTAAACGTCTGCTAGGGAGAAGATACTATGTGCTTTGAGGCACACAGATATAAATCAGATGAACAATCTGCCCTCTAGGAGCTCACATAGGATATAGACAAGTAAAGTGAACATACTATCAAAGACAGAAATAAAGTGTAAGGTAAAATACTGATGTAGATTGTGTATACAGAATAGAAAAAAAGGACATGGCTGTTCAGTGGAAGGAGGTTATTTCAGAAGTGAAACAGGAAACGGCTTCTAGACCACTTGGAATTTGTGGTGGGTTCTTAAGAATATGTAGGGTTTTAATATGAGGAGAAGGACTAATAGGAAGTCCAGGACAAAGATAGATAAAGTCCTAAAGATGGAAAGGGTAAGATAAGGATAGTAAAACTGAAGTAGTTCAATCTGGCATCTCTGGAAGTGCTGTGATGTTGTACTGTGGGAAATAAGTTGGGAAAGCAAAATGAAGTCAAATATTCAATATTTAGTTTTTAAACATATAACAGTTAAGCACAGGGTTTTGAAAGTAAGACAGACCTTGTTTAACTCCTGACTCTTGCACTTTGTGCTGCCACGCAGTTTGTATGAAGTCAGGCTCTTCTAGGACTCGGTTTTCTCATCTGTAAAATAAGGGTAATAAAAATATCTACTTAATGATTTTGACATTATGAATAAGTGAATAGAATGCATGACAAGTGCCAAGCATATGGTAAACATTTAATAGATATTATAGTTAAGTATTTTAATAATACTTAAAGTATTTAATAATACTTAAAATACGTATTTAATAATGTGTAAAGATTTGTTAGGTAATGGTAAGATCAAAGCTGTGCCTCTGAATGAATTGAGCAGCTCTTGAATAAATAGTTTAGATGATGGAAAATGGAATACTGGGAGAAGATACTGGAGGTAGAGAGATCAGCAGTAAGGTTATTGTTTCCAGGCAAGCACCTGAGCTAGGACAGTAGTATGAAAAATAAATTGTAAGAGGTGGGTACAAAATATTTAACTACATTATAAGCTACATCAAGGATAGGATTTAGCAAATGATGTTAAACTCCTGATCACTGGGACCCGGGATGGCAGCATTTTATGTACAATAATTTCTAAATCATGAAAGAAAAACACTAAAAAAGTATATTTTCTATTTAGGAATATACTTAGTCATGTTACTTTCAATACTGTTTGAATTTATCAATTAAATACCTTTCCCTGGAACTACTTAAAAGGCAAATTAAAAAAAAATCATTAATACGTAAACAAATATGATATTGAGTCACCAAAGTACAGTGGGAATAGGTACTGTTTTAGGTACATATTCCCTAAATTTAGCCTGCAGGAAACTCTCGACTTGTTCCCTATGATTAAATGACTCATATTCATTAATTTACCCAGATCACTGAGTGGTTTCTTTTTTGCAGGGTGCGGGGAAGACAGATTACAAAGTAGTTGCTTTGGAAGGCAACATGGTATAGTGAGAAATGGAATAACCATGAAGCCAATGAAGTGTATGCTTAAAGACTTCTCATAATGACCTTTATAAAGGTCTTGTTACTAATTGTATTCATAATTTTGAATTATTTTTCTTAAGATTAGCTCCTAATGTTGTGTAATATTCAGAAATCCATAAGACCTGATTCATCCCTGGGAAATAATTCATAAGTTCTTAACTTTTTACTCAATGTATGTGTTTCAGTTGGCTCAAAAGTCCTCTGAAGTTGCAGGCGTGAGTATTTGTCCGTTGAGGAGGTTTATAGATTTTATCAGATTTTCCAAGAAGGAGGTCTGAAACAACAAAATTAAGAGCTTCAAGAGAAAATTGTGAATGGGCATCAGGACGGAGGTGAGCATGAGGAGGAGGACAAGGGCACTAGATCAAGGCATATTTAAAAGTACCCAGGTGATTCTTGCATGCATCCAGGTTTGGAAACCACTGATGTAGCTACTATTTATCATCCTTGAACTGTGTTAAAATAGTTAAGAGGAACGAGTCAAGATTTTGCAGTTGGAAATCTCATTTTGAATCCTATGACTGCTTGGGCAAGATATTTAGCCCCTCAGAGCTTCAATTTCTGCATTAGGAACATCAATATACTAATAAATATAAGCCATGTTATCTAGGGTAGATAAACATGATAAGTGAGGAGAGATCATTGAGCATGAAAATGGTGGAGTCAATAGGTAGGAGGTCATCGTGGCATGAATTACTCTTGGAGTCGGGGGATTAGATGGTGTGGACAAGGAAGTGAATTTGATGAAGAGGAATAAATGATCATTGATGGTAAAATTAGAGAGAGGGATGTCTGAAGCGGAGATTATTGAGTGGGTGCAGCCATTGGTTCCATGACAAGATCTAAGATATGATCATGTAAGTGGATGACTGAGTTTACACGAGGGATTTTTGGAGATGAGGACAAGTGGAATTAATTGGTCAAGGAATTGGAAAGATTTCTGAAGTGCTTACTGAAATTGCCAAGAACTTGTCAAAGAATGAAGACAGATGGTTCCAGATTCTGTACAGAGAGAGGTAGTTACATTTATTATTTCCATGCCAAGAATATTCTTTAGCATTCTGATTTTTAGAAGTGTAATAATTACCCATAAAGTGTTACCTTAAAGTATTATGGTAAGAAACATAAAATTTTACCCTGTGTCATGCAAAGAAAAATCAAGGACCTGGATTTGTTCATTATTTTACTTTATCCTTCTCCCCAAACATGAGGTAAATAATTAAGGTGTCACCTTAATCTTATCATTAATCAGGCTAATTAGTAATATTATTGAATAAAAAGGAACCGAATTTGGGAATTTCCTGTCAGTTGGTACAAATGTCAGATTCTGTGTGACACTTTCTCAAACACTGTTGAGACTAAAATTCAACATAATACTGGAACTGCCTCTAACAGCTAGCTGACCAAAAAAAGGTCTTGTTCAGTCAGGATTTTGCAGATTATTGCAAGAAGATCTTTATTTATCTTTCCATATGTCTCTTAATGTTTGGCTGCTTGGAATTTTGTTAAAAAAATAAGGCTGAAAAAATTAAAGTAGAATACTCCTAGGTTTCCAAAGCTCGTGGCTGACACAGCTGGTCCTTGAGATAGCCTGTTGCAGAAATGTTGGTGCATCTACTCACTGCTACCACTCTGTCCCTCCTCCAACCAACTTAGCACTTAAGCACTTAACGCACACCGCTCCTGAGATTTCCATTTCTTAAGTGATCTTTAACTTCAAGAATTTGCCAATTTTTTCCCTCCACCACCAGGACCCTTCATACTACCACTACCACTCCCATTTTGAGACAAGTAAATATTTTTAAAAATACCCCTTGGTTTTATACTGTTTAAATTCTCTAGGAGCCACATAACACATTTCTGCTGTTGTGCTATTTAGGACATTTTAATTCTTTAACTGTCCAGCTCTGCCTGACATATTCACCTCAGCTGAGAAACTGGCCCAGTGGAAAAACAGTTGTGTATTGCATTCTGTCCCATTTGACAAGTAATAAATGAGATCTTTAAAGGGGAATGACCAATGTTTTCTTGCTGAACGCTGTGCAAACAAATAAAGCTTTAAATGCTCTAAGTCAAGTTTCCAATTTTTTAGGTGACTGAAAGCATGGAATTTTTCTAATAAAAATTGAATGTTCTGAAAACAGTTAATTAGATTGTTTTTATCAACCACTGATTCCCAATTATGTATTTGCTTACACATTTTGGTAAGTATAACAGAATCTCATTTTCACAAAGGTATTTACCGCATTTTACATAAAACATTTTCATTTACACATAGTACTTCAGTACTTTTCAAACGCACCACACCCGTTGCCTTATTTGATCTCCAAAATATTGCATACACCAAGTATTATTATTTCCATTTTGTATAGATATGGAAATCTAGACCCAAGGATTCAATTACTAGTTCACACAGTACCTCTAGGGTTGAAATCAATTCATTCTTGACATTTAGCGGTTTGCTCTTTGCACTTCATATTATATCATGCTGAAAAACTCTATAGGTATCCTAATAGAGATTCATATATATATATATATATATATATATATATATGAATCTCTATTAGGATACCTATATAAATTTATTTATATGTTCCTGAAATTTGTACATACTAATTGGTTAAGGATCTCACACTTTAAATGCGCAGACATTGTTCTTTACATAAATTCTAACATGAAGTTTGGTACACTTAACCTTCCTTAAGTGTGACTCACTTATTCTGAATAATAAATACAAATTAGAAAGAGCATCATACATACGTGGCTTATGGAAGTAACTATATCCAGTATGGTGAATATGTTTTTCTTCCTACTTCTCTGTTTTGTAAACAAAGCTGACATCAGTGTGTGTGTGTGTGTGTGTGTGTGTGTGTGTGTGTGTGTAACACTACCAGTTGCATTTTACCCCTTGTTTCTAAGAGAAGAGATTATTTCCAACATTTCTCCATTCCTTTATTCACTCTGCCTCTATATATTTAAATAACTTCCCAAATAGTCCTTTGTATATTCTGCCTTGTTCTAAACAATTATTTTTGAAGCCATTATTTTTTAAATATCAGATACTATTATAGGAATTGAGAATGGAGAATTAAAAAAAAATAGTGAAGAGTGACTTTGTATAGTGTCAGGAAAGGTCTCTCTGTAGCTATTTAATAAAATAAATGAGGGAGGAGAGTATTATGTAACATTTTGCAGAAGCATATTACATGCAGAAGGAAGAATAAGGAGGAAAGCCCTGTGGTGAGAGAATGTGTATTTAAGGCCTATATAGGAGGTCATTATGGCTTTAGCAGTTTGACCAAGAGTGAATACAAGGTTAGAAAAGGAGAGTTTTAAAGGGTATTCAGGAATCAGAATTTAATGTGTGTTCAAGTTTGACAAAGACTGTAATTTTATTTTAACTGTGATTAAAGGCCATTGGGAGGAACAGGGGAGTAAAATAAACTAATAAACAGTTTAAAATATGTGGGTGCTATGTGGGCAGCAACCTGTATAAGTAGGGATCAAGAGGAAAACCTATTGGGGCACCTGGGTGGCTCAATTAAGTGTCTGACTTTGGCTCAGGTCATGATCTCATAGTTCATGGGTTCGAGCCCCGCGTCAGGCTCTGTGCTGACAACTCAGAGCCTGGAGCCTGCTTCGGATTCTGTGTCTTCTTCTCTCTCTGTTTCACTGCTGCTCACGCTGTCTATGTCTCTCTCAAAAATAAATAAACATTAAAAATTGTTTTAAAAAAAGAGTAAAACCTATGTTGTGCACCTGAAACTAATGTAACGTGTGTCAACTATACTCAAATAAAAATAAACAAATAAACAAAAACAAGGGGTGTACTTCAGAGGCTGTGGCAATGTTCAGAGAAAGAGAAGAGGTGGCTGTGACTCAGATGGTAGCATTGGGAGTAGTGAGAAGTGATCCGTTTTAGTATATTTGAAGTATAAATGGTAACAGCAGAACTGGCTAAGGAATGCGAAAAATGAGAGAAAATTTAAAGATGGCCTTTAGGTTTGAGACCTGAGCAATTAAATGAATGGTCTTGTCCTTCCATGAAATGGACAGACTAAGGAACTTGTTTGCTTGGGGGCATGGCAGTGGAAATCAAAAGTTTGACTTTGGGCGTATTGTGTTTATAATACATACTAGAGGTCCAAGTGGACATGCCAAAGTGGCATTTGGGCTCATACATATGAAACATCAGTGGCAGAGCTTGAGCCCTGGCTAATGGGTGGTGTTGAAAGTCTTTAGAAAAGAGAGTGAGTGTAGTTTGGAAAAGACACCCGAGGACTGAGTTCTGGAGCCCTACAATATTTAGACGTCAAAAGAGGCTAAAGAGAGAAAAGGAGCAAATAGTGAGGCCAGCAGAAATACATGTGGTTTCTTGGAAATCAAGCGAAGAAAATTGCTCAAGAAATAAACAGGCACAAGTTGATTTGAATGCTGCGGAAATTTCAGGAAATGATAATTGAAAATTAACCTTCACATCTAGCAGTATCAGGGGAATGATGACTTAAAAAGTGGTTTGTTTTGAGTAATGTAAAAATGCAAAAAAAAAAAAAGTTGGATGGGTTTAGGAGACCCTGGGCCATCATCAGGAATTTCAGACAGTAAAATAAGCAACTTTTAGAGGAGTTTTGCTATAAACGGAAAAAGAGAAAGATAGCATTGGAGCGAAACATAGTTTCACAACTCTGCTCTGTTTTTGTTGTTATTGCTGTTGCTCTTATAGTTTCAGATGAGAGAAATGTCAGCATGTTTGTGGCCTGATGGTAATTTTTAACTAGAAAGTAAAAAAGAGAGGTTAATTGTAATAGCAAATTCCTTGAAGAAATAGGTAAAAACATAAAAAAAGTATCTCTTGAGCGCCTTCGTTGCCTTAGACAGTAGCAGAGACATCTCACTAATTTTTACATGAGGGAAGGCAGAGTACAGATGTAGAGAGGTTTTAGATTTCGAAGAGGATCATTAGGAAATTCTCTTCTGATTGCTTATTTCTCAGTCAAGTAAGCAAGTTCATCAGCCGAGAAAAAGAGAGAAGATAACGTATCAGAGAAGAGAAGGTGTAAAATGGTATGCACTTTAAAATAGAATATAAATTCCTTGTGAATTGATTTTTAACTTCCTAAAATCAAGTTACTATTTGATCTAGTCTTATCCTATCTCTGTAACTTCATCTGTAACCACTCTCCATTCCCCTTTCCCATTTTCGTTACCAACTCAAATCTATTAGCCCTTAAGAGAAGGGCACAGCACACACATTCCATCCATGAAGAGTTGTTTCCAACTTCAGAAATGTGTTGATACACTTCACCCATGTGAATAAGTCAAACATTAAAAACATGATACTCTCTTTGGATATAGTCTTTGACCCACTGTTAACTTTTATTTCAAAGTAAAACCTTATTAAATATAAATTGTGAATAACTTATATTAACTAAAATTACAAATATAGAAATATAATATATAATTCATATGTATATTATTAATATATAATACAATAATATGAATATAATATAAATATAGTACACTTAATACAAATATATTAAACTGAAATAGTTCTGTAACATTTTGTAATATAGCATAGCATAACATAATCAACATAATTAACATAGTATAATTAAAATAAGTATACCATGACAAAACAATAAAAAATTATCATTAAAGTTAAGAACAATACAGGGATACACTGCCATTACTATTATTGTTCATTATCATGGTCTGAAAGTAATAGCTTATGTAATTAGATTACACTAACAGCAACAAACAAGCAGCGATATTAACAGATAGTAAAGGAATCAACACAATCATTATAGTGTGAATGAATAAAATTGTAGAATAATTGCTATCTCACTTAAACCTAATAACCGTATGAGGAAGGTACTATCTTTCTCTGCATCTAATAGATGAGAAAGCTGAAACTTAGGACAATGAACTTGGTAAACACAACACAGATATTCATTAGCCAAGTGTGATTTGATTTGAAAGTAGTTTGAATCCAGTTTGGGTACTCAAGATGTGAACATGTGAGGGAGACGAAACTTAGTAACACTAAAATCTAGAGTCTCTTACCTTGTTTAGAAGTATATGTGAGCGTAAATCAAGCTTTTCGAATCCAAACCAGCTTATGGGCACAACTCAAATAATACTTGAAATAATAATGCAAGTTTTCTAGCCATTTGCCCCACTATATTAGGCAGCAGCCATCCCAGAAAGAAGGACCCTATTCCAAGTACTTTTTGGAGTCATCTTGGTATCCCCTGTATATTCTCCCTCACACACTTCAATTTAATTATAGATGCAACTTTTGTTCTGCATAGAAAACAAGGGAAAAAAGCCGAGTATGTTTTCAAGGAAAATGAAAATAGATTATTACATTGAAATACAGGGGTGTTTTTTTTTTAATGAATGTAAAAGAAGATTAAGAGGTATATAAAAGTTGTGATGCATAGGGGGAAGAAAACACAGCCTACTCAAACAGTAATGCATTTTACCAAAGCTAAATAAAAGCTAGAAGTAAAAATTAAGAAACAGATGTCAAACTTTTATAGTTTTATTTCTGAAATAGTCTATGAATAACAGACATCATTGCATTTCAAACAAATCATAAAATATCCCTTAACTTTAATTCTGTACTTGTGTAATTCAATTTGTTTAATTTATACTTTTTTTAATGTTTCTATATTTTTGAGAGAGAGACAGAGTGTGAGCAGGGGATGGGCAGAAAGAGAGGGAGACACAGAATCTGAAGCAGGATCCAGGATCTGAGCTGTCAGCACAGAGCCCAACGTGGGGCTTGAATCCATGGACTAGAGATCATGACCTGAGCTGAAGTCAGATGCTTAACCAACTGAGCCACCCAGGTGCCCCAAAATTTATACTTTTTTAAAAAAGTTTATTTATTTATTTTTGAGAGAAAGAAAGAGCAAGCAGGGAAGAGGCAGAGAGAGAGAGAGAGAGAGAGACACGGAAAGAGAGAGAATCTCAATCAGGCTCCACAGTGTCAGCACAGAGCCTGAGGCAGGGCTCAAACTCACGAACCGTGAGATCATGACCTGAGCCAAAATCAAGAGTCAGATGCTTAACTGACTCAGCCAACCAGACACCCCTAAGTTATACTTTTGACCTGTCTTTAGAAATGATATTTTTAGGATCAAATTTATAATGAACCCCCTTCTCCCTGATAAATACTTACATAAATAAGACATGCTTGGGAAGCATTATGGAATAGTAGTTAAAAGCCTTGATTTGCAGACAGAGTGTTGCGGTTTAATTTCTGGCTCTGCTATTTAATATATATATATATATATGAGCAACCTTGTGAAACCTTGCTTGACTGACAGGTGTCTCATTTTCTTCATCTTACTTGGAGATAATACAATTTTCTATGCTACAGGTGATCTGAAGGTCAAACATGATAATCACATATAAAACAATTAAATGAATCCTTATCTATAGCAAGGTAAAGATACAATAATTTGTGTGTGTATGTGTATGTGGGTGTTTAATGCCATCCCACATGACACGAATATATCAATATTCTTGGAAAAGAAGATTTGTCAGTTTTTATTATTATGACAGAAACAGTACGTATTGAAGCAATGCATTCTTGATTCTTATTTTCTCACATCCTCTGTCTAGTCCATTAGCCAGTCCTGTTGGTATCTCTCCTATTTAAAATAAACCCCAAACTAACCTTTTCTCATTACTCTTGCTCCCTCCACATACAAGATGGTCTTCACATGGTACTCATATAAAATTGTAGAGAACACCTTATGTACCTCTGTTCTTGTTGTTTTTTAAATTATTGTCTAAGAAACAATTATTCTTTAAGAAGAAAAGAACATCACTTGCAGTATCACTACTCTATTAAACTGATAAATTCTAAATTTACTTTCTAGAGATTCAAAAATGAAGACTAAGAGTTACATACAAAAAAATAAACAAAAACCAAAAAACAAAACACACACGCACATTAAATGCATTAGAAATATGACAGTCTCCCATGACATCACCTTAGCATTATGCTGTGTGGTTGCATAATTGGTGAAGCTGACCAGGATACATGTGATTGATTCAAGGATATCTTGCCTGATTGAAAGTTCAAGCTTTTTCTTCAGCATGTTTTTCTATTAGAGGCTCACAAATTTATGGAGAGGAATTGGCTTATGTTGATTCCTGGGTGAAAAAAATATATATATATATAATTTCTGGATCTTGAAAGAAGATTTAGCTGTGGTTTGCTGTGTAAAGAGATATTTAAATTAAAAATTCTAGTTGATACAAATGAAAATTTATTGCAAAACCAATTTAGACCCTTATAGAAAAAGTGATTTCTGTGTTCTAAAATGAAAATATTTGTTTTATTTTTTTTAGTTGCCATATTAAATATGAACTGTGGCATTATTTTGATTCATTTATTTTAAATCAGAACAATAGTGTTTGTGAGACTGCCCTGATCGTAATATTATATGTGTGGAAAAACCCAGTGTCTACAGTTCTGCAGACATGGAGTCCAGACAAAACTTTCTGCTTTGAGATTCTGTAGCATTGACTACAGATATAGCTAAACAGTCAATGCTGTGTGGCATTTAAAAAGTTATCCAGTCATTTTAAAGGCTTTGGGTCATAATATCTTTAAATAGCAAAGCCACTTTGCAGTTTCTACTGATGTAGTCCTATGGATTGCACTAACCTTAAGACCTCAATTATTTTGGCCGGAAATCAACTCTTTCAGTCCTCTCGGTACCTCTTATCATGTGTAATATAGTGGAGACAAATGCACGCATATTAAATCCATGTAGTTGTAATCTCAGCTATGTGACTGTGTGTCTTAGGGCAAGTTAACATCCCTTATTTGCACTTCCCTTTTTTACAATATTGGGGGTTTTCAGATTTGACAGAAATATTATTTGTGGAGTAAAGATAATATCATCAAAACTTTACATCTTTCCTGAAAGTAGTGAATTCTCAAAAAGAAGAAAAAATGTTTTATTATTACAGAGCTTCTAATACGGCACAGTAGGTTTTGCCATTTGTACCTCCCTTAAAAAAATTAGACACAAAAATGTCTCATTTTGTTTCTTAAGCAAAATATAATTCTGGTTTCCAATTATATGGATGTAATGTCTAAAGTACCAGATCCTTAGGGCAAAGATCCATATTTTATTACCTTTTTATTGCTATCATCGATTACTGTTGAAATAAAACTAAATGAAGTGGGGTCACACGGGGTAGCAATTGCTCACCATCGTATGAGACCACTGCCACAAAGAATGCCTTGAGCGATTAGTTGATGGATTTCTTCAATGACACCGCAGAATAAGTGGAAAATCTTGGCTTTTGAGAACAAGCAATAATTCCTAATAAGTTAGGTATGCCTGATTTAAATTCTCATTTCTTAATATATCTGTCTTAGAAAACTTATTTATCTTGACTATGTATTTTATTAGAAAAGACGCTAGTAATATTTATCTCATAAAGTGATTGTTGAAACCCAGCTAAAATAGTATGTGGAAAGTTACGCAGAATAAAATCCTGACACCTTGTAAACAGTGTATATGTGCCTGTTAACTTAATCGCTTTGCCAAAAAAGAGTAGCCGATAATTAGGAACCATGCAGTTGGTGCTAGTTTTCTCCATTCTTTCCGGTGGTTGACATGTTCTGAGAATAAGACTGCTTGTGGTAGTAAGTCATATTGCTTCCAACGTGTTCTTTACCAGTTTTTTAAAATAGTGTTACCAGGTGATGATGAAAGACACATTTGCAGTCAGTGTCACACTGCACATTCACATCAGAGTCTTTAGAAATAAACCTGTCTTTTAATTGAAATCTTGAAAACCGAATCTTGGCCTCCACAGACATGGTAAAGTTAATTGTGAGAAAATACTGAGATTATTGATCTTCCAGGAAAAAAAAAAAAAAGTCTACTTCTTTCTTTTACCCATGACCAGAATGAAGATTAGAGGAATCTTCACCATCCTAAGCAGATATTTATTAGCATTTACTATGTTACAAGCACTGTGCAAGGCTCAGTAAATATGTGTCTTTATGCTTTTAATTTTCAAATTTCTGGACTTATGATCAAGGGGTTGGAACACGATGAACCGTGTTGGGTTTTGCTATAGCCCTGCCTGTATGTCACATTAGAAAGACTTAACTACTCGGGGCGCCTGGGTGGCGCAGTCGGTTAAGCGTCCGACTTCAGCCAGGTCACGATCTTGCGGTCTGTGAGTTCGAGCCCCGCATCAGGCTCTGGGCTGATGGCTCGGAGCCTGTTTCTGATTCTGTGTCTCCCTCTCTCTCTGACCCTCCCCCGCTCATGCTCTGTCTCTCTCTGTCCCAAAAATAAATAAAAAACATTGAAAAAAAAAAAAAGACTTAACTACAAAGCCAATTGGTAATTTATTTCAAGCATAGAACCTTAACCTACTTATTAAATGATAATGTCTGCTTACTTTTTTGATGAATTGTTTTCTGGGTGAATTCTTTCTATTTATTTGGCCTGGGCTATAAATCCAAATACATCTGCTAATTAAAAAAATGTGTTTCTCACCATCTATAAGTTCTTGGAAAATATAATTGCTTAAAAAATAACTCCTATTAGAAATTCTTATGTAGTATTTGCTTTTAAAGCACCTCAACCTTGTTGTATGGTCAGCATAGTTCAAATAATATAAGGTGAAAGTGTTAGCTTTTGTTAGATATCAAACAGCATTCATTCCTTCATCAAACACTGTTAGAAACATTTATGAAACACAAGACTTTGACTTAAACACAAGTTATGTGAAACTACAAAAGGATATTCTTCACTGCAAAATGTTTCATGTTTTGTAAACTTGACCCTGCCTCTAGACGTGTCTTATTCTCTTCCTCAAATTTGGAAGTCTGCTGTGATCTGAGAAAGCTGTAAAGAAACTGATTTGTTGATTATCTAGATGAAGCAATTCTTTTATTCTGAAATGCAAGCATTCTTACTGAATATTATGGACAGTATTCTATTTGAGGCCACTTTTTCATTTTGAGATGTTTTGATTCAGTCTTTCATGCTAGGTTCTTCATTCTTTTCTAATAATTGCCAAAGAGTGCCATCAAGACTTAGGATCTATTCTACACATAAAGAAAATCATTAGAGTAATACATGATTAACTTCCAGATTTAAGTTAGATTGAAAATACAAGTTTTCTTAATGTGATGTTGGCTTCCTTTGTACAATTCTGGCATTGAAGTTGTGATATGCTCTCTCAGTCATTCGTAGTGTTCACGTGGCATAATGTAGAGTAGAGCAGTACTGCTGATGTTATAATGTAAGTGTTTGGTTACTATATACTATCAGAAGGCTGTCTCTTGACATATCAAACTTCCATGGCATTAAACTATTTAATAATGCACTATGAGGGCCTCATGTTAAATATGAAGTTGATTCAGATATAGAGTGTAGGTTACATTCTTTGGTATTCTGTAGTATGTGAAAAATGTAGCATGTAACTGTAGTAGGTGAAAAATGGATCTGTACCATTTTATGTTTCTTCTCTCAAAAATTATCAGTGTTTTAATAAAATGTTATTGTAGAAAAATATTTTATGGTAAATCATGGTAATACGTAAATACAGGAAGATAAAATTTTCAGGGCACCAAGAATAAACCACAATGGTCAGTAGAATCCATATTAAAGGGAAAGAAAACATCTTGGAAAAAGAGAATTATGAACTTTCATAAACTACAAAGAAAACTCTTCTTGTGTCTTTCTTTCCTTTATTTTTTGAGATTTAACATGTAAGTTCAAGAGTGTTTGAGAATAAAAGGAAAGGTACGGGGTGCCTGGGTGGTTCAGTCGGTTGAGCGTCCGGCTTTGGCTCAGGTCATGATCTCACAGTTTGTGAGTCCGAGCCCCACATTGGGCTCTGTGCTGGCAGCTCAGAGCCTGAATCCTGTTTCGGATTCTGTGTCTCCCTCTCTCTCTGCTCCTCCCCTGCTCATGCTCTGTCTCCCTCTCTCTCAAAAATAAATAAATATTAAAAAAAAATTAAAAAAAGGAAAGGTAATGAAAAGAAACTTAATTGAACATTTATTTTTTTTTAAATTTTTTTTTTAACGTTTATTTATTTTTGAGACAGAGAGAGACAGAGCATGAACGGGGGAGGGTCAGAGAGAGAGGGAGACACAGAATCTGAAAAGGGCTCCAGGTTCTGAGCAGTCAGCACAGAGCCGGATGTGGGGCTCGAACTCACTCGTGACCTGAGCCGAAGTCGGCGCTTAATTGAACATTTATAGACTTCAGTAAAGGATTTATTTTAGGAAGGGTCAGTTGGCTGAGTTAATTTGCTCAGCCCTAGTAATAATGGGTTAGTGATTTAAGATCCAGTGTCTTTTACTTACTGGAAATATATGTTAACCCTAAATAAAAACATTCCATTCAAATATTCTTTCATTCCTACCAAATAACACTTCCTATAATCCATGAAGAGACTGTTTGGAAGTTTAAAAAAGCAGTGTACAAAGTATAATTCTTGGTGTATACCTTAAAATTTTATAAAATAGAAAATTAATAGAAATCATATTGGGATCTTAAGCAAGTGAAAACGGTTCTCTGTAGTGTTTAAATATTCCGTTGGCACCTCATGAGAGGTAAAAAGTGAAATTTTGTATGAGAAACTAAGAAGTGAAATTAACTAGAAGAAATCAAAGTGAAAGTACCTACTCTGTATTCATTGTTTAAACTCTACTGTGCATATTCTGTAACTTTCCAATCAGTTCTCTTCTAAAGGCAAAATAGTTTTGGTTTCAGAACAATTGAGAGTTCTTTCTAGAAAGCTGAATTCTTATAGCTGATTAAATTAGTATATCGTTAAGAATCACTGTGATAGAATTTCTTGTAGGTTTCTTAGGCTTCAGGTACATATTTTACAATATGAAAATTATTCTATCAAGTCAAGCTAAAGGCAGTGTCAAGTAATAACATTCACTTGTTAATCATTAATGTTGGAAATAAAATTTGAAAATAAATTTAGCTTTAGTAAATAATACATTACTTGGTATACATATTTGCTTACTCAGAGTAAATGTACTAAGTTAATATTGCATGGAGATTAATAGAGATGTTGTACTGTGTATCTTCAAGAGGAGTATGGTACTTGGAGAGGTTTTCTTTTTTCTTTTTAAATCACCGATGACTATACTGCAACATATTATCATTTTTTATCATACTGGAGCATAGGGGACCAGAAAAATTATGTTTTATCTGAGGCTATTAGGTAAGGTTTTGATGGTCAAGGCAATTGAGTCATAACATTGACTCTGTGATTAGCCTATATATTTATTATTTGATGGATTTCTGCTGATGTAATTTTGTTTATCTTTTGTTATAAACCATTTACCATTTGAGGATTGGGAAAAAATCTAGTTCTGTTAAGTTTTTTTTTTTTTTTAGTTAAGTTTTATATTGATAAGGAACTTTTATAATGTTATAATATTTATTCCATAATATGGAACTTTTATACACACCCGAAAAGTCATCCACAGAGTGGCTCCATAGTAGGTTTATCCACTGAACCAATAGCATCAAAGAGATCAAGTTTTTCCACCTTTGCCCTTATTGATGTTAGAGTGTCATTAGGCTTGCATTAGCAATGGTCACAAAACATGTACCAGTTCAAACAAACATGACAGTTGAAACAAGAAGATGAAACCGTGTGTCCATTAAGAACAAGAGAACTTTTCTTCAGGAAACCATCAAATAATTTAGCATCTTATTTCCTGGAATTACATAACCCATCCATCCTAAAACAAAATGCATAGAAAGGAAAAATGAACATTTTGTTTGACTTAAAACAATGTCTCCTATTTACTCAGATGGCACTGCAGTGAGCCTCCTAAAAAAAGAGGGCTGCAAAGAAAACAAGATCAAGCTTCTTTTAGAAGGGAAGAAAAATTTTTGGAGGAGGAACTGAAAGGGCACCCTAGTTCTAATGCAAATAAAACTCAAATAATACCCATTGTTTAAATGTTATCATGAAAGTTATGAATCAAAATTGTACAAATTCATGAGTTGGGACAGAATTTCTTTCATGTAACAGAAATCTTTATCAAGGCATGGAATATTTCCATATTCTAGAAAGCTCCTTGCATCTTTTTTCCAGTTCATTTCCATACCACATAAAATAACTATTTAGATTTCTGTCATCACAGATTATTCTGCATGTTCTTGAACTTCTTAGACCATATATTTTGTGTTCTTTTGTGCCTGGCCTCCTTTTCTCCACATCATATTGACCATATAGATTTTCTCATTTATTTCCATTTTGATGAGTATATCATACTTTGTTTATACGTTGTTTTATTGATGAAATTTTGGGTTCTTTGAGTTTTAAGTATTATGACTGTAACTTCTAGAAACATTTTTGTACAAGTATTGATGTGGACATATGTTGTTACTGCTTTTAGGTGAATACCCAAGCATGGAATTGTTAGTTCAAAGGGTAGATCTATGTCTACCTTTACAAGAAGCTTTTCGTAGTTTCCTAAATAGGTTTTATCACTTTACATACTCACAAGCAGTAGGTGAGAGTGTCAGTTGCTATACATCTTCTTCACTATTTGTTGTGGTCAGTCTTTAATTTTTTTTTTAACAGAGTTGTATTTTGATTTTTAGAGGATTTTTATTTGAGGTAAGATTGCCGTTAACATGTTAATTTCAGATGTACAACATAATGATTCAATATTTATATATATTGCAAAATGATCACCACAATCAGTCTAGTTAACATTGTCACTATATCTAACTATAACTTTGTTGTGTGTGTGATGAGAACTTCTAAGACCTACTCTGTTGGCAACTTTGAAATATAAAACATTTGGGATGCATGTTGCATCCCAGGGCTTATTTATTTTATAACTTGTAAGTGTATACCTTTTGACCACTCTCACCTATTTGGCCTACCCCCTACTCCCTGCGTCTGGCAATCATCAATTTGCTCTTTATCTCTTTTGTTTTGTTTTGTTTAGATTCAACTTAAGTGACATCCTATGCTGTTTTCTCTTCTTGATTTATTTCACTTTGCACAATGCCCCCAAAGTCCATCCATATTATCACAAATGGCAGAATTCCTTTTTTATAGCCTTTATATCATATTCCATCATATATATATAAATTCTCTCTATAAATATATAGCATATATATAAAATTATAGATACATATTAATAAAATTCGTATACAAACACACTTAAACACACACGTACCACATTTTCTTTATTCACTCTTCCACGAATGGACACTTAGGTTGTTTCCATGTTTTGGCTCTTTGTAAATAATGCTTCAACGAACATGGAGGTACAGATAATCTTTTCAGATTAATGTTTTTGTTTCCTTTTGATAAATAACTACAAGTGCAATTGCTGGATCATATTGTAGTTGCAATTATAATGTTTTGAGCAAACTACATACTGTTTTCCATAGTGGCTGTACCAGTTTACATTCCTACCAACCGTGTACAATTGTTTGCAATTCTCCATATCTTCACCACAACTTATCTCTTTTAGTTAATAACCATTCTAAAGTTG
Source organism: Neofelis nebulosa (assembly GCF_028018385.1). Lineage (NCBI taxonomy): Eukaryota > Metazoa > Chordata > Mammalia > Carnivora > Felidae > Neofelis > Neofelis nebulosa. The sequence continues at coordinate 55,786,278 of NC_080796.1, forward strand.
TGAGGTGATACTTCACTGTAGTTTTGATTTACATTTCCCTGGTGATCGGTGATGTTGAGCACCTTGTCATGTAACTGTTGGCCATCTGTATAACTTGTTTGGAATAATGTCTACTCAGATATTCTCATTTTTTAATTGTCTTTTTTTGGCTACTGGGTTATATAAGTTGTTTTTATATATTAGATATTCTTCAACAGATCCATGATTTACAAATATTTTCTCATTTTGTAGGTTGCCATTTCATTCTGTTGATGGTTTTCTTTGCTGTGCAGAACTTTTAAGTTTGATATGTGTCATTTGTTTATTATTTTTGCCTTTGCTTTTAGGGTCATGGTTTTTAGTTTTTATAAACACTTAGTGATGAAAATAATCTTGTAAGGTATTTTAACTTGTGTTTCTGTGTCATGTGGTCCCTAAGACTAGCCTCAGAGTATGCTATCTGCTTGAAGGAATCACAGAACTCAGAAAAGCTGTTATATTTATGATTACAGTTTATTGTAGTGAAACAATACAGATTAAAATCAGCAAAGGGGAAAGATGCATAAAGTGAAGTCCTGGAGAAACCATGTATGAATTTCAAGACATCCCTTCCTAGTGGAATCACTTAGAAGTGATCTTAATTCTTCCAGCAATGATAGGTGTCAACAAGTTCCAAAGCCTGCCAGCCAGGGAAGGGCACCCAAGCCTTGGTCAAGAATATTTTGGGGGTAGTTTATTTTGTTGGCATGTAGTGCATGACTGTGATAGCTACTTAATCTCTAGTCCCCCAGAAGTCAAACTAGTACAGAATGTCTCAGGACCTCAGGCATACAAAATTGGTTGTTTATCACAGATCACACTGCTACCATAATCTGGTCACACTGATATAATGTGGCCAGGGTCTCAGACATAATATTCCAATGTCTCAGAGGTTTTCTTTGAAAAGATAGTCAAGAGCCAGTCCTTTTTTTTTTTTTTTTTTTGGAGTACACAGAATTGGAGCAACCCAGGCCTGCTGAGTTAACCCTTATTGCATAGTCAAAGTATCTACATGAAAATTTTAATAATTATCGATAATACTTTACAATTAACTGCTATTATGAATTGTTAAGTTTTAGGTTCGCTAATGTTGACCAATTCTTTGATCTAATTTAAATGGCAGTAATGAAAACAAATAAACAAACAACAACAACCCCCCCAAAAAACCATGACCTGACAATAAACATAGGCAAAGAATACTAATTAGGTTAAGGACCAAATGGTATGGAGTGTAACCGAACTTTGACAATGTGATTCCAAGGCAAACTTGAAACTATACTAGCATGAAATACAAATGTTTAATTTTTTGCTTATGCTACATGAACATTGTAGATTATCAAGGGCTATGTGGTCTCATGATTCACTGTAGTATCCTGGCTAATGGAGTCTCTACTTTGAAATAAACTGTCATGATAGAAGAATCAAATAAGAATATATAGTAAATCATTTGCTGTCTCTTGAAGCTTCTACCTGGGATCAACCCTAACATCCTTCACATTTCCTTGCCTAAACCATATCCTATAACTCTACCCATGAGAACGTAACATCCTTCCACATTCATAAATGTTTTTTCCAGCCTCATTGAGCTACAGTTGACACATAATATTGTGTAAATCTAATGTGTACAATGTGATGATTTGTATGTATATTGAAAAATATTACCATGGTATGGTTAGTTAACACCTTTAGTATATCATCTCACATAATTACCATTTTTTTTTTGTGGTGAGAACATTTAAGATCTACTCTTTTAGAAACCTTCAAGTATGTAATACAGTATTGTTAACTGTAGTCACCATGTTGTATATTAGAACACTAGAAGTATTCATTTTTGACTGGAAATTTGTACCCTTTGACCAATATCTCTCATTTTCCTCACTCCCTAGACACCAGGGCACCATTCTGCCCTCTGTTTCTATAATTTCAGTGTTTTTAGATTCCACATGGAAGTGATACCATTTGTTTTGTTATTATTTTTTTATATTTGTTTTTCTCTGACTTATTCAGCATAATGCCCTCAAGTTTCATCCATTGTTGTAAAGATACTTAGGTTGTTTCAATGTCTCTGTTATTGTAAATAATGCTGAAATGAACATGGAAGTACAGATATCTCATTGAGATCCTGATTTGATTTCCTTTGGATATATAGAAGTATAGTTATTGATCATTTGGTAATTTTATATTTATTTTTTTGAGGAGGCTCCATGTTGTTTTCCTTGGTGGTTGTACCATGTATATCCCCACCAGCAGTCTACAAGCATTCCCTTTTCTTCACATCCTCATCGATACTTGTAATTACATGTCTTTTCAATAATAGACATTCTAACAGGTGTGAGGTGACATTTTTCGGGGATTTTGATTTGCATTTCTCTGATGATTAGTAATGTTGATAATTTTTTAATGTTTATTTTATTTTTGAGAGTGAGCAGGGGAGAGGCAGAGAGAGAAAGAGAGAGAGAGAGAGAGAGAGAGAGAGAGAGAGAGAGAATCCCAAGCAGGCTCCATGCTGTCAGTGCAGAGCCCCACACAAGGCTTGAACACATGAACCGTGAGATCATGACCTGAGCTGAAATCAAGAGTTGGAGTCTTAACCACCTGAGTCACTCAGGCACCCCAATGTTGAGAACTTTGCATGTGACAGTTGGCCATTTGTAAACCTCCTTTGGAAAAATACGTATTCAGATGCTTTGTTCATTTTTTAATCAGATTGTGCTTTGTTTTCCTATTGAGTTGTATGAATTTTTTATATATTTTGAATATTATTTCCCTATCAGATGGATAGCTTGCAAATAATTTATTCCATAGGTTGCCTTTTTATTTTGTTAATCATTTACTTTTCTGTGCAGAGGTTTTAGTTTCATGTACTGCCATTTACTAAATTTTGTTGCTTGGGCTTTTAGTGTCATACCTTCCAAAAAACCATTGCCAAGACCAATGTCAAGGAGTTTTACCTATGCTTTTTTTCTAGGAGTATTGCAGTTTTAAGTCATATGCTTAAATTTTTAATCCATTTTAAGGTAATTTTGTGAGTTGCATAAGATAGGGGTACAAATTCATTCTTTGGCATGAGATCACTTTCCCCACAGCCATTTAATGAAGGACTATGCTTTCTACTTGATTATTCTTAGATCCTTTGTTAATGTGAGTTCACTGCAAATGTGAAAGCCTATTTCTAGGTTCTTGATTTTATATTATTGGTCTGTGTGTCAGTTTTTAAGCCAGTACCATATTGTTTTGATGACTTGAGCTTTGTAATATAATTTGAAATAAGAGAATGTAATGTCTTCAGCTTTTTTCTTTTTTCTAGACATTGCTTTGGCTATTCAGATTTTTTTGTTTTGTATGAATTTTAGGATTATTTTTTCTTCTGTGAAAATGCTACTGGAATTTTGATAGAAATAACATTGAATCTTATATGGCTTTGGGTAGTATGAGCATTTTAACAATATCAGTTCCTCTCATCCATGTATATGGAATATCTTTCCACTTGTGTTTTGTTTTTAATTTATCCATGTCACAATTTTCAGTGTACAAATTTTTCACCTTCATAGTAAAATTTATTCCTAAGAATTTTATCATTTTTGTTATTATTGTGAATAGTATTATTTTCTTTATTTCTTTTTTAGATATTTCATTGTTATTGTGTAGAAACATAACTGACTTCTATATGTTGATTTTGTATCTGCAACATTACTCTATTGATTAGTTCTAATAGTTTTCTGCTGGACACTAGAATTTTCTGTATATAAGATCCTATCATCTGCAATTTTTCTTCTTCCACTCCACTATGGATGCTTTTTATTCATTTTTCTTGCTTGATGCCCTACCTAGAATTTCCAAGTTAAATAGAAATGGTGAGAGCAGGCATCCTTGTCTTATTCCTGATCTTAAAGAAAAACCTTTCAACTTTCACCATTGAATATGATGTTAGCTGTGAGCTTGTTACATATGGCCTTTATAATGTTGAGGTATTTCTTCTGTACCCAATTTGTTGATAATTTTTAACATGAAAAGATGTTGAATTTTGTCAAATGCTTTTTCTGCATCTATTGAGATAATCATATGAAGTTTACCTTTCATTCTTTTAATGTGCTGTGTCACATATGTTGATTTGTATATTTTGAATCATCCTTATATCCCAGAGATAAATTCCATTTAGTGATGGTGTATAACTCTTTAAAAAAATTCTTTTATGTTTATTTAGCTTTTGAGAGAGAGAGAGAGACTGAGTGTGAGTGGGGGTGGGGCAAACAAAGAAGGAGACAGAATCTGTGCTGAGCAGTCAGCACAGAGCCAGATGTGGGGCTCAAACTCACAAACTATGAGATCATGACTTGAGCCGAAGTCAGATGCTTAACCGACTGAGCCACCCAGGTGCCCTGGTGTATAATTCTTTTAATGTAGTGTTGAATTCAGTTCACTAATATTGTGCTGAGAATTTTTGCATCTGTTGTCATTGGGTATATTGGCCTGTAGTTTTCCCATACTGTTCTTATGCGATTTTGGTATCAAGCTAATTAATTCTGGCCTCATAAAATTAGTTGAAGAGTTTTTCCTCCTCTTCAGTGTTTTGGAAGAGTTTGAGTGAATAAAAGATGGATGCTATGGTATACATCATGTTCCAGAAACAGTACTTAAGTAGTAGAATTTAAGGACGTACTAGATTTTAGTTTGCTTATCTAAAGTTTTGCAAATAATGCATAGAATAAGAAGCTCCAAAAATCAGTTTAAGAATCTGATTTTTAATAATCACGTTAAATGCTAAAACAAAACAAAAAAACAACCTCCCCCAGGGCCCCGCCCTCCAAGATGCTAAAAACATTGTGCTCTTTATCCTTGGCATTTATCATGCTGTATAAGGGAGAATAGTTCTGCTTTGTTAAACATTAATTAAAATCACAAATTTAGTTCTTGTTAGTATTGGTGATAGTTTAGTTGGTGAATTATTCATGATAACTGATAATAGTTTAGTTGCTTAGCTTCTATTTGTAATGCATATAGTACATCATTTTGAATATGATCTTTCCTACATTAAAATCCACATTTACCTTCAACCCTTTATGATAGTGTATAATTCTTGTTTGAGAGACCTCCTGGATGACTTTATATATAATTACAGAATTTGGTTCAGCACTTAGTGTCATATATTTCTGAGTTTAAGGTAATTTATAGTAACACCAGTATGTCCCCTCTTCTTATGAATGCCATGACAAACCTGACTGCAAGGAACCAGAACCAGCAATGTAGCTAAAAATAAAGAGGTGAAAGGCATTGAGTTTAAGAAAGGTGTTGAATTTGCCAAACCAGCATTAGACAATTTATTTTATTTTTTCAAAGCTTTTATTTAAATTCCAATTAGTTAACGTACAGTGTAATATTAGGTGTACAATAATTAGACAACTTATTTTAAAATGCAAAGATAAAACTAGCTCAAACACTGCAAAATGGGTGAGTTTTAGGACTAACTTGAAAGGCAGTAGGGTTCAGAAAAGGCTGTAAGTGTTTGAACTCAAGGTAGATCCTTTTAAGTTGGATTTTCCAAGGTGCACACATAATTAGGATGGAGCAGAATTCATGATCTTGCAGTTTGGGATTGGTGGACAAGTGAGGAAATGGTGTTGAAGCAAATAAGCTGTTATTTGAGAAGGGACGGTGGCTTATGTGAGAAGTTTCTTGTCTTCAATAAATTACTTTTTAGGCATTTCCCGAAGCAAACAGTGAAGTAATGTGTTGTTTTACAGTCTTATCTTTCCCAGGCAAACTTTAAGTCACATTGACACAGATGGTCTCAGTTACCACAGCCAGCTAAAGCAAGAAATAGCAAGTGTTTCCTCTCTGTTGGGGCCTTATGTTTTACTGAGTCTATGAAAAATTTACTGCCATCTTCATTGCTTGGCTTAAGAACTAAAGTAGGATTAGCCCCATCATCTGGTGGAATTTGGAGTAATGTCAACTATCCTAGTCTGAAAGATCAGGACCATTTAATTTATTCATTGTTTTATTTCTTCCTTTAGGCACTCAAAAATTATCAATGGTTTTGTTGTAGGCATTCAACTTATTTCTGAAAACACAAATTATTCTAATATAGATATGGTTCTCCTGTTTTAGAGAATATAGCCTTAAATGCTATTCCTATGATTTCAGATTGCAGAGGAGCTACAGCCTAAATACTATTTCTGTGATTCTGCATTGCAGAGGTCACCCCTTGCCACAAAACCGTTGAGATTCTTTAATTTCAAACAAGTCTCATATATGTGCATCAAAGGTAAATGTAGCAAATCTTCAAGGTGTTTAATTTGCAAGCCTCCCTAATCTCATTCTGTATTTCTCTTCTCTTGTTTTTTTTATCTCAGACACTTCAAGCTTAGCTTTTTAGACTTGAATTCTGATGCCTTGATCTGCTCTCGCTAGTCCCTTTCTCAATTCTACTCATCAGGCATCCAGTCACTGGCATGAGTTCAACCACAAATCGGAGGTCTGCCAGAACCACAACATAAATTCACCTGTTGCCCGGATTCTTATTTTTGGTACCAATTCTAAGTTGTCCATTTTCTGTGCAGTTTGAGCCACTTTAACAAAGTCAGCCTCTGCAGCTGAATGCATGACCCCCAGTCCATACTCTTGTTTCGGTGACAAGCCCATACCCTTGACTTAGATGACCTTTCTCAGTTCCTAATGTTTTTCTCCTATAGGCTTTGTGACAGGTAGCCCAGTTCCATCATATCTTCTACCAAGAGTACTCTTACTATGGCTGATGGATGATATTCAGGAAAAAAACAAAACAAAACAAAACAGGGATGAAAACCAGCCAAAAAAGTGGCCATCTGGCTTAGGAAGTTAAACAGAGAGAGAGAGAGATTAAGTAATAGGAACAATGCATTTCTTTTTCCTAATCAGACTAGCTGAAACAATTTGTCCAGCAAAGTATTAATTAGCTAATGCCTATGTCTTGATTAGCACAGTACTTTTAACTGTTCTGTCATATCCTTTCTCACATTATTTATCTCCGGATATCCATAGCTTTTTGTTGGCCTGGCAATTAAGGAAAACTAAATAGACAGTTGAGGAGAATAATGTAGTAAAAATTGTCAATGTAAAAATCTTCATCTCCTGAAAGTAATTCTGGTTTAATATGCTATCAAATGACATCTGCATGTGAGACCTTATTCTTTTTTGAATTATATTACTTTGGAAACTTCATTCAGTTCTAAGCAAGATTATTATCATATTTGCTCTGAATAGGCTGTGCACATTTACACTTTTGTCCCTTTGCTAACTCTTCTGTCTGCTTCGATCACTAGGTCATTTTGCTTCTCTCTTGTTAGCCACATCCCTCAAAGTCATACAATTATTTTCTAGCAAATACCTACTGAGGGTTAGAACTTAAACACTGTTACATGAAATACTCATTATCCCTCTTCTAAAAATGGTATCTTTAGTATCTTCCTTAAATATCCCAAATCACACAGATCTTTCTCTTTGCTGGAGTCCTATAGCCTGTAAGCATATATGCCAGATAATTTAGAACTTAAGGTATATTGCTTTGTTTTCTTTTTCTTTTTGCATGCCTTACCCATGTTTCTGCAATGAGTGGTCTTGAGAGCAAAGAATAAAAGGAAATTTTCTTTCAGATCCAGCACATATCTCAGTGTAAACAGCACATACTTTATAAAAAGTTCTTCATTGAATCACTGGATTGATCAAGGGGTTATTGATTAGGGTAACAGTTTAAGCTGCTTACTGTAATATACAAGAGTACCAGGCATGGTGATGAGTGTATATTGAAAACAAAGAGTTCAGGTCACTCTTGTGATTGCCTCTTGGTGAATAAAGCAGTTAGCTCTAATTCAGAATTTCACAGATGTACTTGGATATTCGTTTTATATATTGTATCCACAGGGCATTCAATATTATTTCCTGAGTAGAAAAGTCAATATTTCAGGAGTAAAAATTCAGCATGTAATTCGAAAATGTGTTCTCACAATCTTCAGGGACATGTCCTGCATTTTTTACATGCATAAAACACATTGAAATCATTTGGACCTTACACATAAAAGTGACAAATTGCATCATTGGGCTGAGTAAGTTTAGGCTTAAAGCCAAATATAATTATAAAGCACTGGAAACATTGGGATGTCATAAAGGGAACTGAAGAATGTGACACATTTATCTTTTAACAAGGAATACTGGTATGCAATTAATAAAATAAATATTAATTTATTTCATTAAAAATAATGCATTCTTATGGAATTAAAGTCCCATTTACACGTACTTCGTCTGAAATGTAAACTGCAGCTTTGAATCTTAATGAATTACTGGTGCAAAGTCAGAAAAAATGATTATTGTTTTTTCTTTCTTTAATGGGAACTTGAAAAAGAGAAAACTGAAGTACGAAAAATCAAACACTTCTGAATTGCTAAAACTGGTCATATTTTGCTATTTGGACACAAAAGCACTGTTACTAAGTAGGCATATAAGCAAAGGGTCAATGCCCAGTCCTCTTCCTCCTTGCAAAATTTGATTCTACTCTCTTCCTTGAAACATTTTCTTTACGTGGCTTATAAGACACACACTCTGGATTTCCTTCTATTTCACTGGCTGTTTCATCTTATTTTCTCTATGTTGTGTCTCTTTCTGTACTAATATTTTAATGTTGGAATACTAAAACTCAGTCTTTGAATGTATTCATTAATCTTTTTTTTTTGTGATCTTATCCAGTTTCATGGCTTTAAATAACATTTAGTATATTGATGATCCCAAATATTCATAGCTCAGCTGTCCCCCTTGTACTCCACTTAGATATTTTAATTAGCATTTTAAAATTAATATGTTCCAAATTTAACTCCAAAACCACTTCTCATCTCATTTAATAGCAAATATAGTCTTTTAGTTGGTCAGGTCAAAAGTTCGACATCATCTTTGAGTCTTCCATTTTCACACTTCTCATCTCTTTGATGGAATGTGTGTTATAATGCATCTAAACATATCATAATACATCCTAAATCTGCATATTTATCAACAATACCACTGTACCTCCTTATCCAAGCCATGATTTTTTTTTTCTCTGGATGTGTTATCAGAATATTCTTTTTTCCTAACCCAGTCTTCCTTTTTCTACAATTGCATTCTGTGTGTCAGGCACTCTTATAAGAACTTTGTATTTTTATCCTTTTTTTATTCATACAACTTCCTTAAGTTAATACCATGATTGTCTCCATTTTAAGAAGTGAAAATTAAGGAAGGCTAAGTTACTTGTCAGTACCTCAATTACTAGTAAGTGGAAGAGCTGAGATCTGAGATTTGGCTGGGCACTGTAAGAAAAAAAATTAATTTTGTGTTAAAGATCAGTCATTGAGTGGATAAAACACACACCATATTTGTAATATAATCTTTATATAGAGATTTCCACAAAAATGGGCTAATGTAACAGCAGAGTTCAATATAAATTTTACAAAATCTGGTGTTTAATATGGGCACATTTTATTTCTTAAGTTTTAAAAATAATTAAATTACATTTTATGTTTGTAATTTGATATTGAATTTTAAAAATGAAATCAGAATAAAATATTTGTGAAATACCAGAAACTCTTAGACTTTAATTATTGTGCTCAAAATTATTTTTATAATTCCTAATCTGTGGAAAATATGTCAGAAAGATTAAGCACTTTATTCCAGTTGATATATTTTGGTGTGTTTTCAGAGAAATACAAACTCCAGTCTAGCCTGTATAAACCTTGGATTTGGTTCTAGATAGAGCATGATTCCTTTTACTATTTCAACTTGTACTTAATATTAATCGAAACAAATCTGTGTGATTATATGTGAAAAAACTTAATTGGATGAAAAAGTGAGGCTATAAAATGCTTGAATGAATATTATAGAAATAAGGAATTCTATTTTTTTTTCTCAGTCTCTAAGTTTTAGTTGGAATCCCTATTGGATATCTCATAAAAGGTATTAAGTAAACGATTGGCTTCATAAGATTGACTAAAGAGGTCAGAGCTGGCATTAGAACTTACTTGAATATAGATGTTATTTAAAGCCAATAGCCTGTGGGACAGTGATATACAGGATAACAGAGACCCTTGAACTATGCCTTGAAACTCCTGGCATTTAGCAATAAAAAAGAGGAAAGGTGTGGAGGAGGATGTGTGTTCATGGCAGAGACCATAGTAAAATTATTTCAGCACCAAATGCATTAAATCATTTCAAGAATGGCAATTTTTTAGCTGATAATATGCATCAAGTGGCAGACTTGAAGTTAGGAAGACAAGACTGTAGCCTTTTTTTTTTTTTATTAAATAAGATTAAGTTGCTCACAGGATTGTAGGGTTTTGCAGTATGTATCTCTTTTTACTAGAATTGTGTGTAAACCGATCCAATTGATAATGACTTGAATGTTTTCTTCATTTGCTTATAGTGTAATTGTTCTCCAACAAAATGGCTTACGGGATACATACTTGACTCATTCTTTTACAAATTATATGTCCAGAGAATGTTTTGTTCTCACTTTTTCCTCAGATGTCAGTGTGTGTGATGTCAAGGATGAGAGAGAAGTGATAATAATTGTGATTTGCATTCCTTTTGCATTCTGTTTCCAGTCTAATCCTAGATCAGGTGATAATACCATTTTTGCTTTTCATAAAATCAAATTATTTTTCTCTGCAAGTTTCAAACTGGCTCTGATTCTCATGTTTGAATTTTAGACTCTGTACCCTCTTCTCTGCAAGTAAGCATTGGCGGGCATCTGTATCTGTGTAGAGCTAGAAGAGATACCTGGGAACTAATGGTATGTCTGCCTATGATGATTTTGTATTTCTTTTAAGAGATGGAGCACTATTTAAGAGAAGCACACTATTTTGACACTAAGTAGTGCATTGTAACACAATTCTAACACTATCTGCTAGGAATTAGTGCAGACCTTGTAAATTAAAAGACATAGTCTCCAATGAGACTGACCTCACTGCAGATGCCAAAGCTGTACTTGGGTGTCTCTAAGCGACCTGCACTTTTGACCAAGTGGTTATAAATACTAGCATTTCCATAGCTTCCTCTGGTTTGATAGTTAACTAGAAAGACAGAACTCAGTTATGGTTACAGTTTTATGATAAAGGATACAAACCAGGACCAGCCAATGAAAAGATATATAAGGTGATATCTGAGGGGGTTTCAAGTACAGAGCTTCCATACCTCTCTGTGGAATCAGGGCACATCACTCTCATGGTTCATTCATGTGTTTACCAACCAGGAGGCTCCAGTGAGCTTCAGTGTCCAGAGTTTTTAATGGAGTTTACTTATGTTGGCATGCATAATTGAAACACATACCGCATGGTTAAACTCCAGCCCACCTCCTCTCCGTGGAAGCAGAGCTGGTAAAGACCCAACCTTTTATTCACATGCTTAGTCTTTTGGGAGGCCAGCCCTCATCCTGGGACATCCGATTAGCATAAACTCATTGTGATTCAAGGAGCTACTGAATAACAAAAACATTCATATTGGCAAACTCCAAGAATTTAGTTTCCTTCCCAAGAACCTGGGACAAAGGCCAGTCAAATTCTGTATTATACAACATAAATTAAAACAAAATGAATAGGGTAATAAAGGTTAGAAGAGAGGCATGAGGTAACATGGAGCTAAACAGGATAGGATATACAAATTGTTTCTATATACTCTAGGAGGGCTTCAAATGAAAGGCCAATATGTTTTCTATAATTTTTGTGTACACATTTTATACTTCACTCTATCTAATCAAGATCTATCATTTTCTTTTTTTTTTTTAAATGTTTATTTATTTTGGGAGAAAGAGAGACAGGGAAAAGAGAGGGACAGAGACAGATGGGGAAAAAGAGAATCCCAAGCCGACTTCACGTTGTCAGTGGACAGCTTAACATGGGGCTCAAACTCACGAACCCTAAGATCATGACGTGAGCCAAAATCAAGAGTCAGATGCTTAACTCACTGAGTCACCGGGCACCCTAAGATCTATCATTTTCAATTCAAATAAAATTTGGTCAGGGCATCTGGGTGGTTCATTCAGTTGAGCATCTGACTTCGTATTAGGTCATGATCTTATGGTTTGCGAGTTCAAGCCCCACCGCAGACTCGCTGCTATCAGGGCAGATCCTGCTTCAGATCCTCTGAACTACTCTCTCCTCTCTCTCTCTCTCTCTCTCTCTCTCTCTCTCTCTGAAAAATAAAAATAAAACATCAAAAAAAGGAAATACAGTTTGGACATTTCTTTTGATGAATGGGGATAAGAAAGTTTGCAAATAACTGAGGTAAAAATGCTTTACTCAGAAATATAATAAGAATTGACCAAAAAATTTAATCATAAAAAATTTGACTCATGTTTTAAGTTATGAAATAGATTTTATGTTTCATTTATGTAGTGATACTTTGAATTTTTTTTCTACTGCTAAAATTACTTTCAGGTGGTGTTATCCACATTAACTAATTGTAATTAAAATGACTGCATCTTTCTTTTTACATGTGTGTATGTATATGTATGTGTGTGTGTGTACATAGATGTTTATATACACATGTATGTAAATAATGTGTTAATATCTATATCTATGTATATTATCACCCAGGAAAATGAAACATTCATTAATTATAGGAAAATGACACAATTAGTAGCTTGCACCTGGCTTGTGTTGTACAGCATGCAATTTTAAATTATTGCCAATTATTGAACTAAACAATCTTTAGTATGCATTTTTAATGCTGGATAAAAAGAGAAGGGAAGGTTTCAGATACATTACTGAGAAATCAAACAAAATAACACTACTGTTTGTTATATTTGTTTTGGGATATTTTTTGCATTAAAACAAAGTTTTACTCAATTTTTATAACAAATGATAGGTATTGATAAAGATTAATAAACAAGAAATGTTTTCCTATTTTCTTTATTTAAAAAATGCCAACCCTCTTAAGGAGATTTTATAAGCTCTTCCACAGAAAGAGGTATTTTAGAAATTATTATTATTATTATTATTATTATTTTGGAAAATAGCATTTATTAAATCTTGGTAGCTGGTAACTGGTATATTGCCGTCTGCACATTTTGGTGTGTTGGAAACATTTCCTTTTTTTCTTTCTTCTTCTTTCTTTCTTTCTTTTTTTTAATTTAATGTTTTTAAAATTTACATCCAAATTAGTTTGCATATAGTGCGACGATTTCAGGAGTAGATTCCTTAGTGCCCCTTACTCATTTAGCCCATTCCCCCTCCCACAACCCCTCCAGTAACCCTCAGTTTGTTCTCCATATTTATGAGTCTCTTCTGTTTTGTCCCCCTCCCTGTTTTTATATTATTTTCGTTTCCCTTCCCTTATGTTCATCTGTTTTGTCTCTTAAAGTCCTCATATGAGTGAAGTCACATGATTTTTGTCTTTCTCTGACTGACTAATTTCGCTGAGCACAATACCCTCCAGTTCCATCCACGTAATTGCAATCGGCAAGATTTCATTCTTTTTGATTGCCGAGTAATACTCCGTTGTGTTTATATACCACATCTTCTTTATCCATTCATCCATGGATGGACATTTGGGGTCTTTCCATACTTTGGCTATTGTTAATACTGCTGCTATAAACATTGGGTGCACGTGTCCCTTCGAAACAGCACACCTGTATCCCTTGGATAAATGCCTAGTAGTGCAATTGCTGGGTCATAGGGTAATTCTATTTTTAGTTTTTTGAGGAACCTCCATACTGTTTTATAGAGTTGCTGCACCAGCTTGTATTCCCACCAACAGTGCAAAAGAGATCCTCTTTCTTCACATCCTCGCCAACATCTGTTTTTGCCCAAGTTGTTAATGTTAGCCATTCTGACAGGTATGAGGTGGTATCTCATTGTGGTTTTGATTTGTATTTCCCTGATGATGAGTGACGTTGAGCATTTTTTCATGTGTTAGTTGGCCACCCAGATGTCTTCTTTGGAGAAGTGTCTATTCATGTCTTTTGCCCATTTCTTCACTGGATTATTTTTTTGGGGTGTTGATTTTGATAAGTTCTTCATAGATTTTGGATACTAACCCTTTATCTGATATGTCATCTGCAAATGTCTTCTTCCATTCTTTCAGTTGCCTTTTAGTTTTGCTGATTGTTTCCTTCACTGTGCAGAAGCTTTTTATTTTGATGAGGTCCCAGTAGTTCATTTTTGCTTTTGTTTCTCTTGCCTCCAGAGACGTGCTGAGTAAGAAGTTGCCGCGGCCAAGATCAAGAGGTTTTTGCCTGCTTTCTCCTCAAGGATTTTGATGGCTTCCTGTCTTACATTGAGGTCTTTCATCCATTTTGAGTTTATTTTTGTGTATGGACTAAGAAAGTGGTCCAGGCTCATTCTCCTGCATGTCACTGTCCAGTTTTCCCAGCACCACTTGCTGAAGAGACTGTCTTTATTCCATTGGATATTCTTTCCTTCTTTGTCAACGATTAGTTGGCCATATGTTTGTGGGTCCATTTCTAGGTTCTCTATTCTGTTCCATTGATCTGAGTGTCTGTTCTTGTGCCAGTACCATACTGTCTTGATGATTACAGCTTTGTAGTATAGCTTGAAGTTCGGGATTGTGATGCCTCCTGCTTTGGTTTTCTTTTTCAAGATTGCTTTGGCTATTCGGGGTCTTTTCCGATTCCATACAAATTTTAGGATTATTTTTTCTAGCTCTGTGAAGAATGCTGGTGTTATTTTGATAGGGATTGCATTGAATATGTAGATTGTTTTGGGTAGTATTGACATTTTAACAATATTTGTTCATCCTATGCAGTAGCATGGAATCTTTTTCCATTTTTTGGTGTCTTCAATTTCTTTTATAAGCTTTCTATAGTTTTCAGTGTATAGATTTTCACCTCTTTGGTTAGATTTATTCCTGGGTGTTTTATGGTTTTTGGTGTAATTGTAAATGGGACCGATTTCTTGATTTCTCTTTCTGTCGCTTCATTGTTGGTGTATAGGAATGTAACTGATTTCTGTGCATTGCTTTTATATCCTGCAATTTTGCCGAATTTATGAATCAGTTTTAGCAGTTTTTTGGTGGAATCTTTTGGGTTTTCCATATAGAGTATCATGTCATCTGTGAAGAGTGAATGTTTGATCTCCTCCTGGTTGATTTGGATGCCTTTTATTTCTTCACGTTGTCTGATTGTAGAGGCTAAGACTTCCAATACTCTGTTGAATAACAGTGGCGAGAGTGGACATCCTTGTTTTGTTCCTGACCTAAGGGGTATAGCTCAGTTTTTCCCCATTGAGGATGATGTTAGCATTGGGTCGTTCATATATGACTTTTAAAATCTTGAGGTATGATCCTTCTATCCCTACTTTCTTGAGGGTTTTTATGAAGAAAGGATGTTGTGTTTTGTCAAATGCTTTCTCTGCATCTACTGAGAGGATCATATGGTTCTTGTCCTTTCTTTTATTGATGTGATGAATCACATTAATTGTTTTGCGGATATTGAACCAGCCCTGCATCCCAGGTATGAATCCCACTTTGTGGTGGCGAATAACTTTTTTAATGTATTGTTGGATCCAGTTGGCTAATATCTTGTTGAGGATTTTTGCATCCATGTTCATCTGGGAAATTGGTCTATAGTTCTCCTTTTTAGTGGGGTCTCTGTCTGCTTTTGGAATCAAGGTAATGCTGGATTCATAGAATGAATTTGGAAGTTTTCCTTTCATTTCTAGTTTTTGGAACAGCGTCAAGAGAATAGGTGTTAACTCTTCCTTAAATGTTTGGTAGAATTCCCCTGGAAAGCCATTTGGCCCTGGACTCTTGTTTTTTGGGAGATTTTTGATTACTAATTCGATTTCCTTACTGGTTATGGTTCTGTTCAAATTTTATATTTCTTCCTGTTTCAGTTTTGGTAGTGGATATGTTTCTAGGAATTTGTCCATTTCTTCCAGATTGCCCATTTTATTGGCATATAATTGCTCATAATATTCTCTTATTATTGTTTTTATTTCTACTGTGTTGGTTGTGATCTTTCCTCTTTCTTTCTTATTTTGTTTATCTGGGTCCCTTCCTTCTTATTTTTTATCAAACTGGCTAGTGGTGTATCAGTTTTGTTAATTCTTTCAAAGAACCAGCTTCTTGTTTCATTGATCTGTTCTGTGTTTTTGCTTGTTTGTTTCAAAAGCATTAATTTCTTCTCTAATCTTTATTATTTCCTTTCTTCTGCTGGTTTTAGGTTTGATTTGCTGTTCTTTTTCCAACTCTTTAAGGCATAAGGTTAGGTTGTGTATCTGAGATCTTTCTTCCTACTTTAGGAAGGCCTGGATTGCTATATACTCTCCTCTTATGACTGCCTTTTCTGCGTTCCAGAGGTTTTGGGTTGTGGTGTTATCATTTTCATTGGCTTCCATATACTTTTTAATTTCTTTCTTTAACTTCTTTTCCCTTGCTCCTTTCATGATTCTCTCCTTCCCTGAGTATTTTGTGAATTTGACTCTGATACGCCTTATTGATGGTCAGTTTTTGTTGAATCTAATGGGAGTCCTCTGTGCTTCCTGAATTTTGATGTCTGTGTCTTTCCCCAGGTTAGGAAAGGTTTCCTCTATGATTTTCTGACATCACCCTTCTGCCCCTATCTCTCTCTTCCTCTTCTGGGACCCCTATAATTCTGATGTCGTTCCTTTTTCATGAGTCACTGATTTCTCTAATTCTTAAATCATGCTCTTTTTGCCTTAATCTCCCTCTTTCTTTCTGCTTCATTGTTCTCCATAAGTTTGTCCTCTATATCACTGATTCTCTGTTCTGCCTCATCCATCCTTGGTGCCGTGGCATCCGTCTGTGATTGCAGCTCAGTTATGGCATTTTTTTATTTCATCCTGACTAGTTTTTACTTCTTTTATCTCCGCAGAAAGGGATTCTAATCTATTTTTGACTCCAGCTGGTATTGTTATTATCATAATTCTAAATTCTAGTTTGGACATCTTGCTTGTATCTGTGTTGGTTAAATCCCTGGTTGTCGTTTCTTCCTGCTCTTTCTTTTGAGGTGAATTCCTTCGTTTTGTCATTTTGAAGAGAGAAAAGGAATTAATGAGGCAGAAAAAATTAAAAATTAAAAAAATAAAATTAAAAAAGTATTAAAATTGAAAAATTAAACACACCCACACACAAAAATCGAATAAATGATGCTAGATCCTAGGTGTGTTTTGGTCTGGCTGTTGAAAGTGGCTTGATAGATTATAAAAAAAATGGAAAAAAAAAACAAAAAAGAAAAGGAAATCGTTTGCAAATTTGAAAAAAAATGAATACACTAAAGTAGTGTATTCATTCATTCTTTAAAATGAAATGATGGAAATAAAATAGAATTTGAAAAAATTCACAAAAGTAAAGAATATAGTAGAAAATATTAAAGAAAAATATTTTTAGTAAAAATTGAAAATAAAAATGATTTTTTTCTCTTTCTGTATTCAAGAAAAAAAAGAGAAGAGAGAAAAAAGGAAAAGAAAAAAAGGAAATTGAAAATTTGAAAAAATGAATACACTGTAGTAGACTAAAATAAAATGTGGAAGTAAAATAGAATTTGAAAAAAATTACGCAAATGTTAAAAATATAGTAATAAAAATTAAAGAAAATATTTTTAAAAAATTGAAAATAAAAATGATTTTTAACTTTCTCTATTCAAGAAAAAGAAAAGAAGTGAATAAAAGAAAAAAAAAAGAAAGAAAATTGAATAGATGGACCTGCTAGCAGATTGAAATATGACTGAAATTACTTTGTTTTCCTCTAGAAGTCAGACTATGAAGTGCTTTATAGTCCATAATCTATGCATGAGGTGAGACTTGGGTTCTTGAAGAGCAAGGTGGGCCCAGTTGGGCAGGGCTCAGTGTAATGGCTCCACTCTCCACAAGATGGCGCTGCTAGCCTATTGGGGTGGATTGCTGTGGTGCTGGTAGGTGCATATGCGGATGCGCGGGAGCAGTGAAAATGGTGTCACCCAGCTATCCAGTCTCTAGTATTGGAACTCTGTTCTCCCCAATCAGCAATCACGCACCCGTCCTCTGTCTTCAGTTTCTGTCTACTCCCTGCTTTTACACTGTCTGTCACCAAGCCCCAGGTAGTACCTCTCTCCCGAGTTTTGTCTCAGATGCGGCTGTTTTCCCCAGCCCCTTACTTCTGAGGGACTGTGGCTTTGACCCGTTTCACCTCTCTGTGGAGGGTCTCACTGAGGAATGTTCAAATGCCGGCTGCACCCAGGAAAGTTCATGGGACTGTGCTGCCGCCAATGCCCAGAGACTGCGGCCAGGTGCCAGCCCGCCCCAGAAAAAGTTCACGAGATAGTGTAGCAGCAGCATCTCAGGGATCATAGAAAATTACAACACACATCTGGCACCAGGCTTCACCCTTAACGACCTTGTTCCAGCACCAGCGAATGTGGCTGTTCTCTGGGGTCTGCTGGGACCAGGTGGCCTCAACAGTCTCTACCAAATGTCCTTCCAGCAGTGGAACCGCTTTTCCCCGTGTGGCCCAAGAACCTCCCGGACCCCACTCTGCTCCTGGGGATTCGCCCTTCCCACCAGAGCACCGCCAGGTATTGAGCTGCAGAGTTGCAGACTCTGCGCTCCCCTTGTTTACAGTCTTAATGGAATTTAAACCCTCTCCTTTCTCCTTTCTCCCTTTTTAGTTTAGTCTTTCTCTCTAATGCTTTTGGGGAGCGGTGCTTTTTCTGTGTATTGCCCCCCATCTCCCTCCTCTCTCCTCACACAAAAGCGGCTCCCTGCCCTCCGCTGCTTCTCTCTCCCCACGTTCACCTCTCCGCACTGCATACCTGCTGAATTCTGTGGTTCAGGTTGTGCAGATCGTTGTGTTAATCCTCAAATCAGTTTTCTAGGTGTGTATGATCATTTAGTTTTGGTCTGGCTGTATTTCATGGATGTGAGACACACAAAAAACTTCCATGCTGTTCTGCCACCTTGGCTCCCCCACTTAGAAATTATTATTTTTAAAGTTATTGTGGCACAGGGGCACCTGGGTAGCTCAATTGGTTAAGCATCTGACTTCAGCTCAGGTCATGATCTCATGGCTTGTGAGTTTGAGCCCCAAGTGGGGCTCTGTCCTGACAGCTCAGATCCTGTTGCCTACTTTGGATTCTATGTCACCTTCTCTCTCTGCCCCGCTCCCACTTGCCTTCTGTCTTTCTCTCAAAAATAAATAAACATTAAAAAAAGTGAGGGTGGCACAATAATTTTCAAGGGAGAAGCCAGAAAAACATATGACCATTATAACTGGTTAAAGTTCCACCAGTCTCCATAGTGGAAGATACACATTTCTTGGAAGACACATATTTTGTAAAAAGTAAAAGGTAAGGATATGAAAAATTAGCTAGAATTTCTGTTTAATCAGGTGTGTATTACAACACTGGAATAAGTTTTTAAAAGCATTGAACCTATGGACTTGGAATTTCATAATGTAGAAAGATTACCTGGTATGCCTGTTCAAACTATAGGTTGCGATGCCCCAACCCCAGACACCTGGATTAAACATATGTGAGTTAATCCCCCAAGTCTGCATTTTTTTGTCATCATCCAGAATGACTGAGTCGTAGTTAGTCTATGATGCGCTTTAATAAATTATAAGGGGTTTATATATTTCCTAAAAATATAAGGGATAGGTCTTTTGCTGATTTGAAAAATAAAGAATCTATGAGAATAGATTTCAAGAAAGATGGAAACAAATACATGTAAAAATGAATAAATAATAAAATCTTCTTTATGTTCATGGGTATATTCCCTGTAGTTGTAGCTTACTGTTGTCAGGAAACACACACCTAAACTTGATATATTTATAAGAAAAATATTTGGCTTTGCTAGAATAAAAGGTAGACTAAAAATATTAGAAGATGACCTTATATGCATGTTTGCCTACCTAATTGTTTTAAATATTAGATGCACTTAATTAGCAGTTATAAGAATGTGCTTTGTGGAATGCCTGGGTGGCTCAGTCAGGTAAGCGTCCAACTTCAGCTCAGGTCATGATCTTGCAATTTGTGAGTTCGAGCCCCGCATTGGGTTCTGTGTTGGTGGTGTGGAGCCTGCATGGGAGTCTCTCTCTTCCTCTCTCTTTGCTCCTTCCCCACTTGTGCCCTCTCTAAATAAATAAATAAATAAATAAATAAATAAATAAATAAACAAACAAACTTAAAAAATATACTTTGGGTCAGTACAATTTCCAGCATTTCAACAATTGTGCATGATAATAATTTATCTGGTTGGTTGTTTTTGTCGACTTGTTCATTGCATCAATACCTACATACAGAGCTTCACTGCATGTGTATGCTTTGTAGGACACATTTGAACGCTATTCTCTTATTCAAAAAAGAATCAGAAGATATCCTCTTGAAAGATAATGACAGCACTTATCAAAATCACCCTGTGGTCAATGGAAATAAAAAAGTGTACAAAATGAATATATTTAGGAGTCAAACCTTGAAGAAACATACTTTATGAAGTACTACCTTTGGAAAACAGATAAAATAACATATGAGTGTTTAGCAATAGATAAAATCATACCAACAGTACAATTCTCTAGTCAGATTAAGAAATAAAACACTTCCAGCTTATCAAATGGTATTACATTCATAGAGGCGTATTGTTTAAGAAACAATCCATTTACATACTCCGAGCCAGAAATTATGCTAAGTGAAAATAAAATGAATCATAATAACTTTTGTGATATTTTGTAGTAATTTGTAGTCTTCATATCCTTTTTGTCTTCTGGGTTACATCATTCACCCATCTACTAATATTTCAGAATGAAACTAGAGATGAGTTGTTGTATAGACATGATATGTACATGATATATATATACACATTTATCACAGTGATAAATGACTCAAAATCAGTATCCTCAGAATAAGTAACTACTGCTATTTTTGAGGCTAAAAGATGTAAAGGAAAGACAAATTTGTTGCTATTTCTTGTTTAGATTTCTTCAAGTAATCAGTAATAAACTTGTCCTTTTCTACTTAATATGTGGACATATCTTTACATTTAAGTTTGATGAATGCTATTGCCTATAGAGAAAAAAAATGAAATGAAATTTAGCATCAGTCTTAGCATCAGTAATTTTTTAGAATTTATCTATAAATTATCCAAATTATCTAAAAAGTAATGTCTTAACATCAGTAAGGTTTTAAAAAATTTAGGTCCTCAAGTGCATTTTTTTTCTTGGAAAAATGAGCATTCCTCCCAATGCAGGGAGAGATTGTCCACATTATATCTGATGGTCAAGGCAATCCCTTTGAATAATTCACAGGATAAGGAGTTTGCTACTTTGGAAAGAAACTCATTTCTTTGTTGGATAGATCTATACTCTGTCCACAATCAGATAAAAAAAAATCATATCTTCAAATTTGTTCTTTTTGTTATTTTTATGTATTTATTTTTGTTGTGTTTTCTATAGTGAATAAAGAAAGATATGATCTTTCCTCCACTTCTTTCAAGGATGTATATATGACTTCTGGGTTTAGTATTTCTCTTACTGAACAGCTTGCCAGTTAGCATAGATGCTAGTTTCAGACTTCTTGTGTTTTAAACCAGGCTCTTTTTTTTGACAGCTAATTGACCTTTAACAGGACACTTTGTGACTCTAAGCCTCAATTTCCTATCTTTCAAATAAGAATGAATAACAATACTTTATATCCTAGGGATGTTGTTTGGATTAGATTATATTAAAAAAAACACTAAAATAATCACTGGAACAGAAGTTGAGCTTGATAAACAATAGCTTCTATGATTATAATTGTAACTGAATTCATATTTCTCTCAGTATTTAAAAGAGATATTTTAAACTTGCTAAATAAAAATACAATAATTCTAACATGCAATTCCTTGTTCTCACATCTATCCTCATTCAACTACCCAATTCATCTGATTATTCCAGCACCATATCAAAAAATAAAATGAATTGAATTTTCCTTCTTTGTCTTTAATAGTTCTTAACAATACCTTTTGACTATGGCTTTTTTTTACCCAAAGTACCTACAAATAATCTGATTAATAATGAATTCTGAAATGATGTTGGCATTTAGCATCAAGCTTCCCAGTTTCCAGAACCCGTCTCATTTACTATTTTATGCAAATTGGAACAAGTATACATCATCTGAAGCTTTTGCCAGTATTATATCTCAGAAGTGCATAATGATTAATGTTACTCCTAAATTCAGATGAATCAGAATATTTCTCAGTATCAAATAAATAGATTGAAGTAATATTACAGTGGTCTATTATAATATTATGGAAGTATAGCTAAATAAAATTTCATGAGACAAGTTCAGTGAAATTCTACTTTTAAAAACTGAAAATTTTAAAATCAAATGTTAGTTAAAACCTATAATTTTTGAATAATCTCAACATTTATCAACATTCATTTATTCTGCTAATTACCTCAAAATTTGGTTTCTCTATTCTTTTCTTGATTGTATTATTTTCTTTAGAATTGTCCAGAGATGAAGATTACCCCCTTCCACTACATTAACATTTTCTACTCAAAAGCTGATTGCAATATTATGCAAAATAGAACTCACCAAAAATAGTTGAAAGACAGAGAGGGCACTAGATAATTTATTCCAAATCACCCCAGATGTGGGAAGCTTCCTTTGAAATGCCAAATGCATGGTTTTGAATGCCCTATTAATATATATTTAGTGGGTTGATGAGGTATATTATAATATAAATTATGAATTGTTTGATGTGTTGTTCAACTTCAGTTCTAATTACAGTGTAGTCACTTCTTGATTACCCATTGTAATGGGGACATGAATAATAGAAAATCCAGATTTTTTTTTTTACATTTTTACAAACTAATAGTTTTAATTTTTTTTTACTTACAACCTTTATCCTCCATGTTCTCTTTCCTTCTATATTTCTCTAACAGATAAGTAGTAAACTAAATCTATTCCAGACATAAGTTAACCTACATCTTATATTTGATAACCAGTACCTGAATTTGTAAGGCCTTATTTGAAATTTCTGTGTGCCTGCAAAGACATGGAGATATGAAGTATTAAATTAATATATTCAATTATGATTCCACTATATATTTTGACATGTAATAATATGGACTTATTAAGTATTCAGAAGAATTGTCATGATTATTCAAGATACATACACCATGTATGTCTAGATTTGCCTTTATTATATGGAGTAATAAATATGGATAGATATGGGTCTGTAGTCCCAAATATGTCTTCTTTCTATGGTTTTGGTCAGTTAACTACCTGGAGTTCAAGCCCCAATTCCAACTCTAGAATAAACCCTGAAGTAAAGTTAGCAAATTGAAAGGAAATAAGGTAAGCGTGAATGTGTCTACATTCTTCTTTCCTCCAGAACTAGAAAAGCTACTGAGAGTAAGACCTATCCAAAGGTAAAAATTTAATACCATTAGTGTTCAAGGGTAAATTGCAAAGATTTGGTAAGTTGTTTTAATAGCTGAGAGGCCAATCAGGCATTAAGAGGTCAGCATTCAGTAACATGCTATAACACACTGTGTGGTTCTCTGTGAACTGACTGCTATGATTTCAGGACCTGTGCCAGCAGTATTAGTGGATTATTATAGATCATGGTAGGAGGATTTACTACTAAATTTACAAAAGCTACAAATCTGGTTTTTTTTGTTTTGTTTTTTGAGAATTTGTTAGTAACACACACCTGTCAGCATTAGGCCAATATATTATTCGAAATGGGATGAGAAGGAAAATAATGCCATTCTTCATAATAATATGAAGAATCAAGTTTTTCATAAAAGAAACAGCCTTGTACATTCAGTATGATACTTAAGTGATTTATTTATTTACTTTAATTTTTTTTAAGTTTGAGAGAGAGAGGGAATGAGCAGGGAGAGGCAGAGAGAGAGAGAGAGAGACAGAGGATCTGAAGGGGGCTCTGTGCTGACAACAGAGAGCCTGATTTGGGGCTAGAATTCAGGAACTATGAGATCATGTCCTGAGTTGAAGTTGGATGCTTAACAGACTGAGCCATCAAGTGCCCCTGATACTTAAGTGATTTAGCCACAAATATGCTTCCTGATACTGTGTCGCAGTTTGAATATTGGATTGATTTGTTTGTTTTTGTTTCTCCTATTCTGCACTTCTGTCTAAAAATAGGATCTTCATCCTTATTTTCTCAAGATAATATCTCAAGTTCCATTCTGTCAAGATCCGTGTCTATTATATATAGAAACTTAACTGTTCTCAGTAACTGACCCAGTTACTGACCCAGTTAGCCATTCAAAAATATTTGACGAATAAATTAATTAATGGATAATTTGCTCAACACTGGGTGCTCTGGGTTCTAGTCTAAGTCTTGCAACCCTCTTGACAACTGACTCTCAGTAAATGGAATCTCAATTCAAACACTAAGAGGTTTGATATCTCTTAATAAGTTTAGTCAGATAAAAATCACCTATATAATATTTGAAATAGTTCTTCTGTGCTACTGTGTGAATGAGATTCTGCCTGTTCTCTGTGTTCTGGGTATCCGTATTTACATACTGATCTCCTATACCTCCTTTTAGCCTTCTATGTTTTTTCTAGCAGCTTGTTATGTTGCTGTTGTCACATGCACCTTAGACTGACTGTTGACCATCCATCCCCAAAGAAGAAAAATAAAAAAAACTTAAATATTTTCCAGTTTGCTCCATTGTTAACACAGGAAAGTCACAAGGTTACAATGAACATAGTAGAAGAAGATAGCAGGCCTCCTTGCAATAATTTGATGTGCCTTTATTTTTCATTAAAAAAAGTAGTTTAAGCATCCCAGACACACTTTTTGCTACTCTACCAAACCTTTACCAGCTTCTTCACTTGTCTGCAGAACAGTGGATCAGGTTCTATGACAGAGAAGCCAGGCTAGCATCCTTGTTATTGCTCCTGGGTTACTTAGCATGTCCTCATCCCCAGCTCTTCCCAGTTACATGGTCAAATAATTTATAATATTGCCCATCTGACTGATGACAGAGAAGTGATACATTTCTCATGTACTATGTCAAACTGAAGGAAGAATGTGGGAGGCAGTGGGAAAGGATTTAGTTTCAGTATAAAGGAAGTAGAAAGAAATAATGGTAAGCTTTTTAGTCTGATGTTGTACCACTTGTGTATTGTTACTTTTTTGCTTCTGCTTTTGGGGTCATATCGTTGCCAGAAAATCATTTCCAAGACCATTGTTAGAGAAGCTTTCCCCCTATTTGTTTTTAAGGAGCTTTACATTTTTAGATCTTACATTTGTGTCTTTAATTATATTGAGTTTATTTTTGTGCATGATGTAAGATAGGGTCAAATTTCATTATTTTGCATGAGGCAGTTAAATTTTCCAAACTTCCTCACCTGTTGAAGAGACTATGCCATAACTAAATATATGTGGGTTTAATTCTGGGTACTCTATTCTGTTCCATTGATCTATATGCCTGTCTTTATGGCAGTATCATACTGTTTTAATTACCGTAGCTTTGTAATATATTTGGAATGAAAAAGCAATCTATGGAATGAAATAAAATATTTGTAAAACACTATCTGATAAAAGGTTAATCAAAAAATATAAGGAACTTTTACAACTCTGTAGTCAACAAAAAAACCATTGAAATGTGGGAAAAGTACTTGAATAGACATTTCTCCAAAAGAAGATATATAAAGGCGAACAGGTATATGAGAAGATTCTCAAGGTCACTAATTATCAAGTAAATGCAAGTAAAAACCACAAGATACCACCTCAAAACTAGAATCATTCTAATCAAAAAACAAAGTGAACAAAAAAACAAGTGTTGGCAAAGATGTGGATAAATTGGAACCCCTTATATGTTGTTGGTGAGAATGTTAAATAGTGCAGCTACTGTGGAAAAAAATGGAGATTTCTCAAAAAATTAAAAATAGAACTACCATATGATACACCAATTCCACATCTGCTAAAATAGTCAACCTGTAGAAGCAGAGAATAGAATGGTGTTTACCAGGGGTCGTGTGGAAGAAAAATAGAAGTGGTGGTTCAGTTAGTCTGAAGTTTTAGTTATGCAAGGTTAATTAGTTCTGGAGATTTTCTATACAACCTAATGGCTATAATCAACAGAATTGTAATATGCACTTTAAAATTTGGTAAGAAGATAGAGCTCATGTTAAGTTCTTACCACACACACACACACGCACACAAAGAAGTATAGGAAACTTCTGGATGTATCTGTTACCTTAATCATGGTGATGGTTTCATGTGTGGTATTACTCATTTCTCTAAATATCATTGTATACAGTAAATGTATTCAGTTTTTTGTATATAAAAATTGAAAATAAAGATCTCCATTGAAATAAGTGATTTTTAAGTAGGTAACAGGTAAGCAAGGGGTAAAGGACATCATATATTTCTACAAGAGAGACAGTATAATGCTATTAAATTTGATCTAAAATGTAAATAAATAAGAGTATTTGCCATGCCCATTTAAAAAATACTATTTAAACCTGCCACAGCCTTTAAAAACAAACAAACAAACCACATATACACCAGAATGAAACAAAACAAAAAACAAACAAAACAAAACAAAACTATGGGAAAATACCTCATAAGTAAATAGATAGTGCTTGCCATTCTTGCCAAGAAATATTGGAGAGCATATGCTAACTCTATACCATGGCCTAACAGAGCACAAAGGCACTCTGCTCCCACACTGAAAAATGTTTCTGAGCAGCGAAGAAAAATCTGTAGAGATTTGGACAGAACCATCACATCTGTGCCAACATATGGCAAGCTGATAAATACATGTGTCACTAGTAAAATGAACCATGAAAAAATGTTATCTTTACAAACTGTTTATTTCAAAATCTAAGTCTTTCCAATTTTATTTTTCAATTGCTTATTCAATTGAAATCAATTCAATTGAAATCAGTTAGGATGTTCAAAAAAGGGTATTCTGAATCACAGCATCGGTAGATTCTCTTCCTTTTGTGAGTCTCTGTATACTTTAGAAATGACCTCTTACAGAGGTCTCAGGTATTTGGGATATGGAAAATTTACTCCAGATGTGTGGAGTATAATGTTGCTCTTTTTTGGGGTGGGGGGAAAGGGAGACAGTGGGGTGAGATAGGAGATGATTCCCTTTTTTCTGCAGCTGAAATATGAAATATTTCCTGTTGAGGCAGATCTACTCAATAGCCCAGGGTAAGATCTCTTTAGGGGTTAATGCATGCATTCTCAATGGGGAAAATATTGCCTCCAAGGAGCAATAAATGGTTTTGGGGAAACAAAAATATCTTAGATATTACAGTAGTTTGTGGTTTTGTAAGAGGCCTAGTAAATAAACAAATAATATGGCACAACTGCAATGTTAAAAATATGCAAGTTGGGAGTTGTTAGTAAATAAAAAAAACCACATGATTTAAACAATCACGGTAATGGGTAATAAAAACAAAACAAAACAAAACAACAACAACAAAAAAAAAACAAAACAAGGTTAACAAGGTTGATTAACTCTGAGTAAATGAGTTCCGGGTTCCAAGTGAGGGTTGTCAATCCATGGGACTAGAACCAGCTGTCAGACTAGAACAGGGAGCAAGAATGCAGTTGTCCAGCAAGGAGAGCAGGTAAACATGGAGTATCTATCTGCAGTTAATGGTATGGTAGATAAGCATTTAAGAAGTGGAATGTACAGATCAAGAATCTCATGAAACAAGAGCATACAGTTGCCAGCTAAAATATAGGGCACTCAGTTAAATTTGAATTTCAGAACAACAATGAATAATTTGGGACATACATATATTAAACATTATTCATTATCTTAAATTCAAATTTAGCCTTCCACTCTGTGTTTTCATTTGATAATTCTGGCAAGTCTTTTCTGCCAAAATGCCAGTTATCCATTAGAAAAAAAAAAATAAAAGTAAATCAAAGACCCTAGAACTTCAGTTATTGGTCTTAAAATCTGTGGTCCCCCAAAAGGTTCTCTTCATTTTCAAAGGTTAATATATAAGTTAAGTAACTCGTCTAAACTCAAGAAGGCTGAGATACTAATCTATTTAATTTTTTCGCTGTAGTCAATCTTTGTACTGTTACTGTCACCTAGATCAAACTATCTCTGTTGATATGGAAACCACTTAAATATAAAATTATACACAGATACACGCACACACATACATATACTGAAATATAATATCATGAGGAATTCTTAATGATCCTTTGTGTTAAGCAATAGGTGGGAGGGCATTCCATTTACTTCTGCACTGGACCATAATCACTATTTGCATTTGGCAGATAGGTATATAAGTCTTACATCTGATTTATGGATAACTATATAATATACTGTCCATCAGTTGACAGTTCTCCTTGGTTTCAGTACCTCCATGAGGTAGGCATTTCTTATCAAAGGAAGATCTTTCATTTTTATAGGCTTGGCTTGGCCTCAGTCTTTGAGAACCTCTATTTTGCTCTTTCCTCCTCCTTTCTTGGTATATTCCTTAAGCATCATTAATTACTCCTAATATTCAGTGAAAACCAGCCCTTGCCATCTTCAATCTAAGAACCTAGATTACTGTTATGTATCTCTCTCTCTCTCTCTCTCTCTCTCTCTCTCTCTGTTTTTTTTTTTTTTTTTTGGAAAAACTTCAAGGATGTATCTGAAAATAGATTACCTGTTGGGTAGTTGGTCCTATCACAATCCCCATTTCCATCCTGCAAACAGTTTTATGTAGAATTAACAGAAAACAGATAAATTAGCATTAGTTGTATAAATTAAGTATTGAGATCTACAGTTTGAAAAATAACAGTGCCTTGAGGGTCCTTAACATTTTCTCCTTGTCTCATTCATAGTGATTGGAACAAAGATGAGAGAGCAGAAGGGATAATAAGTAATTCTGACCTGGATTTGTTTTAAATTTTGATTTATTTCTAGTTTTTATTAAGTTTTTAAATTTTAGTTTCAGTATAGTTAACATACAGTATTATATTACATTAAGATGTACACTATGATTCAACAATTACTCAGTGTTCATCATAAGTGTGCTCTTAATCTCCTTCATCTATTTCACGCATTCCCCTGTCCACCTCCTCTCGGCCATGATCCATTTTAAATGAGTACCCTGAGTAAAGTTATTAGTTTTTCAAAAAGAACATTTGTTACTTGAAGCTTACTTCAGAATACCTGGTTCTGAAAGATATGTGTAAAACACTCCACCCACGAAAAATAGAATACACATTTTTTTCAAGGATACACAGATGAATCTCCTGGTTAAATCACATAAAAAAAGAGACATAACAAATTTTGAAAATTTAAGAAGATTGAAATCAGACCAACTATATTTTCCAACCATGATGGTACAAACTAAAAATCAACAATAAAGCTGAAAAATATACAATGTAAATATTAAATAATATAAATATTAGCTGACATACTCCTAAAAAATACAACATACTACTGCACAAACAGGCAAATTAAGAAATCAAGCGGCAAATCAAAATATGTCTCAAACCAAAAGAAGATGAAAACAATATTCCAAAATGTAAGGGATGCAGCAAAATCAGATATTAGAGTAATATTTATGCTATAAATGCTTTAATTAAGGAAATAAAGTTCAAATAAACAACGTTATACCACAAGGAACCAGAAAAAGAAAAAAAAATTAGCTGAAATTTAGTAGAGGAAGGAAATAACAAAGGAAAATCAGAAATAGTGGTGCCTGGGTAGCTCCACTGATTAAGCATCCCATTCTTGGTTTAGGCTCAGGTCATGATCTCATGGCTTTGTGGGCTTGAGCCTCACTCATGTTGGGCTCTGTGTTGGTAGGGTGGAGCTTGCTTGGGATTCTCTCTGTCTCCCTCTGTCTCTACCACTCCCCCATTTGTGCTGTCTTTGTCTCTCTCAAATGGATGGACTTAAAAAAAAAATCAGAAATAAGAGACCAGAATAAATAATAACATTGAAAGTAATGACCAGTTTTTCTAAAAAAAAAATACTTTTTTGTCAATACTTTAAGTACATTAAAAAAAAAAAAAAAAGACTCAAAAGCCAAAATGAGAAATAGAAGAGAAAACAATACAACTAGATACAATACAACTAGATAACCACAGGGATATATAGTATGGTAAGAGATCATTATGAACAATTATATACCAACAAATCAGTATGAAAAAAAATTCCAGATAATTCCTAAAAACACACGTTACCAAGATTGAATCATGAATCTAAGAAGTAGGAAATCTTCTTAGATCAATAACAAGAATGAAAATTGAATAGGAATCAAAAATCTCCTAGCACAGAAAAGCCCAAGACTGCATGGTTTCATTGGTAAATTCTTCCAAACATTTAAAAAATATATAATTAGTAACAATCTTTATCAAAATCTTACAAATATTGGAATAGAAGGAACATGTTCACAATGATTCTGTGAGGCCAGGACTACCCTAATCCCAAAGCTGCACAAAAACAATACAAGAACAGAAAAATCTAGTTTGTCCAATATAAGTATTGCTACTCAGACTTTCTTTTGACATCCATTTGCGTGATAATTGTTTCTCCACTCCTTCACTTTCAATCTGCAGGTGTCTTTAAGTCTAAAATGAGCCTCTTGTAAGTAGCATATAGATGGGACTTGTTTTTGTTTAGTTTTTTAAATTTATTCTGACATCCTGTGTCTTCTGATTGGAACATTTAGTCCATTTATATTCAGAGTAGATTTTTTAAATCTTTTTTTTAAATGTTTTTTGAGAGAGAGGGCATAAGTGAGCAAGGAACAGAGAGAGAGAGAGAGAGAGAGAGAGAGAGAGAGAGAGAGAGAGAGAAAGGGAAAAAGAGAAGCAGGGCTTATCCAAGGAGGGGCTTGAGCTCACCTGATACAGGGCTTGAACTCAAACCATGAGATCATGACCTGACCGAGCCATGGAAATAGTGTGATTTCATTACTTTTTTTGTCATTGTTTCTGGAGATTTTCTCTGTTCCTTTCTAGTCTTTGTCACTTTTGGTCTTTCCCTTCCCTTCAGAGCCCCCTTTAATATTTTATGTAGGGCTGGTTTAGGGGTCATAAACTCCTTGAATTTTTGTTTGTGTGGAAAACTCCTTATCTCTCCTATTCTGAATGATAGCCTTGCTGGATAGAGTATTCTTGGCTGCAGATTTTTCCCATTCAGCACGTTGAATATATCATGCCACTCTCTTCTGATTTGCCAAGTTTCTGTTAAGAGATCTGAAGCTAACCTTAGGGGTTTTCCCTTCTGAGCTAAGGACTTCTTTTGTCCTGCTGCTTTTAAGATTTTTTCTTTATCACTACAGTGTGCAAATTTAATCATAATATGTCTTGGTGTTGGCCTGCTTTTTTTTTTTTTTTTTTTTTTTACTTTGATGGGAGTTCTCTGTGTCTCCTGAATTTGGATGTCTGTTTCTTTCCCAGAGTTAGGAAACTTGTCTATTATTTCTTTTTTTAAAAAAAATTTTAATGTTTATTCTTGAGAAAGAGAGAGAGAGGGAGGGAGGGAAGGAGGGAGTACGAGTTGGGGGGGTTAGCAAAGAGAGATGGAGACACAGAATCTGAACTCGGCTCCAGGATCTGAGCTGTCAGCACAGAGCCTGATGTGGGGCTGGGACCCACGGACTGTGAGATCATGACCTGAACCAATGACAGATGCTTAACCGGCTGAGCCACCCAGGTGCCCAAAGAAACTCATTTTAATAAAAATAATCTTTTTAAGAATGAGTATAGACTGAATTGCAAAATACCTGGAAGACCTGAGAGGCATTAAAGAATCATTTCTTTTTTTTTTTTTTAATTTTTTTTTCAACGTTTTTTATTTATTTTTGGGACAGAGAGAGACAGAGCATGAACAGGGGAGGTGCAGAGAGAGGGAGACACAGAATCGGAAACAGGCTCCAGGCTCCGAGCCATCAGCCCAGAGCCTGACGCGGGGCTCAAACTCACGGACCGCGAGATCGTGACCTGGCTGAAGTCGGACGCTTAACCGACTGCGCCACCCAGGCGCCCCTAAAGAATCATTTCTTATTGAGAAATTGCTGTGTGTGTGTGTGCATGTGAGAGCAGTGTATTTCCATTAGTCTTCTATGACTCTTTTACTTACTGCAAATAATATATAATTTGACAGATTTAACTAAAATATTTTCCAAAAACATGCAATTTAACATAAAAATGAGATCCCTGAGAGTCCAGTCTGAATCAGACCTATATTTCTAAGTAGATAACATTCATGATTCGGGAGAAAATTAGTTCTGTCAATATTGTGAGCAATGTAGACAGCATAGTCAGATTATTTAATTAAACAACTGTCTACATTTTACAAATTATTTACACAAGTTTAGTGTCAATAGGGCCCATTGAATCTCTAAATATATATTGAATAAATGGGAAATAACTCTCCTATATTGTGATGCCTTTTAAAAATCTTGTATAGGGTGTAGGGGGCTAGGATCAGCAAATGAAGATAAATCATTTATCAGTTTACATCTGAAGCTCCTTTTGTGGCTCTGGGTAATTATGTGATATTAATATTTAGTTGCCAGTGAGAGTACATTTCAGAGCTGTAATAAACTGATTTCCAAGAACACAACTGTATTTCACAAAATTCTCAGATACTTACTAAATCAATTGGAAAAATGAAAAAATAATTATGTGGGCTATCAAGAGCATGTGGTGTAGAGTTGTAGTGACATGATATACTTTAAGTATTCTGATAAGTAAATAGTATGTATAAGTTTGCTTAGTTTTTACTGAAAGTTAAGATATACAAGTTTGACAAATATCTCTGAGTCAATGCACATACATTCTAAGAATTCACTAATACAAAATTTTCCAATCTGATCTGAGGAAACTACATAGTGTGTATTGAGAAAACTGAGTTTTCTTTTTGTCTAACATGAGAGAGTTGTATAAGAGGCCTATTTTTCAATAATTTTAACTAAGCTGAAGAAAATTCTCGTATTGATCACAAGGCCTATTGACAAGTCAGACATTCCTTCTCTCATCTGGTGATTAGTTTGATTTCCTAATTCCCCTAACTCCTCATCCCCTTATCCTTAATTGAATTAATACTGATAATATATGTTAAGTCTTCTTGGAATACAGATTAAGTCCATTCTCCTTGGAAACTCATGAACTCATTCTTTTTAATAATACAAGAACATCCTTTAAGAAGATGACTCCAGTGTATTTATCTTCACCAGAATTTTCCAAACCTTGTGATAATGCATGTTAAACAGCAAACGGACATTATTACTAGTTTGATTCCTGCTTACCACATGAAAAATGATATTTCCAAATGTGGGAATTCAGGAAAACAGGAAGAGGATTTCTAGTTTTTATAGTCACACACACCAGTCAATTCAAAATTTCAGGCTTTAGACATCATAAAGCTGAGAACCTGAAAAATAAAGGAGTAGAAGTCCATCAAAGGATTTTTGTTTTTCAGTCTCAGCATCAAGGAAAGAAATGTAAGAAGCAAAAATGTGCGAACTTAATTAAGTTTGATAATGGGGCCAACTACCTTTTTGACAAGTACCCAAAATAACCTGGAAGTTTGAACTGCCCTGAATCTGTGAATGTAATTTTTAGAAATCTATTTGAAACAAGAAAGTTATAAAGTGGATGACATTCTTCTCCCCATGGTCCATAGAACATAAAACATATACTGGTTTCACTCACTCTCCCAAAGCATGATATTTCAATATCATGTTTATGTTCCTCTTTCTATTTGGGTTAACACCCCATTCTCCCTTACTCAGTTCAGAACTGAGCCCAATTATTGTCTCTTCCAGGAAGCCTTCATGAACTGCTCTAGACTATGCTATATTTTTCCAAATTGTACTTTCCTCTACCTCAACTGTATTGTTTTGACTACCGTTTCTTCTTTAGTAGGATTGGCCTAAACAATAAACCCCAAGTCTATGAAGGGCAGAGGCCATGCTTATTCATATATATCTCACCAACAACAAAACTCCTCCTGATTCATAACAAGAGAGTCATGTTGTTTTGAACCTCCATTTATTATTCATCCATTCATGCTATCTTAAATATTTCAGACATACAGGGGCTAGGTGCTATGTATAAGAAGAAATAAATGTTCTTCTAGATCAAGATCTAGAACACTCCAACTTGTTGTGGTAAGAGTAGCTTATTGAATGGTCTTCATTGTTCTAAAGCATAAGAGGATATAGTAGGAAACAAATCAAATTTCCTCCTGTTGAGAGGTTGGGGGGAACAGTAATAATGCTGTGTAGTGTAAGAGAAGAGCATAGGCGGTTAGCAATTCATTTAAGTTTGCCGTGAAAGTCTCCTTTGTTATAATGACATTGAGCAGGACTTAGATATCTTGGGAAATAGTGCTATAGACAGAAATCAGCAAATACTAACATACAAAATCCCTGACTTGTGAGTGTTCTTGGAGTATTTGGGGTGGGATATGTGGGACCAGTTTAACCAGAGCAGTCTTCTTATGGTTGAAGAGTGATGCAGGGTCAAATAGTGGTTGTGCCTGGTAATGGAACATTTGATTTAGGATCTTCTGGGATCTTCCAGTTACAGTGGTTTTCATGCTCACTTTTGAGTAAAGTGATATCACTGTTGACTTTTGTTTTGAAAGATAATCTAGATGCTGTGTAGATGTGGAAGTAAAGGATTCTCTAAGGATCGGTTATAATCCTATGTCGATCTCCATGAACACCTAGAGCCAGATTTGAAAGAAACATACAAATACTGATTATTATAGTCCTGTTCCTGGTGTCTAAGACAGACCAAAGACAACCTATATTAGCTTATACTCATTTTTTGTGGATTAATGTTTGTACCTATTTCTTATTGTGTTTTTGATGGTAAGCTTTCTCTGTTCATATGTGATTTCTCTCTCCTGATTGCACTCATACTAACACTAGTTCTTGGATTCCTGTGCATTTTATACTATACATAAGCACTGCCTTGGGATGTCAGTGTCTTAAAGAGATTTTGGTAAAACTGCTTTACTTTTCATGATTTTTTTCCCCTCCTATTCCCAGGAAGTACAAGGCAAGGCTACAGAATAATCAGAGGATTCACATTATGCATTACTTCCCTGATTGTGAATAATTTCCCCACACTAATATTTTTGCACATTCCCTACCATGAACTCTTTCCTAGATAGAAGGCTCATTTTTGTTTCCCTCTCTGAGTGATTTCTGATGGTTTACACATGACTTATTCCAGGGAATACTCAACTGAGTTTCTGTAACTTAGATGCTAAATCTATGCAGTTTTGGAAAATTGTCAAAAAATGCACACACAGAGAAATGTTTGGAATAATTCAGTATTAAAATGTTCATCCCAGATATGTGTTGTTTGGTTTCTTTTGTTTGTCATCACACAGAGGCAGAA
Organism: Neofelis nebulosa; assembly: GCF_028018385.1. Taxonomy (NCBI): domain Eukaryota; kingdom Metazoa; phylum Chordata; class Mammalia; order Carnivora; family Felidae; genus Neofelis; species Neofelis nebulosa. The sequence goes on from NC_080796.1 coordinate 55,821,605, forward strand.
AACGTCTTAGAAATCATGTGGAGGGACCAAAGGAAGACCAAATATAATTAGCCTAGCTACTAGAAGAAAGTTCAACAAACTATACAAAAGGTTAAAAACAGTTGTACTGCATTTTCTTAATAGCCCCTGGGTGGGCTTTTGTCAAAATGCTTCTTAATCCTGATTTGTAAAAAGCTGTGGGGAATTTGAATTCTACAGCCTTTTCAATATATTTGATCTGTTTGCATAGAGAGCCTGCTCAGTCTCACTCTTCAATGAGAATTCCTTTTCTTATGGAAATTACTTAATGGCTGAATAAATGTCAATATCAAGGTATTTATCATAGAATACAATGCAATTATTTTAATTTTTCAAATTTTATCCAGTATTAATGGATTGTATACATAGGGGAACATTTTCTTTCCTTTTGATTAACTTTGGCTTTTAGAATGGAAGCACAGGGAAGATCATTACTCAATAATCTTAGAAAATAAAGTTCTAGAGGAATAAAAACAATTATATATAATATACGTGTGTGTGTGTGTGTGTGTGTGTGTGTGTGTGTGTATGTGTATGTATCCATAGGAAACATAAGATTAAATTTGAAGGTTGTTTTTTTTTTTTTGAAATTTGCCACTTTTGAGTTAGTCACATGAAATATCTTCACTGTAGTAAACTCTTCAATTTATGAATCTTGAACTCACACCTTGACTCTTTAAAATAATATATATATATATATATATATATATATATATATATATATATAAATTTAGAAATTAAAATCTAAGGAAAATCCTGCATTTAATTTTGTTTTAATTCTTACAGGAATATAGTTGATAGTAATTTTCTAATATCATGAAAAATACTAATATTACTAAATAGTAATACTTTTTTTTTCAAAGTCCTTATCCATAGATAAAACCTGAATACCTCAGTCTGTAGAAAATGGAATAAATAGCAACTTACCATTTTAGGTTTAGTAATCTATTCCTAAATGCTCCTTATCCACTTATACATTTTTAGAATGGTGAGCAAATCAAGATTTCAGAAGCACTTTGTAATGACCATCCCAGAAGCCTCCATCATTCCCTTAAAACTTTCAGATTCTCTGAAACAGTGACTTTGACCAGCTCATCGAATGCCCTTGATAAGACATACATAGGTTATATATTCATTGTAGAATCCTCACGCCACACAACACAATTTGTAAAAAAATGAGGAGGAACATAAACTTCTGGTAAGAAATCCTTTCAGAGACAAACAGTCAAAGGGAAGGAACTTGTCAAATAAGCGGTAGCTATGACTGCACAAAGCATTGTTCATTTAAGCCATTCTGGCAGATTCAAAAAGCATTCTACAAAATCCTGTAAAAGAAATAAAAATGATTTCTGAGACATGCAAGTCAACTCTCCTGTACTTCTAAATAAGAAAAAGAGAAAGGAAAATACAGGAAAAAGAAAGAAGACAAAAAGACATTTCTTTTAATAGTTTTTTTGTTATTCTTTTAATCATCTATGCGGAATTCCTATTATTTTCTATTCTTTTCATGATTGAACATGAAGTTTATGAGTTCATATAACACGTAAAAGGATGGATGTTGCACACTGCACATGTAGTGTTGACTCAAGAAAGAGAGTAACTGTGGTTAAATATTACTTGGAATATTACTTGGAACTTATATATTACTTGGAATCTCAGCTGTTTTGTCCATTTAGAGATGTCTGGATTGCAACTGAGCTGGGACATTTGTATGAATGACCCTCAGGAAAATATACTGAAGTAATAAATCAGAGTCCTGAAAGGACATAGATAGCATATTTAAATAGGAGCAAGTTGAGAGGCATTTACTAAGAGAAATATTTATAAAATGTGGGCCAACTCTAATGAAACCCAAGGTATTATATCCTAGGTCCTCTAAGACACCATTAACATCTTTGGTTTATGGGAGCAAGAGGCTGGAATGGTTGCCAGTGGAAAGGAGGCTACCTGAGAAGAACTGTAACTTTTGTTTAAATGATGCCTAAAGGAGTCTTCAGGAGGAAAGTATGCGTATCTAGATATAAATCACCAGCTTCACTCTCTGCCTTTACTGTAATTTCCTGCTATACTCTCCTTCCTGAAAGAGAGTGGGGAGGGTTATTGACACAATCTGTATTGAACTGCTTTCCAGAGCACAGAGCAGGGTAGAGAAATGTAGACATTTGAATCTAGCCTAAGGGGCAAGCGAAAGATATTCAGCACAGTTAGAAATAGTGACAATACAGAGAAGAGATATATTTAGGAAAAAGAGAAGATGAAGATATGTCATAAACCATTATATTTTGCTGGGAAATACAAAAAAAATATAGTGAATCTCAGAATATCTTGCTTCCTTAGTTTACTGTTGCTGATGACATCATTTGATTTGAGTCTTTTTAAATGTAAACGCTTTCCAGAATATCTTTGGGTTGGTAAAGCTGGGGCCATCTCAAAATGCTTTCATATTCAGTGTGGTAAGAAAGTCCCCAAGTTGTAGAAAATAGACATTCTCTAAATTTCAAAAGCAGGGACAGAGCCGTATATATAACATGAAATTATACATTCTTCATACAGGATTTTCGAGGATTGTTTCAGTGTTTCTTGCTGTGTAGCAAATTAGTCCAAAGTGTAGTGGCTCAAGACAACAATAATTTATTATTTGTCATGATTCTGTGAGTTGACTGGTTAGTTGAACGGTTCTGTTCTATGTGGTATAGCTGTGGTCACTCGTGGTTTTATCAACTGTGAGCTCAGCTGGAGCTGGAATGTTCACGGCAGCCTCTCATTCTGTGGTCTCTCACCACATAATTTCATCCTTCAGTACTCTAGCTTGAGTTTTATTACATAATGTAGACTGGTTTCTAAATAGAAACATTCAAGAAGGCGAGTCCCAATGTGCAAGTGTCTATGAAGCTTCTGCTAACATCATTTCTGATAATGCCTTTCATCAATGGAAGTTTTATGACCAAACACAGAATCTGTGCAGGAAGGACTCTACAAAGGAGCATCATTCACTGTGAGCCATTGATGTAAGAGTCGATCAAAAGCATGAATTTAAATGACATTATTTCCTTATACTGTTTTTTTTTTTATAAATGCCAGTAACATTGATTTACACTGGATATACAGAAGTAAAAAGAAAAAGGGTTAAATTCATGTGCTCAAGTACTTTGCAATGCCATGTGTGAGACAGATACTTTCAGGGAAGCGCTGCAGTAGAATTGCATGTGAAATGTTTGGAGAAATCTGAATATGGAGCCATGATATCAGTCTGGGAATTGGAATGAGGGAAATGGTTTTCCTTTATTTTTCACCTATATCCTAGAGAAAAAGTAGGTCTTCATGAGTATGGAAGGAATACAATTAGGATAATCCAGGAAAGGGATACACAAAGCATGGTGGCATGATTGTTTTTGATGTATTTGAAGAATTGAGAGAGGCTCTGCTGGACTAGAAGATAGATTCTATGGAATAAGCCGCAGCTGAAAAGGAAGATGCAGTCCAGTTTTAAAAATGTTGGCAATGCCCAGCTTCTGTGTCATATAGGAGAAAGACACATCAGATGTCTAAAAAATGAAGGCATTGTGGGATATATGGTAATACCATTAGCTGATAGAGGATTTCCAGATTTATTATAGAAGACAGAGGCTATCCAGGTGGGTAGGTGCTGTGTTCTTGAGGAAGACAGGCCAGGTCATATTGAGGTAGAACCAGTGTCATGACAGGAAGACAAATATCTTTGCCAGGTCAAGGGCCTGAGGCAAAAGAGTAATATCATGAAAACAGATCATGTAGCACTGTTACTACAAACAATATAAATCACAGATATTGAGTTCACCAGGGACTTGTCACTTTCTTCTAAATGTCTCTAAAACTTAGGTTTCTCATCATTAATTTAGGGCCAGTGATATCTATTTCAGACTATTGCTTTAATAAATACATTATATATCTATATAGATATATAGATATATAACTATTAACTAGACTGAAAATAGTAGATGGTTAGTAATTGGTAGTGATAGTTATTTCTATCTATTTGATTTAAGAAGTAATAGCTACCTCATTAGGCTTCTACAATTACTAATTGTAATCCCACTAATACCCTACAAAGTAAATACTGTTATTCCTATTGTGTATATAAATGAGATGAGTCTCAAAGATATTTATTTTTCATCCATATTTATAAGGTGAGCCAGTAAAAATATCCACATTCAAACTCAAGTCCTCCTAAATTAAAAGGGTGATAGCTATTAGATTATGCCACAGTATCCAGGAATTGACATGGTATTGAGGAAATATTGAGTATTGAGGAAGTATTGAGGAAAATAGTATTGAAGAAGTTGACATAGTATTGAGGAAATGACACTTATTAGGTGCAAATTATTGGATAAATATGAATGATTTTATTTTCCTTAGCCCACCAATTCTCTATCAGTGCTGGGTCTATTTTTGCCAAAGGAGATACCTTATTAACGCTGGTACACAAAGGATACAGAGACTATAGAAGGGACAGAGTGTCCTTGAATTCAAAAAACTATTGTTTTGAATATATTAAGTTTAGGGTATCTGATAATTGATGCAGAGATTAATAGTGTGCCTTCATAAATATAATTCTGAGTCATCTGGAAGTATTCTGAAGGGGAACATGAAGAATACAAAAGATCTTCACCAATTGACAGATACATTCCAAAGACTTCCAAAAACATTCCTCTTACTTAATACGGGGTTGTGCAGTGTGAGGGCTGAAAGTCAATAATGGCTTCTCTGTGAGAAGTATAGAGATTATGGGAGGGCATAGACAAATAAGGAACATTAAATATCATCCCTGAGAATGTACAAGCTTCTGCTTACCCTCTCTTCATCTCTACCCTCAAGAAAGATCTCTTGTCTTAATTTAAAAGAGCCAAAGAAAGACATACAGAATTACCATTTTGAGAAGCTTAAAAAATGGGTATTGGCACTTAATGTTTTTCCCTTGGTAATGTCATAATGCTACTTTGTATTGTAGAATTTATTTTAATTTAATACTTAGACATTTTCTCACTAGGTTGTTCTATCTTGCTTACATCTCTTCAAATACTACCATGATTTTCTCACCATTACACTTCAGCTGCACTACTTTTCTCTGAAAAAAATAAAACAAAACAACCTGAGTTTGTTCGTACATTAGGACCTTTATTACTACCGTTCTATCTGGGAGCACTTTCCCCAATGTTTGTATGAATAAACACTCTTTATTCCGGTTGCAGATCAGTTGTCACCTGTTCTCAAAGTTTTCCTTGATTCAATTTAATGCCCCCCTCAATTCTTACCTTCAAACATTGTATCACTTGGTCTTCTTGAAAATGTCTTCTTTCTGTAAATCACTGCCTGAAATTAATCGTGTTTAAACTATGTTGACTTCTGTATTATTGTTTGCTTTCCCAGATTAGAAAGTAGGGTCCATGGGATCAAAGCTTTATTGTACTGCTCTTCTCTGTATCACTGGTGCTTAGAAGAGTGAGCAGTTGGCCTAATGGCAGTAACAAATAAATGTTGCATAAGTGGATGAATTTCCAATTTAGCTGCTAAATAAACAAGTGGGACCATAGTACATTTATATGTGTTGTGCAATAAAAAAGAGCTGGTGGGTTGTAAAGCAGAGTTTGGGAAACTTTTCCTATAAAGAACCAGATAGTAAATACTTTGACTTTTGAGATCTTCATTGTTGAAATGATGTTAACCAACTACTTAACTCTAACAGTGTAGTGTGACCATGTTCCAATAAAACTTTATTTACAAAAACTTTACTAAAAAAAAAAAAAAGTAGACAGTAGGTTATAGTTTGCCCAACCTGTTGTAAAGTGTGGAAAAAATGGTTTGATAGTTGTGTGCCATAAATATTGAATTTAGATATGCCAGTAGCTGTGCCAAATTTGTACCTGATAAATAATTTTTCGTCCTCATTCTCTTTTGCCCTATTCCTATATAGAGTGCATATATAGAGTGTGTGTGTGTGTGTGTGTGTGTGTGTGTACAGTGTGTGTACATATATGCATAGGCAAATATGTATTATATTAAGTTTAGATGACTCATTCCATGAACTAGATTCTGTGTCTCATGAAGGAATATAATATTTATTTTTTATAAATACAGCACTCTTAGTAAGTAATTAGCTACAAATGGTGTGTAAACAACCTACGTTTGTCTTTCTTTCTCTTTTTAGTGTATGTGATTCCACCCTACCTACCAGGATAGGTTTTTTTTAATATATATACTTTGTTCTAGATATTATAGTTTAGAAGAATTGTTTTAAGTAATATGTAGATATGGCTTTAAAATCTCAGCTTCAATAGGAGCATTCATAGAACAGCAACAGTATGTCATACCCTCAGCCTACACATTCTTTTTCACATAAATAATTACTGTGTATTAATTTATTTGCTTCCCTCTACCTAGCTACATGTTAAAAGAAATCAAGCCTAATAATGTTGCAGAATGCTATGATATCATTGAAAAAATAATTTTACTTCATTAAACACCAATGCCTGATCAACAATTCAAGGAACACAAAGCTTCAGGAACGTAATTGCCAGTTCTGCTTGACTATGTGAAAATAATGTAGCAAACACAGTAACTGAAAATCCCAGAACATTGGAGTGCCTGGGTGTCTCAGTCGGTTAGGCGTCTAACTTCGGTGAGCCCACTGTCAGTGCAGAGCCTGCTTCAGATTCTGTGTCCCCTCTCTCTCTGCCCCTCCCTTGCTCATGTTCTGTCTCTCAAAAATAAACATTAATTTTTTTTTAAGAAAATCCCAGAACATAACAGTTTTGGATTTGTTTCTGATCAGCTATGAATCATAATATATTATATTAACATCTTACTGAAATATTAACTAAATATTGTTTTATCATTGAGTGAGATTATTGATCTAATAAAATTTAACACATTAACCTATATTCATTGAAAATCCATACTTCAAAATCTTACTGCTGTTTCCAAAATCTTATGCAGGCATAATTTTATTTTTCTTCAGAGGGACTTTGTTCATCTTGGTGATTGATGACTATGGATTTGGATGCCAGTCTGTCACACCAGTAAGTGCTATCTTTGACACTGGCATGTGTATCTTTTATTTACACATAATAAATATGGTTTTATTTTCTGAAATTCAAAGAATATGCCATTTGATTCCATATATTATTTATATTTGAATGAGGAAACATTCTCTAGGTTTGGTTCTCAGAAAGATTGATTCTTTTTACTGAAAACCTGTTGTTTTGCCAAATAATTTTTTCATAGGTCCATTAAATAGTCCATTAAATGGCAATAATTCATATGCATTTCAGTTAGGACTTAAATTTGCCAGATGGTTTATAGCACAGTTGACTTGAGCCATTTAGAATGTTATTCACAAACATTTGTCATCTTAAATCTTGTCATGAATCTCTTTCATGCAAGTATTTTTCTTTGCAGGGAATCAGTTACATGGTCCTAATTCTTTATGAGCTACTTCCTCCGACAAGCTCATTGGTTTTCGCTATATAGATTTACAGGACAAAGCCAAATGTTTCTATAAAAACACTGCTATATAACCTCTAAGCTTGTCTTATCCCGCTTACACTACAATAATTAACTATGGCCCCAAGAAGGCAGATATATAAGTGATAGAAATTCGTTTTTGAAAAAGTAAAATCCCATTTTTAATAGAAGGCTCCTATATAACGAATGTTAAATCCTTTATAAAAATATCTTATCTTCACATATGGAGCAGCCAATGGTATTAAACCTGACATTAGTTAATTATGCTTTTAGAACCTGAAGTTACTCTTAGATAAGGTAAATGTTCAAAATTTTATTACCTCAAAATTTGTTTCTGTATCAGTATGCATATTTAGTATGTGAATCATCATTGTCAATAAAATGAATTTTAACATAAAATGAAAATTTGCTGAATATAAATAAATAGCAAGTAAACTGAGAAACCCAAGTTCCAAACATGAATGTACATAATACTATATCATGTTAAATATGACAGCATATACAGAATGTGAAATTGGTCGGTTCATGGTCTAAAGAGTATTTCCCAAATCAATTTATTTTAAGACAGATATTCTACATGTATATTTATAAAATTTTTGATGAATGAATAGAATATGTATCTTTAAAAAGCTTAGTGGCGGATAATTGAAGAGATAAGGAATAGAAAAACCTTGCCTGTCCTCTGTGTGCCAGATAGCTTTTGTTGAAGAAAATTGCAGCACTAATCCTTCAGGTTCCCTAGACATATTATAGAATATGCATACCGACTGATAAAACAATCATACATTTTAATATTTAATACATGCATACAAATAAATACCACATAATGGAATATTTTAATAAACTGCAAACATTTTTGTCTTCAATATTTACCAGAGATTTTCTAATTAAAAGTTGAAAAATGCTAAATATAGTTTTTTTAAACTTCCAAAACTAGTAGAGTTTTTCTCCAAACTGTAGACTCTCAAACTTGCCTATTTATTTACTAATATGTGTTCTCCAAGTTTGAGATCTCTTGTTGGAGCTCATTATTTTAATCACAACATTACAGAACAGAGTTCTCCTACCTAACAAACATTCCACTATTCTTCTATTCCTATATTAGTAGGTGGACATTTTCATCACTATTCTCCAGGACTAGCAGGAGTTTTTAAAGTATAACTCTTTTACTGTGTTTAAAAACTGTACTCCTATATGTGGAAAAAATTATAAGGAAGAGAGAAATACTAAGTTGATCTTATATATTTTTTGAATGTTACTGTCATTAAAAGTGGTATTATGGGCAAGATGATATTAGAAATATTTACCAATATTTACCTTTAACACAGTTACCACATAATCAGAAATGACACTAACACTTAACTCGAATGACTATAATGTGTTGAACACCTGAATAATGGCTAAAACTACCCGACATAAATTCATGAGTCCAGTATAATCCACCTAAATATTGATGGCTGCAAGAACCTGTCCCCTTAAAACAACATCAAATATCAGTAATTTTTTTTTCGGTTTGTTTGTTTGCTTGTTTGCTTTTGAGTGGAATAGATACCAAATTCTAGAGACGACAAACAGGCAGAATTCCAAATCCTCTCAACTTCCTCTGTCTTAACTTATACATTAATAATAGCTTGATAGTACGGTTGCCTGATCTATTTGTATGACTCTCTCTCTTCCTATAAAAATATCATAGACCTTTAAGCTTTTGGCATATTGGTAATAAAAGGTAGCCTTAATTGATATTAGTTGCTGAGTTGACCTTCAAGTAACTGTTTTAAAATCATAGGTATAATTTAGGAAAATGATTTCCAACGTTGAAGTTGCTTTTTTTACTTGTTTTGCTATTCATCTCTTTTTTAGAGGACACTAAGAATTTAGTTTTCAAAGTTAAAATTATATTATGATGAAGTAAAATGTTAAGTAAAAATTCATTTAGAAATTTGAGTTGTTTTTGTTTGTTTTTGCATTTTCCCCAGCTTTGTTGAGATATCATTGGCATGGAACATATGTAAGTTTAAGGTATATTATGTGACTAGATACATGCATATAGTAAGAAATTATTACCACAATAATGTTAGTTAACACTTCAATTTCAAAACTACTCCAATTTACAGGAAATTATAAAAATTATGTAACAGACACTCATGTGAAGACTACAAAGATATAACAGATGGTTACATTTTCCCCTATTTACGTCAGATCTCTTTAAAAACATAAAATTCAAAAAATACAGCTAAATCTTACCCCTCATGTCCTCCTTCTTCTCCCTCTCCAGAGATATGCACTCTTTTGAACTTGGATTAAATCAGTCCCATGCATAGTTTTATACTTTTGCTGCATACATACATACATACATACATACATATCAATGTTTATAACTTAATTTCACATTTGGAAATTTAACATATATGGTATCATGTGTTATGTATGATTTTTCAGTATGTTAATATCCAACAAATAATTAAAGCCAGAATAATGTTCTAATTCTTGATTTTTAGAGAAATTGCTTCTAATATTTTACTATTAAGTATATTGGCTTTTTTCTGTATTTTTATAATTATGCTTTGTCAATTTAAGAATATTCTGTTTTTCTAAATTGTGTTAACTGTGGCATATATAGCTAATGAATGATTGGGTTCTATTATTCCTATTATGATCTACCTATTGCAATGTTCTATTGTCAATGAAGTGTACCTCTTATCTTTCCATGACAAAAGCATGACCAAGGCAGATTTCTTTAGGGTTTGCTCTTTTTTTAATGTTTGTTTATATATTTTGAGAAAGAAAAAGAGAAAGAGAGAGAATGAGAATGAATAGGGGAGGGGTAGAGAGAGAAGGAGAGAGAGAATCCTAAGTAGGCTCCAATCGTGACCTGATATGAAATGAAGAGTTGGATGCTCTACCGACTGAGCAACCCAGGCACCCATAGGGTTTGCTTTTCTTAACTGTCCATTCTAGGAATGCCATTTATATTAACATTTCATTTTTTGGCTTCATATACCGTAAGAATAGTGAAAATTTAGACTACAAATTCCTACTGCTTTCATATTGCCAACATATATTTCCTCTTGCAAAAGTCACCAAAAAACTAATAACATTTTGACATTTCCTTTACCTGGTCAAGGGGTTGGACTTATGAATTACTCTTTTACTGGAGTTTTACCCTTTGAAGATCCTGGCCTTTGTCTGGGGTTTCCTTTCCAGTCTTCATCTTATGTAGGCCCAGATGCTCCTGTGTTTCCCTGTATGAAGGCAAAACAACCTTCTGCACTGGATCCACAATACACAGGATCTGCTACATTTTCACATTAAGGTTAACATTAAGGTTAACAACCCTTCATGTTTATCCCCTGGAGATTGCCTTTTATGTTTCTTCAGTGTTCACATCTGAATTTAAATGAAAAAAAAAAAAAAGTGCTGTCTATCTAGTATGGCTAGATCTAGGACAGTTTTAGCACTTTCTGGTCCATGTTTTGTCAGGAAATATTTTGGGTTTTCTATGGTTGAGTTGGGCAGTTTGATAGACCTGTTGCTAATCTCCCCAAGCAAACATTTTTGCATGTTTCTTGTACAGCATAAGAATTTGGAACATTGCATGCTAATATATTTATGTTTTAATGTATTTCAAATTGTCTTTGTGAATGATTTTGTCTCTCTGAGTGGAGATCCTTATCTCTGGAGGTAGCATGGTCTTCTATAGAGGTATGAGTTCTAAGAGGCTGTCTAACTTGATTTTAATCTTATTCTGAGCCACAGTAAATACAAATGACTAGCAAAACAAATGACTTTACATTTATTTTGAAACTAGAAAAGCATTAACTCAGACTTTTGATGGGGCTGTGACTGGAACTTACTACCTTTGAGAGTTGAGTGGAGAAGAACTGTACTGTATTTATAAAGCCTGTTGAAGAATGAAGTTCTTGTGAGAAAAGTGATGAATAAAACAAAAGTGTTTAGATAATTCAACTATTTGATTTTGATCATTTATTGGAATTGTAGTTAACTTTTCTGTTGTAAAGGAGTTTGAAAAAAATGCACTTCTACCAAACAAACAAACTACTAAATCTCTTATTTTATTTTCTGATATTTTATATTTTTCCTCTTTGTCCCAAGTGACAAAAATTGAAGCAGTAAATAACCAAGGAAAACATAACTCATATATCTGGGGGTGTTGTTGGATATTTCTTATTTAAATTGTACCCATCTTAATTTTGATTAAAATGAAAATTTGAATCTCCTCCTACTCAGTGCTTAACTAGATTACTATGAATAAATAGAGGCTAATGCAGATTATATAACTTTTTCAGTTTTCTTAAAACTTTTATTATATCTTAGAAATTTTTCTTGCTGAAGATTTTTTTTCAATTCTTGATTTTTGTTTGCTTTATAGCATTTTACTAATTAATAACAGGTAAAGAATGTTAGGGAATGATACAGAGTTTTTATCAGATAAAATTGGGTTGGATTCTAAGTAAATATTTATAGTGATTTTAAAGTTAAAGTAGATTGGCTATATTAAAAACATGAAAATATTATATTTAATGGTAAGAAAAGACACTGTAGTTCTATGAAAAGGGCATTTTAAGTTCAGTGACATTGATATAAATTGTAAAAGTTTTCTTGTGTATAAACACTGTCCATATCCAATTTTTTTTTTAATTTTTATTTTTTTCCTGGCTTTGTTGGGATATTGACACAACATATGAAAGCTTAAGACATGTACAATGTGATGATTTAATATATGTATAAATTGGAAAATGATCACAAAAATGTTAATTAACACCTTCTCATTTGGGAACATTTTTAAAGTAAGTTAATTGGATGTGTAGTTCAATATATTCCGTAATTCAGTGTTGAGCTTTTATGATTAAACGAATCATTGACCCTTGGATAGCAATGGCTCATTAAAGTAAATAAAATCTAATTAATACTTTTTCTACATGGTAGTTACCAAAATGCATTAATTGTGTCTAAAATATATGTGCGTGTGTGTAGGTACAAAACAGTTTTGTAAGACAAAAAAGCTGATCACATATGTTGTTCACCATTATGTATAGACCCCTTATCATGTTTCATGTTCAAAATCCATTCACCTGGATAGATTCTTAGAACTATGTTAACCTATAACACTGTTCAAGTATTGTATTATGATTCTGCAATATTGGATTTAAGAAATTGTAGAAACTTTAAAATAGAGTGTATTACATTCAACTCAGATTCTTTTGTGTGGTTAGCAAATTTTCAGAACTCATGAAACATAATAAAGGGCTATCATGTGTTGTAATTTATCTAATCTTAAATTAGATACAAGGAACTATTGGAAAAAGCTTATACAGGGGTTAAATACTTATGTGAACATCTATGTTACTGAAAGTAGTATTCTTTGAATAATTCACATCTTCAGATATAAGACTGTTAAAATAATGTCGGGATATAAACAGTCACATTTTACACAACTTACAAATAACAGATGTTTTTTTATTTAATCTTTATCCCCTCTCCACAGAAGAATAAGATATTTCCTACCTTTTCCATTTATCTAGTGAGTTTCATTCTACTACTTTTCTCTTATTATTGTGACATGTTGCTTGGGACTTACTTTATTTTGTACTAAAACAGAGTTCATTTGAATTTATAATCTTCTATCCCCAAGAATTACAGTTTTCATAGGAATTTACAACACACAGTTACTCACCCTCTCATTGCTCTTTATTTTACAGAAAAAGAAAAGGCACAGATGCTTGGATTTGCAGCCTCTCCCTAGACTATACATAATTCCATCAACACTCACCAATTGTTTAATATACAATTAATTGAAAGGAGAATATGATTAGCAAAATCATCCTCATTTTCTTAATTCCAATTTCCTTTGTGGGCAAATTGTATTATGCTATATCTGTTTAGAGACTCATTTCTATGTTCAGGAGAAAAAGAAAGTGGATATTTTCAGAAGACTTTCCCAAACAGAGAAAGAAAGAGAAATGTATTATTCACTGTAAAAAGGTGTACAAAAGATTTTTCTTATGAAGCTGGTCTTTTAAAAGGGAAAGATTTTTTTTTTAAAGCAACCCCCACCATGCCCCCAGCACACCAAGTCTAGCTTCATCGAATAGTTCCTTGTCCAGAACAGGAGCTCATGGGCACACCTAACTGCTAGTGGGCTTGGAAAATAGCTTACGTGTTCATGGAGATGCCCACTAAAAAACAGAGAAGGTTTCCTTCATTAGCAGAGCAACGTGATACTTTGTATCTTTAGTGACTCCAGCCCAACCATTAAGTGGGTGACTAAACATGCTTTCCTCCTGGATGTTTCTTCTGACCTTTAGGTCTGGTTAGGTCCTCCATTCTATACTTCTTATTATATTGAACTTATTTTGTAACGTTTATAACAGTAATTTATAAGAATTCATTTGTTAGCATTTTATTAGACATCATGAAAAAGCTGTTGTTAAATACTAAAGAACTAGACATAAACACAAATTGGACATAAAATGGCTATTGGATGCATGTTTCCCAGAAAAGGACAAAGGAGTAAAAAAAATGAATGGTTGTTTTATTTTTTGAGTGTAGTTGACACAGTGTTACATTAGTTCAGGTGTACAACATAGTGATTCAACTTCTCTATATGTTATGCTTCGCTTGCCAAGAGTGTAGGTACCATCTGTCACCATACATTGCTAGTACAACATCATTGACTGTATTCTTTATGGTATGGGCAGCTATTTTAGAAACTTGAAACACATTAGGTACTTACCAATTTACTATTTTGTTGCCTCATTTTATTTTCCAAACAAAACTATGAAATATAAGAAATGAGAAGATTGAAGAACCTAAATTTTTTTTCAGTGGTATCTGGAGAAGCATGCTTTGAAGTAATTTGGATTCAGAATAAAGACATTCTGCATTTGACTTCTGGTTTTAAATATTACTTAAAGGGATAATAGAGATACTGAAGATCATAAGGTTGTTATAGAGAATGAATAAGATAATCCAAGTCAAAAATTGATCACTATCCCTAATAATAAATAAGCAATGAATACATGGTGAGTTTTTGTTTTTGTTTTTGTTTTTTAGCTCTTAAGATAGCTCTCAACCAGAGTAGACCCAAAAGTATCAGTAGAAAGCTTTCCATTTAGTGGTAATTACACTGAGATTATTTATCTGAGAAACCTTTTCTCATTGTCAATTTACAATGGTGAACAACTGAAGTGAGGGTGACTCAGGAGAATTACAGAGATTTATCCTTAGATGGTCAAGTTACAGAAGAATAAATTCTGAAGATTAATCTAATCTTGGAGTTCTATACTTGTTAGTAACCTAAACAGAGCAATTGAAAATCTGCTCATCAGTTTTTCAAATGGTAATAAATTAGACAAACCTGTTAATGACTCTAAAAGTGAGAAGTGCAATTTTAAATGAATTTGGCAAATTAGAAGTATTTTTTCCCTAAAGCTTAAATAAATAATGCATTCATGAAGGCATTATTTTAAGGATCAGAAAGAGATCATACATGTAATATGAGAATATTAGCCAGACAAAAGCACACAAGGAAGAGATTAAAGACAAAGCTGGGTGGAAGTAGAAAAATGATAAGTTAGCAGTTGATTCTCTTATGGAAAACACAACATTTTAAAAATGAAGCTTAAATTTGTGTTGAATACACATTTTTCCAGGAATCTTTATATTATTATTTAATATGTCTAATTTCATTAGCATCACTTCACCCAGTAGATTTGAAAATGTTCAATACTTTCTTCTTCCTCAGTGTCTAAACAATATGAGTTGTATATGTATCACTCTTTCTGGCTTAGATTACTCAGCCTTTTAAAATGATTTCTTTGGCTGAAATCTTACCTTTTCTCCCTTTATTCTCTTGAATGTACTGTTGCTAATATCCTTAATGCTGTCAGTAAAGAAACCTTTTTGTCATTCATTGTATTTATTTCATGAATGAATATTAGGCTTATTTAGCTGTATTACGACACAGCTTTAATGTAGAAGCTACCAATGAAGGCCAAGTTTCTAGTGATAATAGACCAATTGTGTTTTCTGACGGATTGCAGCTCTAAGGTATGGGTTCTATGATAGTGTAAAACTCATTAAAGAGCATTTGGGGAATTTGGGAGGTATTATTATTACAGTGATTGGGGAATACTATTGGTAGTAGTGGAGGGGTGTCCTGGTTATTGTAGAGCACAGGGTAATTCTGTACATGATTCACTTGTTACAAACTAAGGTAAATGCCATACTGGACATTTATGTATGTGAAAAACTCCTCCTCAAAATATGAACCTAGAACCTAACTCTTTTTTACATATAAACACAAATAATGTTTCATGTTTTCAGGATACATTGAAATTCCAAAGAATATTATAATTCTGTACACTGAGGGAAAGGATATTTGACTTTGATCGGGACTTCCAAGAGCACTGACCATTTCATACACATGCATCACCAACCGTAGCACCACCCATGGAACTATATATAAATTACACACACCGCATATTTGAACCTGTCTGCATTTGCAGTAACATTCACAGCGACCCTGTGCTGAGGTGCATGCAACTGGCTACTTTGTTATATTTTCTAATTAATTCATGCTGGGCATTTATTTAGTGAAAGACATATTACTTATTATACAATACATTTTATTTAACATTTTATATAATTATATCATTTTCAAAGGTATTTGTGTAAGTCATACCATCTTTAATTTGATGTTATAAACAGAGTTTTATAGAATACTTGTTATCGTAAGAGATTCTGAGGAAGCCAAGTGCTCTTACTGTGGGTTAAGACAATGCTGTTTTGAGTAGGCTTATTCCTGAAGTTATTCTGGACTAGCAATCATCACTGTCAATTATTAAGTGGATCTTCATATAGGAAATCTGTTCTAGAGGATGGGTCTTAGGCAGAAGTAAAAGGCCTCTGTGGCTTTTGAGGATAAGGGTATATTTGAAATTGTTTCTGTTATTGTGGATACAAATATTTTCTGCTACATAAAAGCAGGTAGAGTTTTAAGCAGAGATGTTGGCATGTTGTGGGCCACAAAATAAAAGTCAAATTAACTAATTGCTCATTGTTAGCTGTACCCATTTACCTTTTCCTAATCCATACACTTTAGTAAAGCTTAGTAAAATCTCAACTGTGTGCAATATATCAAAAAAAAAAGTATCTTTTTGGGGGGGAAGAGGTGGGGGGTGGGGCAGAGACAGAGGGACAGAGAGAGTCCCAGGCAAGCTCCATATCCAGTGTGAGCCAACAGTGGGGCTTGATCTCACAAACCATGAAATCATGACAAGATGAAATCAAGAGTCAGAGGCTTAACCAACTGAGCCTTTCATGTGCCCCAGGAAATGTATCTTATTTTTTTTTTTATTTTTTAAGAATTTTGTTTAATGTTTGTTTATTTTTGAGTGAGAGAGAGAGAGAAAGAGAGAGAGAGAGAGAGAGAGCACGTGAACATGAGTGGGGGAGGGGCAGAGAGAGAGGGAGACATAGAATCTGAAGCAGGCTCCAGGCTCTGAGCTGTCAGCACAGAGCCCGACGTGGGGCTTGAACTCACAAACCATGAGATCATGACCTGAGCTGAAGTCAGATGCTTAACCAACTGAGCCATCCAGGTGCCCCAAAATGTATCTTATTTATAGGCTTGGAACAGATTGCTTAGGATGAGAAAATGCCGTCTTAAATCTAGTTTCAATAGTGGCAGAAAAGATGAGTCTTTGAGAAAAGGAAGAACAGTAAGGTCCATTTCTTACACTTGTTGATATTTACTCCTTTTTTAAAAATATTAAGGAAACAAACCGAAATACCTTACACTTTACAGATTAAAAAATTCAGCATAGACAGCCAATTGCCTCTCCTGTCCTGGCTGTTAAGACATTCCTCTTTTGCTTAATTTCTTCTCAGTTTCCATCAGTGGGTACTTTTTCTTCTTGTCATACTTTTAAAAGGTAGTACTTTCTGGTTTCTTAGTCTCAGTCTTATTTTTTCCCCATGGTATGTCCTCATCAAGAGAAATCTTAAACAAATTCACCTATAACCTAAGCAATAATGACTCCTAAGTGTAAATACATAATTATTGAGTTGTAAGTCTATCTTTTTTCAGTTTTCCACTAGACATTTTTCATCTAGTTGTATCAAAACCAATTCACACTAAACATATGCATTACTGACTCGTTATCTAGCTTTCTTATTCCCCAAACAGTGTCTCATTTTGCATGGTACATCCGGATTAATGAAAGACACTGCATTCATTCCACTTTACTCAGATTTGATCTCTCAATTATACCCTCTCTATTGTACAATAAATTACCAAGTTCTGTAGACATACTTCCTCAAATCCATCTGATTGCCACTTATCATCCTCACTTGCCATCCTTATTGCCATTGTAACTACTCTGAATGGACTATAACAATAAATTCATAACTACTTTCCTGCTTATTAACAGTATCTCCTTCTATATATCCTCTTTATCTTATTTCTAAAATAGGATGTTGAAGATGATCCAACACAAGACAAAAATATAATTTCTGCAGCAGTCTTAATATGGCCATAAATTCTTTGTCATTCTTGTCACTTTGATTCCTGCCATTAAGAGTTCTGATCTATGTCTGTCTTTCTGAAGCTGGAATCTGTGACTACTTGACCACTAGAATACCAGTTTCCAGATCCAAGGGAAACAAAGAGATTTGCATTTAGAACAGGTTGTCCATCCCTTTGGAAAAATTCACGGTTTTATAATTTCTAAAACCTAGTCATTTTTAAAAAGATTGTATTTTTTTAAGAACAGTTTTAGGTTCATAGAAAAATTAAGAGAAAGGTACAGAGATTTTCCACATACCTTTTTCCCTCACATGCATTTCCTCCCCCATTACCAACATCCCCCACTAGAGTAGTACATTTATTACAATTGGTGAACCTGTACTGACACATCATAATCACCCAAAGTCCCGAGCTTATATTAGGGTTCACTCTTGGTGTTATACATCCTATGGGTTTGGACAAATACAATGACAGGTACCACCATTTTGGTATCATGCAGACTATTTTTACTGCCTTAAAAATTCTTCTAAAACTTACTTCTAAGATATTTTCCAGTCTTTGTCCACTCTTACCTTCTTGCCTTAGTTTTCCAAAGGGTTCAAACCTTTAATTGACCTCATGCTTTTTTAACTTTGCATTTTGAGGGGCACCTGGGTGGCTTGGTTAAATGTCCGACTTCAGCTCAGGTCGTGATCTCACAGCTCATGGGTTCGAGCCACGCATCAGGCTCTGTGCTGACAGCTCAGAGCCTGGAGCCTGCTTCTGATTCTGGGTCTCCCTCTCTCTCTGCCCCTTCCCTGCTCACACTCTGTCTCTGTCTCTGTCTCTCTCAAAAATAAATAAAGAATAACTTTGCATTTTGAACATTTTCACATTTTACCTGGGGTAGCTCCAATCATTGTGCTTGTCCTTTTCCAGAATCATGAGGTCTATAAACAGCTACATTTTTCTCTATTTTTGGATTCTGACATTCATTTGCATTTCTAACATACTATTCTAATATTTATCCTAGTTGATTAATCTACAATGAGATACTGTAAATGGGAAGAACATAGATCACTCAAATTCTATCCTGAATAGTCTAATTCCTAGGAGTTTAAACAACATCTAGCCCAAGCCCGGAATCTGCTTACCGCAGTTCTACCTGTCATTCACATCATCCACTCTGAACCATTCTTGGTTTTGTAATTTTGTAAAAGATCCTTTAAAGTAACTTGTCCATCCTCTAAGGAGTGGGCAATGATCGAGGCCCACAGGAGTCTATATCTAAAATTGCAGCATCAGTAACATGACCTAACATATTTTTACTGAGTTGGACCTTTGGATATATAATAATTCAGAAAGCTGCAGGAGATACACAGAAATATACAATTTATAAAGAATAACTTAAATGTAAGGTGTGGAAACACACAGTAGTTGGGTCTCTAGAGACACTTTTAATCTCATTGCTCTTATCTTTTCTTCTCTGTTGTCTGATTTTCTGTCCCCCCACTCTTGATATCTTTTAAATGTGTGGGCTATATATATGTATACAAATCCAGTTTGTGACCCTCACTGAGAGAAGCCACATCTTAGGCTTTTTTGAGCAAATTGCTTTTATTGAGCAGCTTATCTCCTGGCTTTTCAGTGTCCTATTACACATAAATAGAGTGGCAATGATGGATTGAGAAAGCTCTCTTATAAAAATGGAGAGCAGTTGGCTGAATTATCGAAGTGCTGATTTAATGGAGGATTTTTACGATAAAACTTTGTATAGACTGATAGGAACTTTCCTGTGAGGTTTCTATATATTTCACTTTTGGTGAAATGGCAGTGAGAGATTGGGTGGGAAAATGAGAAACTCTGACTCTTTTAGCCAAATAGATAATCTAATTGGAAGCTTGAGTTATGAATAATAGTGATTACTCATCCAAGATACTTTATAAAGCTATGTCTGAGAGAATTTGGATTTGATCTTATGCCTTATGATCTTGTAATTGGTACCACATCCTACTATAGAAAAGCTGGCTCTTCATTGTTGCTTCTGTGACACTTAGGGCACAAGGGTGAGTTGGTGTGAACATGAAGTTCATGCATCTTGTTATACTGTGAGAAATAAACCCCATTGTCTCTGATCCAGGAGTCTTGTGTCTTCTGTCACCATCAACTTCTGCTGCAGCATCCTAGGTTTGTATAGAATGTGGCTTTCAGTGTAAAATCAGCTGAAGTGCAGGAGCTGAGGTACTTTTGAGTATGATATAAATTGTAAAAAACAAACAAATTAGACCACACTCATTCCATTTACTGGCAATGACATATTTAGGGACTGATGAAATTTGGAAGACATATGTCCAAGACAGCAGAAGTTTAGTCATCCTGGGTCCCCAAATGACTGTGTGGAGGAAGCTGCCCTCTGTTTTGTTCTATTCACCCTGTATCACTAGATGAGTGAGAAGTTAATCATAATTGGTTTAAGCCAGTAATATGTTGTAGCTCACTTATTATAGCAACTAGCTTTACCCTAACTATACAGTTCTGAGCATCAGTTAAAGAAACAAAGCAAAACATAGGAGCATATATCAAAAAGGATATGATCAGTGGTGCAGGTAGTGGCATAACTCTGGACAGAAGGTTGTATACTCCAAAAATATATATATTATCAGTAATATAATTACTGTAATTATAATACTGTAATGTAATATATTAAACATAATTAGAAAATGGACATGCTATATTTTCAATTTAAAAGAGGGGTGCCTGGGTGGATCAGTCGGTTAAACAACTGATTTTGGCTCTTGATTTTGGCTCAGGTCAAGATCTCATGGTTCGTGAGTTCAAGCCCCACGTCGGGCTCTGTGCTGACAGTAGAGAGCCTGCTTGGGATTCTTTCTCTCCCTGTCTCTCTGCCCCTGCTCTCCCCCCCCCCCCCCACTAATAAATAAATAGGGCACTCAGTTGATTAAGCATCCAGCTTCATCTCAGGTCACAGTCTCATGGCTCATGAGTTCAAGCTGTTCAGGCTCTGTGCTGATAGCTCAGAACATGGAGCCTACTTCAGATTCTCTCTCTCTCTGACCTCCCCAAAACAAATAACCATTAAATTTTTTTAAAAATAAATAGATAAACATTTTAAAAAAGATTACACGTGTATAGATGTTTCTATATGTTTGAACAAGGTTAGTTACCAATAATGACTGCTTCAGGGTATAGGAAGGAAAATAATTGACATGATACACTAAACATTTTATTAAAAATCTATAACAAAGCAACTTTCCAATGGTTCACCAATATATGTGTTCTTTCTTTTATTAATTTTTTATGAGACTTTAATTTTCTTCAGCAGATTGTCTTATATGTGTTTAGTCTTGTAAGAGACAGGTTGAACAAAATAATGTGAACACGTTTTGTTTCTATTCATGTGTATATTGGTTTTACACATTTGCTTTTCACAATTTTGTTAGGATTTCTTTTGGCAGAATTACAAATTTTCTGATCACATATTGTTCAAATCTTAACAAAATCTTAATAGGACATCACTGTAAGATCAGAGCCCAAAGTATAAACAGTAAGACCTTGGATTGTAAATAATGTTTTCTTCAAGTGTTTAGTAAGACGAGCAAACATTTCTAATAAATTTTAACTTGATAAACTTGCGATGTCTTAGAGGGACACGTACGAGGAGTACATGATGCTGAATGTTACATGATCACAACCAAACCAGTGATTCTTTTCTCTTCTCTTCTCTTCTCTTCTCTTCTCTTCTCTTCTCTTCTCTTCTCTTCTCTTCTCTTCTCTTCTCTTCTCTTTTCTCTTCTCTTCTTTCTCTCTCTCTCTCCCTCCCTCCCTCCCTCCCCCCCCTTCCCCCATCACGGGCTTGCTCTCTCTCTCTCAAAATAAATAAATGAACTTGAAAAAAAACCAAAACGATTAGTTGACTCTACAATTGTGGGCTTTTTTCTGGACTTTCTGTCCTATTCTGTTAAACTGTGTGTCTGCTTTTGTGCCATTACCATACTCGGGTACTACAGCATCGTAGTATTGCTTGATACCTGGTGTTGTGATACCTTCAGGTTTGCTGATTTATTTTTCAAGATTACTTTGGCTATTTTGGGTCTTCGTGGTTCCAGACAAACTGTAGGGCTATTCTAGATCTTTGATAAGTGCTGTTGGTATTTTGATAGGGATTTCATTAATTCTGTAGATTGCTTTGGGTAGTATGGACACTTTAACACTATTTGTTTTTCTAATCTATGAGCAGGGAATAGCTTTCCATTTGCGTCTTTAATTATTTTCATTGTTGTTTTATGGCTTTTGGAGTATAGGTCTTTCATTTCCTTGGTTATGTTTGTTCTTAGGTATTTTATTATTTTGGGTGCAATTATAAATGGAATTATTTTATTAATTTCTCTTCCTGTTGCTTCATTATTAGTGTGTAGAAATGCCATGGATTTCTGTACACTTATTTTTTATCCTGCAACTTTTCTGAATTCATTCAACAGTTTTAGTAGTTTTTTGGTAGAGTCTTTAGGGTTTTCTATATATTATATCTGGTCATCTGCAAATAGTGACAGTTTTACTTCTTTGCAGATTTGAATGCCTTTTATTCCTTTTCATTGTCTGATTGTTGTGGCTCAGACTTCTAGTGCCATGTTGAATAAAAGTGGTGAGAATGGACATCTTTGTCTTGTTCCTGATCTTAGGGGAAAAGCTCTCAGTTTTTCACTATTGAATATGATGTTGGCTTTAGGTTTTTCATACAAGGCCTTTATTATGTTGAGGTACCTTTCCTCTAGACCTACTTTGCAGAGGGCTTTTATGATTTATAGATGTTGCACTTTGTCACATGCTTTCTATGCATCTATTCAAATGATCATGTGGTTTTTATCCTTTCTCTTATTGATGTCAATATCAAATTGATTTACAAATATTGAAACATTTTTGCATTCCACAAATAAATCCTACTTGATGGTGGTGAATGATTTTTTAACCTATTGCTGTATTTGGTTTACTAATATTTTTTGGCTATTTTTTGCATCTGTGTTCATCAGAGTTGTTGGCCTATAGTCCCTGTTTTTGTAGTGTCTTTGTCTGGTTTTGGTATCAGGATAATGCAAGCCTCATAGAATGAATTTATTTGTTTGTCTCCCTTTTCTATGTTTTGAAATAGTTTGAGAAGAAAGAATAGGTATTAACTTTTCTTTAAATGTTTGGTAAAATTCCCCTGTGAAGCCATCTGGCCCTGGAGTTTTGTTTGCTGAGCAGTTTTTGATTACTGATTCAATTTCATTGCTGATAATATGTCAGTTTACATTTTTTATATCTTCCTGATTCAATTTTAAGCATTTATATATTTCTAAGAATTTATGCATTTCTTCTAGGCTGCTCAATTTGTTGGAATGCAATGTTTCACAATATTCTTATAATCCTTTATATTTTTGTAGTGTCAGTTATTTCTCCTCTTTCACTTCTGATTTTGTTTATTCAAATCTTCCTCTTTTTTATGAGTCTGTCTAAAGGTTTATCAATTTTGTTGTTATTTTCAGAGAACCATCTCCTGGTTTCATAAATCTGTTCTGTTGTATTTTGGTTTCTATTTTGTTTATTTCTGCTTTAATCTATTATTCCCTTCCCTGTTTTGGTTCTCAGTTTTGTTCTTCTTTTTCTAGCTCTGTTAGGTGTAAGGTTAGGTTATTTATTTGAGATTTTCCTTGCTTCCTAAGGTAGGCCAGCCTGTATTGCTCCACACTTCCCTATTAGAACTGTTTTTGCTGAATCCCAAAGATTTGGGACCATTGTGTTTTCATTTTCATGTGCCTGCATGTGTTTTTTGATTTCTTCTTTGATATCTTGATTGACATTTACTGTTTAGTAGCATGCTATTTAGCCTTTATTCACTTGTGCTCTTTTTTGATTTTTTTTTTTCTTATGGTTGACTTCTAGTTTCATAGTGTTGTGGTTAAAAAAGATGCATGGAATGTCCTCAGTCTTTTTTAATTTGTTGAGACTTGTTTTGTGTTCTAATATGTGATATATTCTGGAGAATGTCCCATGTGCAGTAGAAGAGGATGTGTATTCTGCTGTTTTGGGATGGAATGTTCTGAATACATATATTAAATCCATCTAGTCCTTTGTGTCATTTAAAGCCATTGTTTCCTTGTTGATTTTCTGTTTGGATGATTTGTCCATTGATGTAAGTGGGGTGTTAAAGTCTCTTAGTATTGCTGTATTACTATCTATTACTTTCTTTACGTTTGTTTTTAACTATTGAAGTATTTTGGTGTTTTACTGTTGGGTGTATAAATATTTACAATTGTTATAGCTACTTGTTGGATTGTCCCTTTAATAATTATATATTGTCCTTTTTTGTCTCTTTGTTTTAAAGTCTATTTTGTCCAATATAAGTATTGCTACCTCTGCTTTCTTTACAGATTCATGCATGATAAATACTTATCCATCTCCTCACTTTCAATCTGTATATGTCTTTAAGTCTGAAATGAGTCTCTTTTAAGTAGCATATAGATGGGTCTTGCTTTTTTGTTTCTTTGTTTGTTTGGTTTTTCCATTTCTGTTACCCTGTGTACTTTGATTAGAGTGTTTAATCCATTAATATTAAAATGATTATTGTGGTACCTGGGCAGCTCAGTTGGTTAAGTGTCTGACTTTGGCTCAGGTCATGATCTCATGGTTTTGAGTTTAAGCCCTGCAATAGACTCTAAGTCCTCAGGACAGAGCCTGCTTTAGATCCTCTTTCCCTCTCTCTCTCTGCCCCTCCCCCACTCACACACATGTGTGCTCTCTCTCAAAAATAATATTTAAAAAAAAAAGTAATTATTGATAGGTATGCATTCATCGCCATTTTGTTACCTGTTTTATGGTTGTTTATGTAGTTTTTCTTCATTCCTTTCTTGCTCTCTTTTCTCACAATTAGTTGGCTTTCTTTAATGTTACACTTGGATTATTTGTTCTTTATTTCTTACATATCTGTTGCTGGTTTTTGATTTGTGGTTACCATTCAGTTTGTGTATAACATTCTGTATATAACAGTCTATATTAAATTGATGGTCATTTAAGTTTGAACCCATTCTTTACTCCTTTCCTCCCCATGTTTTAGTTATATAGTGTCATACTTTACATACTTTTGTTTTGTGCATCCTTTAACTGTGTTTTACAGATATCCTTATTTTTTACTGCTTTTGTGCTTCCTACTTTTCTTACTCTGGCTTATGATCTTTCTTTTCCAGTCAGTCCACTTTAACATTTCTTGTAGGGCTGATTTAGTAGTCATGCATTTCTTTAATCTTTGTCTGGAAAACTCTTTATGTCTCCTATTTTGATAACATTGTTGAATAGAGTATTAACTGAAGAGTTGTTTTTTTTTTTTTTTCCTTTTAGCACTTTGAATGTATTATGCCATTCCCTTCTTGTCATCAAAGTTTCTTATGAATAATCTGCTGAGAGCCTTATGGAGGTTCCTTTCTATGTAACTGCCTTCTTTTCTCTTGCTGCTTTTAAAATTTTCTCATAACCACTACTTTTTGCCATCTTAATTACTGTTTATCTTGGTGTTGACCTCCATGGGTTGATACTGTTGAGGATCTCTTTGCCTCCTGGATCCGGATTCCTCTTTCCTTCCTCAGATTTGGGAACTTTTCAGCTATTATTTCTTCAAAATTTCTTCCCTCTTTTCTTTCTCTTCTTCTTCTGGGATCCCTATAATGCTAATGCTGTTACAGATGATGGTGTCCCTAAGTCTACTTGTTTTTTCATATATTTTTCCCTCTCTCTTCAGTTTAATTACTTTCTGTCTTCCAGGTTGCTGATTTGTTTTTCTGCTTCATCTAGTCTACTACTTATTCTATCTACTGAATTTTAATTTATTTTGTTGTATTCTTCATGCCTGGTTTTTTTGTTTTTTTTTAAGTTAATTTATTTTGAGAGAGAGAGAGAGAGAGAGAGAGAGAGAGAGAGAGAGATGAAGGGACAATGAGGGAAGGAGAGAGAATCATAATACTGATGCAGGGCTTGAAGTCATGAACCGTGAGATCATAACCTGGGCTGAAACTGAGAGTCAAATGCTTAACCGACTGAGCCCCCCAGGTGCCCCATCTCTGGTTCTTTTTTATCTCATTGTTAAGGGTCTCACTGATATTCTCCACCTTTTCTCAATTTCAGTGAGTATCCTTATGATAATTACTTTGAATTCTCTATCAGGCATATTATCTCCATTTTGCTTAGGCCCCTTGCTGTGATTTTGACATGTTTTTATTTTTGTTTTTGTTTCGTTTGGGACATACTCCTCTGTCTTTTCATTACATCTAACTCTCTCTGTGTTTCTCTGTATTAGGAAAGACAGCTGTGTCTCCTGAACTTGAAGTAATGGCCTTATGAAGAATAGGTCCTATAGTGTCCTGCCATGCAGTGTGCCTTGTTCACTGGAACCTGGAGTGTTCAGGGGTGTTTCCTATATATGATGTGTGTGCACTGCTATTGAGGCTGAGCCACATTTTCCTTTAGTATAGTTGGCAGCAATGGTCCTCTTTGCCTGATTTAGGCAGTGTTTGGTTCCTGTGGTGTCATTGGGCCAGTCTGTGGATGGGTTGGCCTTCTGTTGGTCAGACCACGTATTTGCCTGAGATGCACTAGCACCAAATTGCTGGCACTTTCCCTGTGTTGTCCCCTGAGAAGCTTTTATTGGTGGGTGCCTGCCATCAGATCAGCTATCTGCTGGTGCGTCTGACTGGTGTATGTAATTATCTTTCCCTCTCTCTGGGACAGGAGTCACTTTGGAGTTGTACTGACCACCATAGCCACCACTTGCACCCTGCTAGGCCTGTGGGACCACGCTGTATGAATTTTAGCTAAGAGAGGATTGGAGAGGATGGATCTGAAGCACAGTGCCAAGAGACAGGGTGGTGGTGCTAGTAAGCTTTAAGCATCTCTGTTCCTCTATAGGAGGGATCCTGCAGTGCTGGGACTGAAGTGGGCCTATCTGGAGGGATGGATCCATGGAAGTGCAGGGAAGTGGTTCTAGCAAGCTTTACAACCCCTGGTCCTTGGAGGGAGGGGCCCTGTAGTCTCAGGACTTAGGCAGTCTGTCTGGAAGGTGGATTGGTGGAAGCACAGTGTTGAGGGGAGTAGGCAGTGTGTCAGTGCTAGCAAGTTGGGTAGCAAGTACTGCAGGTGTGTTTATGTTGGGGGTGGGGGAGAAATGGTGCCTGCTAGTTCCTTTGCTCCTGGAGGATTTCCCCAGGGATATTTATCCAAATAACTCTCCCTCTAGTATGCCTCAGGTACCTTTCAAACTGTTGCTTCTATGCTGTATCTCCAAGGTCTGTTTGTTATGCTGTCTCTTGAAGGGTGGGGACTCAATTTCCTCTTCCCTTTCAGAATCCTCTCCCAGTCAAGGCCACTGATGTTTTTGAAATTCTGGGTTTTAAGTTTCTGGTTGTAAGAACTCATGAAATCCAACACCTCTGTTTTTCAAAGCCAAAAGTTATGGGAATTCATCTTCCCCATGTGGGCTTCCTGGTGTGGGGGTCTGTATCTCTTCCTTCTCTGTACTTTGACTCCCTGCCTCCCAAGGACAGACCTATGAGGCTATTTAACCCCAAACCAAGTCTCTGCTCTTCCTCCCCTCTTCAGTGTGGCCTCTTCTCTGCTTTTAGTTGTGGAGTTTGTTCTGCTAGTCTTTGGGTCATTTACTGGATTATTTATACTGCATGTGAGTATTATCTAGTTGTATCCATGGAACAAGGTTAGCTTAAGGTCCTCCTACTCCACCATCTTGCCCAGATGTCTAAAACATTTTTATTTATTTATTTGTTTGTTTTTTTGTTTGTTTGTTTATTTATTTATTTATTTATTTATTTATTTATTTATTTATTTAACTTTCATCATACAATGCTTACTCTTTCTTTATGACTATTCAAGTATCTAATCTGTATCATTTTCATTCTGCATAAAAAGTTTTGTTTTGTCAGGGAGTTCTGGCAATGAATTTTGTCACTTGTTCGTCTGAGAAAGTATTTCTTTTTCACTTTTGACTGATAATTTTCCTGCCTATAGAATTCTAGTTTATTTCCTCCAGTCCCCTATTCCAACATTTCAAATGTTTAATTTCATTTTCCTCTTCCTTGCATGGTTTCTGATAAGAAGTCTGATATAATTTTTATTCTTCTATCTCTATAGGTAGGATATTTTTTTTCCTTATTTTTCTAGGGTTTAAATATAACATGCTTAGGTGGGGTGGTTTGTTACTTATTTTTTGATCCAGCTTGTTGGCTGGGTTTTCTTGATGTACTGTTTGGTGTCATTAATTTTGGAGAGTTCTTGGTCATTACTACTTCAAATATTTCTTTGATTTTGTCCTTTCTTTTCCTTCTGTTATTTTAATTTTGCTTACGTAACACCTTTTGAAATTGTCCTGCATTATTTGATGTTTTATTCTGTGTGGGTGTGTGTGCATGTGTGTATTAATTTTCTCTTAGAATATCAACTGTATGTGTTTCTATTGATCTGTTTTCAAGCCATGATTTCTGGCTGTGTCAACTTTACTTATGATCTTGTTGAAATTACTTTTTATCTATGTTCCTGTGTTTTGATTTATAGTATTTCCTTTTAATTCTTAAGTTTTCATCTATTTGCTTATATTACTCATCTGTCCTTGGTTGTTTACTTTCTCCATTAGAGCTCTTAGCATATTAATTATGCTTATTTAAGTTATCTTTATTATAATCCCAACATCTGTCTCATATGTGAGTTCAGTTCTGATGGTTCAGATATTTAGTGTGAGAATACATGTCCACCTGTGTAGGGATTGGGCTGTGTTTAATGTTTGCTATAGCTATAGGTGTCAGAGACTTCAAATTCCTTTAGTGCCTTTATTTTTGACTCCCATACTTACTTTGTGTTTTCCTAATTGTTCCTTCTAATAATCTGTATCTTACAGCTCTTTCAATTTTAATCCATTGTGATAATAATGGAGCCCTGTTAGTGTGATAATAAAGTCTGAAAGATAAGCGAAAGCTTCCCATAATCTTGCAAATAAATCTCTTTTTGTCAACAAATGACTCTGGGCTGTGACTTTGACAAGTGTTCCTCTACCCACCACCACCCTCCCACTTCTGATTCCCATCCCTGGCCTTTTCATCCCCAGTCTATTTCCTTTATACTATTTCTTTTATACCTTTGTTGCTCCTTGACTTGTTTTCCCCCTTTGAGACAGAAGGGCTGTAGGGAGCTAGAATGAGAAGAGTTCCTGACATGAGGCTCTACTCTAGGAAAAGGAAAAGTCATTTCCTATGGAGAGTAGCCCTGTGTCTGGAAACGTCCTTGGGAAAATTTCACAATGTATACTCTTACCCTTTCTTTGGCATTGGCAAGAGGATTTATTTCTTCACACTGAACCTCCAGAAATTCATCACCACCACCATGTATGCGTTTCTACCAGTTTATGGCTCTAGCAACTTCTGTTCTGGGTAAGAATCTTAGCTATGACTCTCTGGGTGCACTTTTCTCCCTGGTTTTGGGTGTAGTTTGGGGGTGACAGTTTGCCCTGTGATCTTAGTTCTTCAGGAAAAATATTGATATTCAATTTGTTCAATTTTTTCTTGTGTTAAGTTTGGGAGCAATGGCTTCCAAGCAAGTTGCATACTGAAGCTGAAACCAAAAGTGCAAATATCATGTTTTAATTTTTAAAGTATCCTTTCTGAATTGAAAAGTTTAATAATTAATACCTAGTCTTTAGTGAACAAGAATTAAGGAAAAAATTAAATCTTCCTACTCCCATAAAAAAGCTGCATTTGCCATTTTCATTGAAAATGTCCTGTGCATCCTTTCTGCCAACCCTTCTCCCACATTTTAGAGTAACTTGTCTTTACTTTCACTCCTGTGAATTAACCACCCTGTTCTCAGTACTTTCCACTTCTGGAAACTACAATAAAACACAGAATTTGGCAAGTTTTACCATTAAAGGCAAAGTGAGCAATCCTCTGCCAACTGGGATATGGGAGTGCATAAATAGGTTCAGTCACTTTAGGCTGAAACTCAGCACACTGCATCTGTCTTTGCTGTCATGTACCAAAAATGAAGTGGGCAAAAATAGATTTTGAAGAGAATTGAGTGAAGTGATAAAATATATAGGTAATATAACCTATGGGGAAAGATGAAAAGACTTCAGTTCTTTCATTTAGAGGTGAATATTTACAACTTAGACCTGAGGTTACAAAGCCTTGAAACAAAAAGTATACTAAATGGAAGGGTGGTACTTTGATTCCTCCAAATCTCCAAGGAGAATAAGATCTCCAAGATCTTTTCATGGATTTATATATATTATATAGTTTGTCTAAAGTTGAAAACAGGGCCTAATCTATTTATGCCTTTGAGGATTTATGGCTTTATGATATTTGCTTAACTCTTTCCAATCATGTTCTTTTTGACTTCAGGTTCTTCAAAATAATTTCATGACCTTAACTTGTCTTCCTCAATAAGTTTTTCTTCTAATGGGAAAGGAATATATTGATGGGAAACAAGAGGAAGGTATTCTAGGTAGTTATAATTTTCATGGTAAATGAATATATTGACCTTCTCTTTAACGTAATAGTGTTCTGTAAATTTGGTTCACCTATGGAAGGCTTTTTAGGACCAAATAAACCCTTCAATCATGAGAAGAAGAAAAAAAAGACTTGAAACTTGAGGTAATTGACTCTTAGACCCTTAAAGATAATAATATATACCACTTAAGGAAATATGGGTATATAGATAATCTAGAATTCTCAAATATAAACTATATTATTCACTGTTACCTTACATTGGTTGTGGGATACTGATGAGGAGACGTGCTGACCTTGACATATTAGCAATGCCCAAAATGCAGCACAACTAACTTAGCAAAATGCAATTAGCTAAATGGATTATTAATATAATCATTGCTGTGGGCACTAATTAAGATGAAAATTAATTTCATGACCTGGTATAAGAAAACATTTAATCACATAAATTATCACCATTATAAAAAACTGTTTGCCTTGGGAAGCCACATCTTTAAAAGGATAAGAATAAACCACCTTATAATAATTGTTTTTCATAGTCATCTAGTTATTTTCTGTGAACACAAATTGTTTTGTAGGACTTTGTATGACAAATGTTGACAATGATATAAACTTACTATTTAGATTTTTTTTGCAAAATCTATTTAAATTAAGTGGAAAGCTAGCTAAATTATATACTGTATTAAAATACTAAACTTTTAGCACTCACAACTCAGTTTTAAAATATTCAGGTGAGTAAGAATGCCATACTAGTTCTTCAAAGTTGTCAGTTTCTAATTAGATACAAAGCAACCCAAGATAAAAAAAAATATGATATCAAATTCTGATTGCTGATTTTCTGCAAAAGACGTAAAATAGAAAAATCCTCTGGCTCAGCTACTCTAGGTCTGACTGTGGGCGAGCATCAAGGATTAAGCACACCCAACAGGTGGCCAGTTGCAGGTTTGTAATCAAGAAAAACTACAATCAGCTTTCAAAAAAAAAAAAAAAGTTCTACCTGCAGCCATTTACTAAATCCATTGCTTTCTTTGTCATCATTAAACTCAGAAGATTGCCTCTGCATCTTCAATTCTTATCCATTACTGCACAAATAGATATTTGTTCACCTAGTATGCTACCAAAAAACCCAAAAAAACAAACAACAACAACAAAAACTGTTTCATTTTTGTTAAACAAAATTTTTCAACTCCTAGGCTTCCATTTTACATCTTTTCTCCTACCAACTCTTCATTTGTTGGTATTCCTCAAGGTTACAGTTTTGGTTTTTTCTTGTAATATTCTCCTCCTGGAGGAAATCATTCATGACTTTAATTGCCAAAATTCTACTAGCTGTCAAGTCTGTAATTTTAGATCTAATTCTCTGAGTTTCAAACCCAAGTTTCACACTTCATGTTAAATTTGCCAGAAATGGTGCAAATGCACAGGACTAAAGCCAAGATGATTATTTGCCTCTATGCCTTTAATCTGCTGCTAATCCCAAGCATCTGTAGAAGTGACTTTTCCAGTGAGAAATGTTCATTTTATTCAACTGCTTTTCCAGTATCCATGTTTTATCTGCCATCAGTTTGTCATTTATGAATCAAAATGTCTCCTACTTCTTTTTTCTTGTCTTAATTCACGCTTTTGTTTTTTTGTGTATAGGTGATTTTCTTATTCTATTCACTAATCTCCTTTCTCTCTGTTCAAGAGTGTCTATAGTATAGTCTTTTTGTTGTTTCATTGTTAAAACAAAGCAAAATAAACCTTCCACTCACTTTTTTTCCATTGCATTTTTCCACTGAAAAGGAAATATACATGTGTATATATCCTGGTATTAGGAAAATTTTACATATAAATATACAATTTTACATAGATATATAAAATTTGTATTGTGTATTTTGGCTGCAAATAGCAGTAAATGGGCAGGTCCACATAGGAATGGATAAGAAAGACCAGCCTGAATGGGGCGCCTGGGTGGCTCAGTGGGTTAAGCTCCCAACTTCGGCTCAGGTCATGATCTCATGGTTCGTGAGCTCAAACCCTGCACTGGGCTCTGCGCTGACAGCTCAGAGCCTGCTTTAGATTCTGTGTCTCCCTATCTCTCTGCCACCTCCCCAGCTTGGACTCTGTCTCTCTCTCTGTCTCTCTTTCAAAAATAAATAAACAAAAAAAAAAGGCGGAAAGTTCTTACGTTGGTTCAGGTGATAGGTGATAATAGCTGGGGTAGGATAGTGGCAGTGAAGAGGAGGAAACAGAATTGTGAAATATTAAATGGGTGAAATGAACAAAACCTAGGTCTTTGTTTGTTGCAGAATATAAATGAATTTTCAGTTAATGAATTTGATATATATCTAAGATGCAAGCAAAATGATTACATGAGCCTAGAACTAGAAATGGTTTTTAGAGTCAGCAATACCCAAAGAGGAACCATACCTAAAGGGAGTCATCATAGTGGATTGATTATTAGGTAGAATCCAAGATGTAGGATGCAGCCATCACTATTGACAGCATTTTTTAAAGAATTTTTTAATGTTTATTTTTGAGAGAGAGACAGACAGAGCATGAGCAGTGGGAGGGGCAGAGGGAGAGGGAGACACAGAATCCAAAGCAGTCTCCAGTCTCTGAGTTGTCAGCAGAGTTCCACACAGGGCTTGAAGATCATGCATGACCTGAGCTAAAGTCAGATGCTTAACCAACTGAGCCACCCAGGTGCCCAAAGTTTTGACAGCTTTTAAAGGAAGAATTGGGATTAGCATTAAAGACTGAGAATGAGTTGTCAAAGAATTCAAAGAAAATCAACTGAGTGTTAATACTTTTTTGGTGAGAGAGAAGAGAGTGTGAATGGCAGTCTTTTTACCATTTCTTGAAGAATGGGCTTAGATGAGATTTTTATTTCTTTTGATAATGTGCTTGTTCTCTCTCTCTCTCTTTCTGTCTGTCTCTTTCTCCAAAGACTTACATTATTTGGGCCAAAAAATAACTTCTTACCCGAGTTGGGTATATTTTTCAACCAGCTAACTTTTGAAAGGATTTTTAGTAAAGCCAATCTTCCAAGCCTCTGTCCTCACTGTCGTATATCCCTGCTGTGTTCTATTGCAAGTAAAAGCAATTATACTATATTAGAAGTCATAATATTTTAATAAGTAACCAAGGTATTAGAAATGTCTGCACCAAAGCAACCATCAGCAGAAAAACAATTCCATCATGTTCATCTTTGGTGTAATGGAAATCACAACTGAGAAGAAAATGAGAGATCATCGTGCAGTCTTACAGAAGATATCTTTTGCTTTACATGAAATATTTCTCCTTGGCAAAAGAACCAGGATACTGAAGGATACCAATAATACAAAAAAAAAAAAAAAATAGACCCTTTGTAATTGTTGGAGTTGAATTCTCCCAGTAGAGGAGGCATATTTTGTTATGTATTAGTAATAGTCATGCAGAGAAATCACTTACAAAAAGTTGGCAGTGCATTAAGGAGAGGATGATCAGTTCTTGTACATGCTAAGTGGATAAGAAGTGCTTCTATCTGTTTCTGCCCACATATGTTGTAACATCTTTGCATGAATTCACATTCAGAGTCCTTATACAATGAGAGATTAAAGTTCAAATAACTTCATATTTTTAATCTGCAAACTAAGTTCAACATATAATGTTTAAACTATATTTTATTTTCCATTTAATTAATATATGCACATGGTTAAGAATCTGAGAGTGTAGACTTATAATGAAAGACTCACTTTGCAGCCCCAGTCCCCTTTTATAAACGGCAAACATGTTTAAGCCCTACCTAATTTTTAAATCTTACACAACAATAGTTATATTACTAGGTTCTCTATTTAACTATTTTATACAATAATATGTTAGCTTACTTAAAATCCTCCTTTGTTACTCTTTCTACATCCTTTCAATATAGTTACTACTATAGTTCAGTTTTTATCTGTTAATAGTGCAGCTTGAAATATTTTTTGCCAGTTTTTACATGTTTTCTATTAGACTTTAAGAGAGTATATTAATTCCTTATTTTGTTAGATGAGAATATTAATACCTAAAGGTTGGTATTAAAAATATTTAGCGACTTACATGTACAGGCACTATGTAGGGTGGATTCTGAACTCTTAACCATTTGGGAGAGACCCAGGCAGTGAACAGCTTAATGGGTATACCCTTCTACACTTTCTTTTGATATACCTCCTCACCTCCTTAGACTCTTAGCCTCTGTCATCTTTATTTTTCTCTTTATAATTTTAAAAATTAATTTTACATTCTCTTCTGAAATCCCAAGACTGGTATCTGTGTTTTATTTATATTTTATATTATAATT
Organism: Neofelis nebulosa; assembly: GCF_028018385.1. Taxonomy (NCBI): domain Eukaryota; kingdom Metazoa; phylum Chordata; class Mammalia; order Carnivora; family Felidae; genus Neofelis; species Neofelis nebulosa. The sequence goes on from NC_080796.1 coordinate 55,856,502, forward strand.
TGGGTGTTTCTCACGCCTACCTACATAATAGAAAAATCTAGAGCACTTTTATAAATAAGCTTGTGACTAGGCCCTGATATGAGACATTCTAATTTAATTGCTTTGAAGACAGGGTTAAGAATTGTCTATATGGGGCGCCTGGGTGGCTCAGTCGGTTAGGCGTCCGACTTTGGCTCAGGTCGTGATCTCACAGTTTGTGAGTTGGAGCTCCGCATGAGACTCTGTGCTGACAGTTCAGAGCCTGGAGCCTGCCTCAGATTCTGTGTCTGCCTCTCTCTCTGCCCCTCTCCCACTCACACTCTGTCTCTCAAAAATAAATAAATGTTAAAAAATAAATTAAAAAAAGAATTACTTGTCCATAGCTCAAATATAAATCATGGAACTGAATAAAGTATTTCCAATCCCTTGATGTAAATGGTGCTCACAGACAAATATCACATTTTCTTATGTGTAGACTAGTGTGTGTGTGTGCGTGCGTATGCATGATTTTACTTTATTTTGTACATAGTATGTCCTCAAACTTCTCATATAATCAGCTGCTCTGTTTGAAGTGTTTTATTTTGCTCTGTTTTCTCCTTGAGGTTTCTATGAGATAATGTTTTCTAAATCTGCCCATAGAAAAAAAATCTTTGATATTTTGATTTGGTATAGAATATTAGATAAAAGTCACTCTTCTTTAGAAATGCAAAGGCATTCTTCAGCTGTCTAAATTTGCTGATAAGAACTCCAAACTTGCTCTTACTTAAGTAACATATTCTCTGCAATTTTTAGAGGCATCTGAGATTTTTAAGACATTTAACATCATTGGCATTATACAGTTTCACAATATTTGCCAGTGTGTAGTTTTTTTAAAAGGGTTTGCCCTAAAAAATGAATAGATGGATGAATGAATGCTTTGCCCTGTGTACTTGATTTACTCTCTCTCTCTCTCTCTCTCTCTCTCTCTTTCTCTCTCTCTCTCTCACCCCCCCTTTTTTTTATGAGAGAGAAAGAGAAGACAGAGAATGTGAGAGAGCAAGCAGGGGAGGGGCAGAGAGAGAGAGAGAAAGAGAGATAATCCCAAGCAGGCTCTGTGCTGTCAGTGCAGAGCCTGGTGTGGGGCTCAAACTCACAAATGGTGAGATCATGACCTGAGCCAAAATCAAGTGTTGAACACTTAACCGACTGAGCCACCCAGGTGCCCAAGTTTACTGTTAATATTTTATACAAAGATAATAATTATGGAGCACCTGGGTGGCTCAGTTGGTTATGCATCTAACTTCATTCAGCTTAGGTCATTGTCTCACAGTCCATGAGTTCAAGCGTCACGTTGGGCTCTGTGTGGACAGCTCAGAGCCTGGAGCCTGCTTCGGATTCTGTGTCTCGCTCTCTCTCTGCCCCTTCCCTGCTCTTGCTCTGTCTTTCAAAAATAAACATTAAAAATTTTTTAAAAATTAATTATGGACATATATTTAGAGACATTTTACCAGATAGAAGGTGCTGGACTTTGATATTGGGTAAAGTAATAAACACGATAATGAATGACCATAACTTCTGGGTTCCCTTACATAAATTTCTTATGTTCTCCTTTTCTTTTTCTTCATTTCTTAAAGTTTCCACATTACTCTTTCTTCCTTGGTATTGTTTTTACTCAGCCACATTTACATTGTTTTCCTGCTATTTTGCAAATTCTGCAAATGGGATTTTGAATTCCTTTTTGAAAGAAGCAAAAGTATATCATTTTCATATTTAAATGCATTTCCATGTACAAGATGACTACTATACATTGTGTTTAATGTGACAGGACTATTTAATGTGGTAAAATAGAAGGATCATTGAATGTGGAATGAAAATCCTGAATATCAGTGTTTAATCTGCCATAATTAGGTCCTGTGAATTTAAGTGAGTTGTTAAAACTCTCTGATATTCCTATTAGTGATTTATAAAATGGAGCTTAGAACAACAAATCTTCATTGGCTATTATTATATGAAAGAGTTTTAGAAACCTTAAAAGTGTATCAAATGTACATTAATTAAAAACTGAAATAATTTTATGTGAACATCGCTTTTACTCAAAAGGTGAGCTTTTTACCTTGTGCTATAGCTCATAAAAAACAGTCATTAAATGCTTAAAAATGCATTTGACAAACCTGTGTTTTGGTTGGAATCTATTATTTAAATTCAAAATTGCTTCCTATAAGAGTGCTTGAGTAATTTAAATGATTTTTCTTTCATGCACTGTGACAGGTCTGTAAATTGTGGTATTGATCTGCAGGAGTTATGTATTCTATAAGCTATTAGATCAGACAATGAATAAATATAAATCTTGAGAGTATTTTAAAGAGAAACACACACACACACACACACACACACACACACACACCTCTATCATGTTTTCTATTTTAGCTAGCATTGTTTAGTTGATTAATTAGGTCCTCAGTATATGGACTGATTTTATTTATATGTTCTACTTTTGAAATAGTATCTGTGGTGGATTTTTTTCTCTTATGCAGATCAAATCATGTGTATAAAACAGTGGTGCAGAGAGGATGAGCAACAATATTTCAGCTCAATGGTTTTCAATTAATCAGCCCAGGAGGAGGTGATATGAATTGGAAATTCATAGGTTGAAAGAATATCTGATGAATTTTGACAGAAGGCCTATTATCTACTAAATATTTTTAGCACCTAACTCAGATACCATGAAAGCAATTACTTATCATCTAAATCAAATATCATGGGCTTTATTAACAACAAGCAGAGTAAATTTTTATAATACTTTATCATTTCACAATATTTTTGCTATATAATTTATTGTACACGTGAGAACATAGCTTTAAGATATTAGATAATATTGATATTAAAACCTAAAGTCCAGTAACATCATGGATCCAACAATAATTTTATTTGACTCAGGTTTTTTAGATGTAATGTTATCTCTTACTACCCATCATTTGCATTTTTTTTTTTTTTTTTTTTTTTTTACATTTTTTATTTTATTTTTGGGACAGAGAGAGACAGAGCATGAACGGGGGAGGGGCAGAGAGAGAGGGAGACACAGAATCGGAAACAGGCTCCAGGCTCCGAGCCATCAGCCCAGAGCCTGACGCGGGGCTCGAACTCACGGACCGCGAGATCGTGACCTGGCTGAAGTCGGACGCTTAACCGACTGCGCCACCCAGGCGCCCCACCATCATTTGCATTTTTAACTATACTTTTATCAGCTAGCCAAGGGAACTCAAATATTTCCTAGAACCTAATGCACCAAACCAAAACACAGAATAACTCTTTATAGGTCACACATGGTATAAAATGTCTCTCAAGCAACTTATAACAAAATTTTCTAAAGTATAGGGGTCCTAAAGTCAAATACAGGGCTTAATTTTTTTTTTTTAATTTTCCAAATTAGTAAGTTTCCAAATACCTGAAAGTGGCAAGAAATTTATAAAAATGCATTTCTGTTCCCTAGGAGCTATCCAAAATAGGCATATAAGTGACCTGTTTATAATTATTTTATTTTTTCATTGTAAAAAAAGAAACATATATGCATATAATTTCAAGTACTTTTTTTCTTCCAAGATTTTAATTAAATTCAAGTTAGTTAACATATAGCATATAGTGTAGCATTGGTTTTAGGAGTAGAATTTAGTGATTCATCAGTTATATATATATCACCAGTGCTCATCACAAGTGCCCTCCTTAATATCCATCACTCATTTAGCCCATCCTACCTCTTCCCTACAGCAACCCTGTTTGTTCTCTATAGTTAAGAGTCTCTTACGGTTTGCCTCCCTCTCTGGTTTTATCTTATTTTATTTTTCCTTCCCTTTTCATATGTTCATCTGTTTTGTTTCTTAAAATTCCACATATGAGTGTCTTTGACTGACTGATTTTCCTTAGCATACTACATTCTAGTCCCATCCATGTCATTGCAAATGGTAGGTAGTTTTATTGCTCCTAAAAGAATTGATATACGGTGTCAGCCCAAGATGCAGTGGGATGGGGTTAAGTGTTCCTAGTTGGAGATAGCCTCAGCCTCACTGTCCCATGGAGAGGAAAGTAGAAGTTTGGCTCAGTTTCTGTGTGTTCCAGAAAATACTGCATTACCTTCTTCCTTCTCAGGGTTTCAGATATGCAGAAAAGACAGTAGTAGTATTTTAACTTTTTATAAGTTAACTGTGCATAGCTACGATTCTTATCAATCGTCACCAGTCGTGCCCAATTATGTCACTTGTAATTCCACTAACTGATCAAAGTAACCAAATCAAAGCCAACATTTATGTCATAATAACTAAAAGCTCTGAATTTAGTTTTTAATTAATTTTATCAATAGTCTGGTCACTATCTATCTTAAGTCTCACTCTGTTGCATATGGAACAAGAGAGAAATGGTTCTAGATTATCTGGGCATTTCAATTTGCTAAGGTAAGAATTTCAATATGCAGTATAATAAAAATGATACAAAATTATAACTGGAAATGTCCATAAACTCATAATTTATACTGATTCTTTAAGAAAAGATAACATATAGAGCTTTTGGAGTCAAGGGTCCAAAGTTTGATTCCAGTTTGCTGACAATTTTAAGCTTTATTTTCCTAAAAGCGGAGATATAATAATACCATTAAAAAGATTTTTACAATAATCTGTGTAACACACTTTGTATAATATAGAATTTATCCAATAAACATTTGTTTCCATTTCATAATTTTCTTTCTAAAGCCCTAAAAAGGCCTCTACCGTATCTGATAGAAAATTTTATGCATGAAAATGATCACATAATACTGTGATATAGTCCTAAGTTCTCAATAATCAGGTAAAAGGAAAATTACAGGAAATAATTGCATATTGTAGGCAAGATTTTCATATAAAGACTAAATATTCATCAGAGTTTTGAAACAAGGAACACATTTCCCAGAATAAATTAACACTGATTAAATACTTAGTGATTTATACCCTTGGCATTGTAAGGACTTATGTTATACAAATACACACCTTCAATCTACTTGTCTTTGGCATTTAAACATTTGGGAAATTCTAAAAGAAATGTTAAGAGAGAGAATGGAAAATAACCTATTGGAGAATCAAAGAGACATACATATTTAATTTTCATTGATTTTCTAGTAGAAGCACTGGGTATTGGAAACATCCAGCCTAAACTGAACATCTTCTAAACTGGTAAAAAATATACATAATCATGTATAATTATGTAGTTATACTATGTTACTTAAAACACTAATTTAATTAATTAATATATGCTTACAAAAATATATTTTAATAGTATATATTATATTTTACCAGTTTTACCAGTCACTCAGAACTCTGAGTTCACATAGCAGCTGCTGGCACACTTGTCCATCCTCCTCTCTGAAGGAAAGTGAGGGATATTGGTTTTTTTCCTCTGGAAGGTAAACAAATCTTCCCTTGGGGAAGAAGAAGGTCTCTATCCTAGAATATAAGCAATTAGTACTGAGGGAGATAAGAAAGGTACCTCTGAACATTATTACTACTTGAATAGGAGCCAATGTCTCTTGGGAAATTCACTATCTCTAACTTCCAAGGTGTGTGGCCATTTAATCATCCTTTAAGATATATAGATATAGATATAGATATCACAGAAAAGCACTTATTACAATTTTATACATAACTTCCATGACCACAGAGTTACATTAATTTGGAATATCATGAAGTCATGATTACAGTCCTTAAAACTGGTCCCAGTTTTAGAGTGTCCTATAAAATTATGTAATTAGTACTTAATCAGTATCAAATATGTAATATGCAATGCTGTATGTAACTTCACTAAACATAATCCACTGGAAATTCATAGCATAAGGCAATTTTAACCTAGTTTGGAGTATTGAGAAATGAACCTTCCAAAGATCTCCCTTACCATAGAACTGTGAGCATGGAAACATACAGTTGTTGACAGTTGGCTGTGTCCAAAGATCTCACAAGACTGACTGGAGGCAATGTCACTTTCCTCTGTTTGCTACCTGAAACAATTTATTTTTCTGCTATACTCTGGAGTCTAAGGCTCGTTGTACTATTCTTAGTTATTTTTTATGAGCGCTCCGAAAGGACAAAGTTTAAATGTAAACTTACCTAATATAGCTGGCAGCAGGAATGTTCCACTTTATGGCAATTAGGTGTGTTCAAAGAAGATTCTCTGACTCTCCAAGGAGATATTATACATTCAGTTTATTTCTTGGATTCATCTTGACTTCACTTTAAAGACCCTGGAAATACTTGGTGATTCCTCATTATTTGCAAAGGGATGAACTAGGGTCCAGTTTAGATAACTACACTAATTTGTTCTTTAAAAAAATTCACTAGAAATATAAGACTCAACTCTAGTATGAATTAGTTTCTGATTACATGCCAAGAGAATATTTTTAAGGAGTACAAGAAGAAAATCACAGATGGCTTTGTTAGCTTGGTATATAAAAAGTAATGTAAACCTCTTAGAAGTACAGAAATGGTCTTTTAAAGAAAGTGGAAAGAGCAAAACAAAATTAAAGTTTTATTGCAGTCCCAAGTTCCTAGCTCTCTTATCTATGCCACTTTTCTAGATTTACATTGCTGTTCTCCAGATCAAAATTCCTATTATTAAGTTATATTTCAATTTTTTTCTTTTATTGTAGAATGTTAAATTACATCATGGAGTTAAAACACATTGGACTATCACATACAAGGTAACAGTACTAATTTTAGTATAAGGCATGGGAGTTAGCCTTGTACTTTATTAGATAAGACTGACATTCCATTTACCATTTATTTTATAAAAGAGAGAAAACACGATAACGTTTGTCTGAAACTTTACAGATTACTAGATACTACCCTATTTGCAACCCAACACACACAAACCTCTAAGTCTGGGAAAAGACCTAGGACTCACAGAGAAGCTTACATCAATTCCTCAGGCCCCAAACCCCAATCCCCAAAACAGGGCGTGATGAGAGCCAGGTGACCCCTGCATGTGTGGAGGGTTTGCATCAGGAGAGAGGGCCTCTGGAACTATGGAACTCTGGGTTCACATAGCAGTTGCTGGCACATTCGTCCATCCTCCTCTCTGAAGAGAAGGGAGGGCTCTTGTTTCTGTTTTTGTTTTTGTTTTGTTCTGGAAGGTAAACAAATCTTCCCTTGGGGAAGAAGAAGGTCTCTATCCTGGAATATAAGCAATTGGTACTGAGGGAGATAAGAAAGATACTAAACTTTATTCACAATCTCTAACTTCCAAGGTGTGTGACCATTTAATCATCCTTGAAGTGACAGTGCTCTTTGTTCAGAAAGCCCTGAACATGAAGAATAAAATTACACATGGAATATCATCTCCTGATGAAAGTGTTTGTCAAGAGGACCTATTAGTGCAGTGAATTCATTATTCTATTGATGTTGCATTTCAATATTTACAGTTTAATAAATTTATATCAGTATTTCAGAAATATGGAATCTATCATTGAAACAAAGTAAATTCAATACACTGGAAGTATTTGGGTCCCATATGACTGGAAATGAATAAATGTTCTAATTTATAACTTTTTTCATGCACAAAATATATATATCTATATAGATAGATAGATATAGATATAGATATAGATATAGATATAGATATAGATATATATTAGGCAAAGGGTATAAGGATGGATTTCAGAAGAAGAAATGCTAATGCCCTTTATAATGAGACATACACAAACTTACCAACAGACTGAAAATGCATATTAAAACAATAATATAACACATTTCATCCATATAATACATTTGACAAAAATGTAAACTATTGACAATATCCAAATGCTAATCAAAATATAAGGAAAAAGGCACTTTTATACAATCCTGTGGGGAATGTGATATATTTCAATCTTCCTGGAATATATCAAATTTATCTATTAAACTTTGAATAAAAAGGTTCACAAAAACTTACGTTTCTTGTTCTACCATGTAGAATTGTTCAGATTAATAGACAAAGACTACATGTTCCTGTCCCCTTGCGGGTAGAGCTGTTTATATGAGGATATGTGCTATTTCTATCCTAGATTGTAAATATCTCCCATAAGTAATCAATCATCCATGCCCTTTCACCTTCTAGTTGGTTTGCAATAGAAGATATCTTCAGGGAAATTTGGAAGACATATGTCCAAGACAGCAGAAGTTTAGTCATCCTGGGTCCCCAAATGACTGGAGGAAGCTGCCCTCTGTTTTGTTCTATTCACCCTGTATCACTAGATGAGTGAGAAGTTAATCATAATTGGTTTAAGCCAGTAATATGTTGTAGCTCACTTATTATAGCAACTAGCTTTACCCTAACTATACAGTTCTGAGCATCAGTTAAAGAAACAAAGCAAAACATAGGAGCATATATCAAAAAGGATATGATCAGTGGTGCAGGTAGTGGCATAACTCTGGACAGAAGATTGTATACTCCAAAAAATATATATTATCAGTGTCCTGTAATATATTAAACATAATTAGAAAATGGACATGCTATATTTTCAATTTAAAAGAGGGGTGCCTGGGTGGATCAGTCGGTTAAACAACTGATTTTGGCTCTTGATTTTGGCTCAGGTCAAGATCTCATGGTTCGTGAGTTCAAGCCCCACGTCGGGCTCTGTGCTGACAGTAGAGAGCCTGCTTGGGATTCTTTCTCTCCCTGTCTCTCTGCCCCTGCTCTCCCCCCCCCCCCCACTAATAAATAAATAGGGCACTCAGTTGATTAAGCATCCAGCTTCATCTCAGGTCACAGTCTCATGGCTCATGAGTTCAAGCTGTTCAGGCTCTGTGCTGATAGCTCAGAACATGGAGCCTACTTCAGATTCTCTCTCTCTCTGACCTCCCCAAAACAAATAACCATTAAATTTTTTTAAAAATAAATAGATAAACATTTTAAAAAAGATTACACGTGTATAGATGTTTCTATATGTTTGAACAAGGTTAGTTACCAATAATGACTGCTTCAGGGTATAGGAAGGAAAATAATTGACATGATACACTAAACATTTTATTAAAAATCTATAACAAAGCAACTTTCCAATGGTTCACCAATATATGTGTTCTTTCTTTTATTAATTTTTTATGAGACTTTAATTTTCTTCAGCAGATTGTCTTATATGTGTTTAGTCTTGTAAGAGACAGGTTGAACAAAATAATGTGAACACGTTTTGTTTCTATTCATGTGTATATTGGTTTTACACATTTGCTTTTCACAATTTTGTTAGGATTTCTTTTGGCAGAATTACAAATTTTCTGATCACATATTGTTCAAATCTTAACAAAATCTTAATAGGACATCACTGTAAGATCAGAGCCCAAAGTATAAACAGTAAGACCTTGGATTGTAAATAACGTTTTCTTCAAGTGTTTAGTAAGACGAGCAAACATTTCTAATAAATTTTAACTTGATAAACTTGCGATGTCTTAGAGGGACACGTACGAGGAGTACATGATGCTGAATGTTACATGATCACAACCAAACCAGTGATTCTTTTCTCTTCTCTTCTCTTCTCTTCTCTTCTCTTCTCTTCTCTTCTCTTCTCTTCTCTTCTCTTCTCTTCTCTTCTCTCCTCTCCTCTCCTCTCCTCTCCTCTCCTCTCCTCTCCTCTCCTCTTCTCTCTTCCTTTCCCTTCCCTTCCCTTCCCTTCCCTTCCCTTCCCTTCCCTTCCCTTCCCTTCCCTTCCCTTCCCTTCCCTTCCCTTCCCTTCCTTTCTCTCTCTCTCTCTCTCTCTCTCTCTCTCTCTCTCTCTGTGTGGGATTGTGGGTAATTGTCTCCGATGCTTGGAGGCTCAGTCTCAAGCTACTGTGTTTGGCAGAAATCAGTGACTTTTCAGAACATTGGAAGGTGCCCAAAACGGGCACTAGTGTATTTTTTGTCATTTCAGAGCACCTATGGACAGTCCTTTGCTTTTCCATACAAGAGTAAGCTTAGGAATGCTTTACTTCATTCTAGGTCAGGCGGCCTGCAGATATAGACCCTTTCTCCTCTGGTGCCTTATTGCCAGTTACATTAAATACGGTATTTGACAAGAGTTCATTAATACCATACAGTAGTCAACATCCATGCAAGTGTACATAGTGACCCCCATGCAGAAAAAGGTTGAAAAGAAAGGTGGTAAGAAGGAGATGATTACAGTGGAAGTTAAGAAGGAAATGATTGAGAAGTGCATATGAGGTATGCAAGTGGGTGAAATTGCAAGATTTTATAAGAAGTCTCTGTCTGCATCTCACCTGCATAGGAGGAGGAGAAAAAGATGGAGGGATCCCTCACTTCAAATGAGATTAGGGAGATGTGTAAAATGTGGAAAACAGTGCAACATTTTGTAGAAAAGCACTACCCGAATAAGGCAATAGCAGTGTGAGCCAGCGATGAATCTGTTTACCCATGTGATGTCACATTTCCGCGAAATCCTCAAAAGGAGGCAAAAGCAAGTGCCATTAGATAGGTTCCTTATTACATTTGCATGAAAAGAAAGATTCCATTGGCCCAGTAGATAGCAGTGATTTTGTTAGTGATAGTGAGAGTCATCCTATACAATAACCCTCCTCTCTCTAGTCTCCCTCACATTAGTCATGAAGGTTTTCAAAGGTAAGTGTAGGTTAATATGTTTATTTGGATTTTGTATTTTCTTTATTATTTTGTATTCTATTACAGTATTGTAATCATTTTTATATGAATATTTTTGGGTTGTGGGATGGATCATCTGAGTTTCTGTTATTTGTTATGGAGATATTCACTTTGATATACAAGTGCTTTGGATTACAAGCATGTTTCTGGAACGAGTTATGCTTGCAAACCGAAGTTATACTGTAGTTTGAGTTTCTGTAAGTGAAGAAGACAATACATTTGCACATGGTGGTTTTTAGTTGATTAAAGAAAGATAATTAAACTATAATAATACCTTCTATTCATTGATGTGCCAGTAAAATTATAATTTTGTAGTTAGCTAAACATCATATATTATATAATAAGTCATGTTATGAATAGAATTCTAAGTTAATACTTTTATTTATGGCTTATAGCACTGAGAAGTACAATTATTTCTGTGAAATAAGTCAGCCCTTAAAAAGGGAAATACTAAACTAATTTCACAATATATATTTGTACATTTTTAACAGAGCAAAGTGATACTATTACTTAAAATACACATATGGTATATTCCCTTTTCAAGCGCAAATCTTGCCTTTTCTTGTTATTTGCCTGAATGTGTCTTTTTCCAGTTAGAATATCTGCATAAAATAGCAATTTAGGATAGGGTCACTCATTTCTGTTTTGAAGGTCTTAGGTTGAGCCTGGAATTATGTAACAAAATTTTCCAAGAAAGTACTTCAAAAATAAGATTGCAATTGCCATTTGAATATTTTGTATTAATATTCTCCTTTTTTGTTTTTCTTTTGTCTGTCTTTACTAGTCCTTAGAATTACTGTTTTCTACAGATAGTAGGTTTGCCTTATATGATGGATTATATTACACCCTTTACTATTTGATATATGCAAGAGGCTAATTTGCTTGAAAATAACATTGCCTTGGTTTGCCTAAATTCCTGGTATCTCTTATGATAAAATAACCTCTTAAAGAAAAACCATCACTCACAAATACATACTAAATTACAAGGTATATGTTTTGCCTTGAAAGTTTAACTTGTGGGGCACCTGGGTGGCTCAGTCCTTAAGTGTCCAACTCTTATTTTCGGTTCAGGTCATGATCTCATGATCTTGACAGTACGGAGCCTGCTTGGGATTCTCTCCCTCTCTCTCTGTCTCTCTCCCCGACATGTGCTCTCTCTCTCTCTCTCTCAACATAAATTAAAAAATAAATATATATATTTTTGCAAACAGAAATAAATCGTACAAACATTTTGATCATAAAATGAGACACTGAGTGAGTTAATATACTTTGGAAGTTTAAGTAAGTTGTTTCCCTCCCCATGAAAGAGATCATCACAATGTGAAAAAAATAAATAACCAAGGTACTGAGATTAAGCAAATGAGAATTTGAAGAAACACTAAAACAAAGTTTTCCTTTTCATGAGTTTTTAAACCTACAGACAATTTTGGTATTTTAAAAATGTGTATTTACAAATGTTTTAATATTATTAGTTGGTACTTTTAATTTTGATCCTGTGCTAGGCACTTGAGAGATTTTTCCGTCTAAAATTTGCTAATGTAATCTCAATAAGTTCCTCTTTTTTTGTTGGAGGAAGTAAGTCATGACTAAATAACTTGCTAGAATATACATGTCTAAAAGTCATGAGTCTAAACTTCAGCCAAGGTTTGCTTAATTTCAAAGCTAGAGTCTTCCAACTTCATGTTGTTTGCTGTCAGTGGAATGGATAAACTGCTTAGTAGGAATGAATGAGCGATGTCTTTAGGCTTAAGTTCCTTTGAAAAATATCTAAAATGTAATGATTATTAATATATTATCTCAAATAATATCAATAATATTGTTTTGGTTGATGTTTCTAAATATTTTTCTTTGGGGAATCAATAAGGATAGATATAGCCCAAATAATTTGAAAAAATTGTATGATTTCAAAGTGTGTCTCCTTCACTATTGTGCTTTTAGAAAAGTGAAAGAAAAAATTGTACTTTACTTATGGAAGGGTCTTAAAGTTTACATGAATTTCATTGTATGCATTTTTAATAAATTATTTGCAAGTTAGATTGTATTTAGAATTCTATTGTTAGTTTACTGTAGCTAAAGTGGACCCTCGAACAACACGGGTTTGAATTATGCAGGTCCACTTATATATAGTTTTTTGGTTTTTTGTATAAATATATTATTGTACTGGAGATGTGTTCTCTCTTCCTAATGATTTTCTTAACCTCTGTACTCTATTGTACTTTACTCTAAGAGTACAATATATAATACATTTTTTGTGTTTATTTTTTAGAGAGAGTGAGAACACGAGTGGGGGAGGGGCAGAGAGAGAGGGGACAAAGGATCCAAAGCAGGTTCTGTGCTGTCAGGACAGAGTCCAGTGAGGGCTTGAACTCACAAAGAGTGAGATCATGAATTGAGCCAAAGTTGGATGCTCAACCTACGGAGCCAAACCAGGTGCCACTATCATACGTTTAATATACAAAATAGGTGTTAATATTATGTTTATATTATTGGTAAATTTCTGGTCAGCAGTAGGCTATTAGTAATTTAGCTCTTGAGGACTCAAAAATTATATGAAGAATGTTAACTCTCCCAGAGGGTCAGCACCTCTAACCCCCACATTGATCAAGGGTCAGCTCTATAATAAAAACTCCTATAAATTGTATTTTATTAACAAAAGCTTTTCTGTTTATCAAATATGTATATTTGGGACCAAATTTAAAGAAATCAAGACTGGCAATATGTTTAAGAATAAATTGACCCTCAGTTTGTTCTGTTTTTTAAGAGTCTCTTATGCTTTGGCTCTCTTCCACTCTAACCTCTTTTTTTTTTTCCTTCCCCTCCCCCATGGGTTTCTGTTTAAGTTTCTCAGGATCCACATAAGAGGAGGGTAGGAGGGAGGGGAGGGTGGGTGAGGGGTATTGAGGAGGGCACCTTTTGGGATGAGCACTGGGTGTTGTATGGAAACCAATTTGACAATAAACTTCATATATTGAAAAAAAAAAGAATAAATTGAATCAACAATTAAAAAAACACTTAGTATTAGTGTTTTTATTTGAAATTCATTAATGAAGTCCAAAAATCTCAAAGGAGGACAACAAAGATACTAATGCTAATCCTGGACTCTGCATCTTTACATTTTACAAATTTATTAAGGTATAATTGGCATTAAACTGCACATAATTGAAGTTTATTAGTTGATAAATTCTAACATATGTATATATTCCTAAAATCATAATGTCAGGCAAGAAAATGAGCATATTCATCCATCTCTAAAGTTTTCCTCCTTGCCCTTTTTAATTTCTTTCTCCCAACTTTTCCTGTCCCTGACAAAACTTATCAAATTTCTGTCACTAAAAATGCATTTTCAATTTTTAGAATGTATATAATGGAACTATATTAGGTGTGGGTGTCTGGGTGGTATTGAAATATGGACGTCTGGCTTCTTTCACTCAGCATGATTCTTTCTAGATCCATCCTGTCATCACATGTATCAGTAGTTCATTCCTTTTTTATTACATACCATGATAACAGTATACCACAATTTGTTTATGCTTTCACCTGTTGATGGACATTAGAGTTGTTTCTAGGATTTGGCTCCTACAAATGATGCTGGTATTAAACTTTGTGTACAAGTCTTTGTGTAGATATATATTTTTTTAATTTCATTTTTTATAAATAGTAGGAGAATGTTTGAATCCTATGATGGATGTATTTTTAACTTTTTAAGAAACTGTCAAACTCTTTTTCCAAAACGATTGTACCATTTTACATTCACTCATAGTGTATGAGAATTAGAGTTACTCCACATCCCTGCCAACACTTAGTATGATTTTAATTTTAGCTACCCTAATTGGTTTGTCATGGAATTTCACTATAGTCTTCATTTGCATTTTCTACATTATAAAGAACTAATGATGTTGAGAACGTTTTCATGTGATATTTTGCTCTCCAAATGTCTTCTTCAGTTTGTTCAAATATTTTTCCAGTTTTTTTTTTTTTACATTTTTTTTTTTTTATTTTTGAGAGACAGAGAGAGGCAGAGCACAATTTGGGGAGGGGCAGAGAGAGAATGAGACACAGAATCTGAAGCAGGCTCTAGGCTCTGAGCTGTCAGCACAGAGCCCAACGTGGGGCTTGAACCCACAAATCATGAGATCATGACCTGAGCTGAAGTCAGATGCTCAAGCAACTGAGCCACCCAGACACCCCTATATTTTTCCAGTTTTTAAAGCTGGCTTGTTTTCTTATTATTGGGTTAGAAGGCAAGATACAAGTCCTTTGTGGGAGACCGTATTTATAAAACTGATGTGAATATGTATTTTATATATAAATATTTATAACTTTGTATTTTATATATATACATATTTTATAAATTATTTTAATACATATTTGTGGATGTGTATATACACATACATAAATAAAATTATATTTATTATATATAATGTTGACCAATCAAGTGCAAACCAGGCTATCTACACAGCAACTGCATTTGCATATGCTAGACAAAGGTTCTAAAAATAATGTAACAGTATTGTCCAGAGGATCAGAAGATGAACTATCATATCTCATATCACTAGCACAACATTCAAACATAATAATTACAGTATCTATTAGGTGGAAAATGTCATTATGGTGCATGCATGTGTGTTTGGGTGTGTGTGTATTTGAATAATCATAGGGGCATCTGCAGATGAAAGGCAAGTACTTCTATCCCTTTCTTTTTTTGTTTTTTTCTTGCAGGCTAGCATGAGAGGCCAGAATAGCAATACAGAGCTAAGGCAAAGCTATGTTTCAATGTTATTTAAAACATATGTAGATCTTACTTCTTAAATATCATTGAGACCAATAATTTTATAAGTAAGAAAGAAAGAAATACAAACTTTGCACAAATGTTTTGTCTGCCAAACTTAAGATCTCACAGGTATTTAAAATTCAAGAGAGACTGAAAGGCCCTGTTGGAAAGAAAGAAATCTCGATAGAGAAAGTGGTTTGGACCTACAAGGAGGCATCACCAACTGAATTTATACCTTGGAGAAAAGAGCAGTGACTCCGGAAATAACATTAACCTGTACTTGAACCCAGCCTTCTGTATCTATATAACCTAAGAAGTTTTCTCATGAAATACAGAGAGCAACCAGGGTAGCAACTAGTTTGGGGACCGCATTGGGACCCACTGCAAATGTGTGTGTGTGTGTGTGTGTGTGTGTGTGTGTGTGTACATACATACATACATACACACATATACATACAGGAAGGAGCTAAGCCCTAATGATCTGATGGCAGGTAAGTTAGGTCCACATGATTCATGAATAGAACAGTAATCTAAGAGCATGAGGTAGAGGTATAAACCTCCTGTGAGGATTATGACCCCAGTGGTCTGTGCTCCTGTGTGGACTGCTGAGGGAGAATGTTTGCTAGGTGCAGTGAGATCATGCGTACATGCAGAGAGAGCAAGATGGCCGGAAACAGCAATGAGAATGCCAACTTTAGGAAAGTAGAGTACTGCTAAAGGCAAGAGTAGGAAAAATTTCTGAAACTGCGCTCACCAATTCTCCCTGATCCTTTAGGACTTTCAGAAAAGGAAGGTAGAGGGTTGAGAAAATGCATAGACCTAGGCTGACCATATAGAATAGACCATGTATACTAGGTTGACCATACAGAAAAGGAAGATAGAGGATTGAGAAAATGCATAGGTCTGGCACAAGGTTCGTAGTGAAAGAGGGCACTAATAATAGCAATTCACCTAGAAACTGGATCTCTCCCAAGCAAACTGTGGTGAATAGGTAATAGTGATGTTGAGAAGAGAATGTATTGGTATAGCAGACTTAGTTTCAAATTGTCAGGGTGACTGGTAAATTTATTATCTCAACATAATGAGGCTTTGAGATATTTGACTATAAATATAACTAGGGAATTGAAGTTGTTGCTTCTAGTAGTGACAAGAAACATAATAAATGAGTATAATATTTTAAAATCTGTGAATATGCAAATCAAAACTTTCTAGAAATGACTTCCATGAAGATTTGTACAGTTTTCTAATTTTTTCTTTCATTATTCTTTACGGCCATGAGGCTTGTCTGGTAAAAGTTAAGAGGGTCAGTATCATGCCTAGGTTGTGGTAAACAGGTATTAGGTAGGCATTCAATACAAAAGGACTCAAATAGATTTATTTATTTATTTTTTTAATTGGGCCATTACAGCCAAACTACTTTTTCATCCCCTCTGTGTGTTGGTTGGTATAATCCCTTAGTTGTGTTATGTGGGAAAAACTAGAAACTGCTGCTTTAAGATGAAACAAATTGAGATTCTAGAGTTTAATGCCAAGTAGTTTAATTATTAAATGTTTTTATTAATTAAAATAATATTTTATTAGGTTTCAGTAATATAAAAACAAAACAGCAAATTTAATAGTATCAATTAAATATATCAATATTAAGAATCTTATTAATTGTGATCATGACATGTAAAACAGACATGGATTTATGACAAAACAGTTTTCTCAGCCCTGAAGGTAACATATTGCCAGTGAAACCACAAAATTATGTGCAGTGAAAAATAAAAATCATCAAAACCACTAGTTCTGATTATCTAGAAAGTGCTATCAACTAATGAATGGCTGTTTTGGCTAAAGATCAATCATGGTTTCTAGTGCATCATATTAGTTTCAAAAAGTAAGCAATGTGTTTCACATTTTTAGGAGAAATATCTCTAAATGTCAAGTATTGTAAATGCATTTCCCTTTTAAACTTCTGAATGCCTTTTGTTTCAAAACAAGATTTTTTTTCTTAAGTTGAACAGTAATTTATGGCTTACCTCTACTTAATTAGCTTAGCACTTGATTGTCTCCATTGAAATGAAAGGAAACTAGCTATTAATTATAGGCTTAGACCCAAACTGATGGGAACATCAATACTTTTACTGCAATTTTCTCAATAAATCCCAGATCATAAAGCCTTACGCATGCATTCTGGAGCTGGAACAAGTTTTATGCCCATTAACATGGAGACAACACATTGATTGCCTGCTATGACATTATTAAAATGAACTGATGAGACAGATCCAGGGGGAAAAGATGCTCCCATAAAGCCAGCATTCCACTGCATCAATTCATCCTTTCTTAAATTAGGACATATAATTTTTTACCATTATTATTCATATTAATGTAATATGTTTTCATTTTTAAACCTTAATATTATAGGTTTCAATAAAGACATGGAATTCTTTCAATACAGTGAAAACTTAGCAATAAATGTGAATTTCTCTGATTCAGTTTATTAACTGAAGATTATTGTCAATAATCCTAAATTTAGCATGTATCCAGTCAATACAGTTATGTGTTTTTTCCCTATCAAATACATCTGCATGGATTCAGGCAGAAAATAGAGAGTTTCATCTAGTACAATGTGGACTTATTCCAGATAAATATGAGAAAGAGAGGAGGCAAGAAGGTTGATTGTACATGCAGTGTATAATTAGAATGATAGACCACAAGATCACATTTCGGCACAGAGGGATATGAAGATATGAAAGTGGTAAGCAAAGTGTATGAGTGATAACATCCATGGGATATTTTTTGGAAAAATGGGCAAAGAATTGTCAGAGGGGTGGATAAAAAGGGAGTGGGCTGGAAAGATAGGAATGAATTTTTACAGAGTGGAACACTTGGAACTCAGATTATAGAAGTGTTGCAAAAAAAAATCACAACATATTAGTGTGTTATAAGATCAGTTTCTTGGGTCATGGCTAGCATTTTAGGATATGGTAGAAAATTTAGTACATTGGAAGTAGTGTTTATAACTTGTTTCACATACATGTGCCCGTGTGAATGTTTGTGCATGTATATCCTGGTCATGAGTTTGTCTCACATGGGGTATAGTAGCAAAACTGAAAGCCACTCATGGGGTATAATAGTGAAGTAGCAGAGGTAGGTTGGAGGAGACAAAATCAAAGAGGAGAGAACCAGATTACTAGAAAAATGATCAACTTGTTATTTTTATTTGAGAATACTTTTTTTGTTCATGATCTGTAAGACTAAGCAATGTTATTTTATTACTCATTTTAAAGAATAAGCACTTGACCTTATGTTTTTTTTCCCCTGTGGTATATTTACTATGCTTTGACATCTATACTTTTTTCTATGTTTTTTGGAGGGAGGGAGGTATACGGTTTGTTTTCTAGTATGATAATTTAGGTGCTTATTAATTAGCATCTTCTCTTCCAGTATAAACATTTAAGAACATAATCCCTGAAATACTAGCTTTATCAAATATGAATTTATCAAAATATTTTATGGCTTGGGGCGCCTGGGTGGCTCAGTCGGTTAAGCGTCCGACTTCAGCTCAGGTCACGATCTCGCGGTCCGTGAGTTCGAGCCCCGCGTCGGGCTCTGGGCTGATGGCTCAGAGCCTGGAGCCTGCTTCCGATTCTGTGTCTCCCTCTCTCTCTGCCCCTCCCCCATTCATGCTCTGTCTCTCTCTGTCTCAAAAATAAATAAAACGTTAAAAAAATAAAAAAATAAAAAAAACCATTTTATGGCTTATTTTTTAATGCCCACAATGACTCTCTCTTTGATACATGAATTATGTAGAACTCTATGGTGGTTTGATTATTTTTATTATTTATCTTTGCATAGTGGTTTAAGAGTATATTTTTGGCATAACAAATATCTGATATTTGGAAAGAAGCTGTATGCCTTTGTACATTCTCTATGCACATGAAGATATGAATTCTCCAATTCTTGAATACAATGTCTATCAATATTTTTTCAAATGACCCATTGATAAATTATATTGAAATCTGCTATCCTATTTTTTTTTTCCTTCTGTCAATTTTTGCTTAATATATTTTGCAGCTACCTGCATTCCAGGCAACAGTTATATTTTTTCCCTGATGATTTGTATCATAGTTTAGTAATCTTATTTCTAACACTGTTCTTCTATTTTATAGTTTATACATTCTGATAATTATAGTTCCCTTAGCTTTATTTGGATATTATCACCTAATACATCTTTTTCACACCTTTATTGTTTTATTTTTTTCATACAACTTATTAACTCACTTATAAATATTACTAAAAGTAAATTTTTTAAAAAGCATTCTGATAATATTTGATATTGGCTTTTGTTTTTAAGAAAATCCTGCTTTTAGTGTTTCTTTATCTTAATTGCTGCTGGCTCCAGTTTCTCCTCAATTTGTTAGATTGTTGGAGGTGAAGGTGGTCCTTGCTGAGTTTTTAAATGGTTATTTAAATTATTCTTGGGGCACCTGGGTGGCTCAGTCGGTTAAGCATCCTACTTCTGTTCAGGTTATGATCTCATGGTTCCTGAGTTAGAGCCCCGCATCAGGCTCTGTGTTGACAACTCAGAGCCTGGAACCTGCTTCAGATTCTGACCCTCCCTGGCTCATGCTCGGTCCCTCTCTTTCTCAAAAATAAGTAAGCATCAAAAAATAAAATAAAGTAATACATTATTTTTAATTAGTTCTTATTATGATTTAAAATATGCTATTATGATATTAATATGTGTGCATAAATGCTTTAAAATACACTTTATCCAGGTGCCTGCACGGCTCAGTTGGTTGACTGTCTAAGTCTTGATTTCAGTTCAGGTCATGATCCCACGGTTGTGGGATCAAGACTTGCATCAGGCTCCATGCTAAGCACGGAGCCTGCTTAAGATTCTTTCTCTCTTCTCTCTCTCTCCCTCTTTCTCTCTGTCTCTGTCCCTCTCTCTCCCTTTTTCTCTCCCTCTCCCTCTCTCTGGCTCTCAAATAAAGAATAAAAAATAAAATATAATATACTTTATTCAGTATCTACTTACTTTTGAGTTATGTGGGCCTTCTCAGTATTTATCTCATCATATTGAAAAATGTGGAGATATCTTTTATTTCTTATTGTGTGGCCCAAGAAAAGATACTCAATTTTCTCCTCTCTAAATTGGATACAGTTATAAAAATAATACCTCCTTGTTAAGGATGTTGTAATTTTTAAATGAATTGCTATATACAAATTCCTTACTTTTATAGTGATAACTATGTCCCACCCTGTTCAAGAAAAGGGGGAAGTGATCATATCAAATATTTGAGGAAAAAATTCTCTTTTTGTAGTTATTTCTGTGTCTCCTACCACTGAACAGATTCACATAAATGTTGACATTACAGTAGTGGGATTGGTGAAAGAGGTGGAGATCAAGAGGTACAAACTTTGTTATAAAATAAATCAGTGATAAGGGTGAAAAGTACAGCACAGGTAATGTAGTCAATAATATTGTAACAATCTTGTATGGTGACAAATGGTAACTACACTTACCATGGTGAACATTGTGTAATTTGTATACTTGCCCATTTGCTGTGTTATACACTTGAAACTAAAATAACATTGTATGTCAACTATATTTGCATAATATTAAAAAAAAAGATGGTATAGCTCTTCTTCAAGCCTTGACTTGTAAAACACCAGTTGCTGCTCTTTAAGATTATAATGCTTGGGGCACCTGGGTGGCTCAGTTGGTTAGGCGTCTGACTCTTGGTTCCTCCTCAGGTCACCATCTCACAGATCGTGAGTTTGAGCCCCATGTCAGGCTCTGTGCTGGCAGCATGGAGCCTGCTTGGGATTCTCTTTCTCTCCCTCTCTCTCTGCTTTTCCCCTTGCTCATGCTGTCTCCATCTCTCTCAAAATAAATAAATAAGAAAAATAAGAAAAGAGTAAGAAAAAATAATAAGAAAAAAAAAAAAGAATGTAATTCTTTTCTTCTGCCTCCTGTCTTCTGACCCCTCTTCTCTTCCCAAGTTACTGCACTGGTTGAGGGAATTGTTTTTTTGTAGACAGTTTTGGCTTTGGCTGGCCAAGAATAATTTTCAGTTGAATGACTCAAATAGGCCACCCTGCTTTTTCTAAAGAACTTCTCTATGTTGCTAGCAGGTTTCTACTGTTAACTACTTTCCAACATCCTAAGTATCTGAGCAGTTTTCATTTAAGTCTTCATGTTTATTTATGCACTGGCTCTAGTAAGCATAAGCTCTTTGTCTTTATTCTTTTAATGATTAGCCTGATATTTAACCTAAGGGATGGAGGCTCTGTGGTTCTATGGGAATGATAGAATTAAACTGCTTCCTATAAAGCCCCCACAGGTATAAGAGATAAAAGTTACACTTGGAGAATATATCTCAGGAGGATACTTTGTCATGTCCTACGGAAAATAACAGACAGAACTAGACTAATTGGGATTAAAATGCCCATTGCCATTGTGATACATAAGCACCAAAAGCATATTCTCAGAAAAATGATACAGAGAAGATGAAAGAAGCATGCTGGAATAATAAAAAGAAAGTTGATGAAACTCTAAGCACATTGGTAAAATTAAGTAAAATTATTATGTTTTATCATGAACTCTGTCTTTATAATTAAAATTTAAAAATCCTGCTAATCCTGAAGTGTTTTTCCTAAGTTATTTCTCTTTAACTACTATTATTTCTTTCCATCTGGGATTTAAAATTCTGATCAAATATTTGTTCATGTCATATATTAAATATAAATACTTAAATAATGATACTCCTTCAACACTAGCAGTATATTGTATATTAATTGACCACTTACAACTGAGAAGAAATTTCTTGATTTTTAGGCTTATTAAATATTAAATATAATTACAGATGTAAATATAAATCATATAGCTTGTTTTAAACTATGGGTGTATAATATTCAAATAAAATTCCCAGTGAAAAGACACAAAAATCATTCTATTAAATATAAAGAATGTTAAATGTGAAAAAGGCAATCTTTTCAACAAATGGTGTTGGGAAAACTGGACAACTACATGCAAAAGAATGAATCTGGACCACTTTCTTATACCACACATAAAAATAAACTCAAATTTGATTAAGGACCTGAATGTGAGACCTGAAATCAGAAAATTCCTAGAGGAAAACATAGGTAATAATTTCTTTGAATCATATTTGTAGATCGAAACATATTGGTAGATAAGTCTTCTCTGGGAAGGGAAACAAAAGCAAAACTAAACTGTTAGGATTGCCAAAATAAAATACTTCACACAACAAAGTAAATCATCAATAAAACAAAAAGGCAACCTACTGAATGGGAGAAGATATTTGATATATCTGAT
Source organism: Neofelis nebulosa (assembly GCF_028018385.1). NCBI lineage: Eukaryota > Metazoa > Chordata > Mammalia > Carnivora > Felidae > Neofelis > Neofelis nebulosa. The sequence goes on from NC_080796.1 coordinate 55,879,193, forward strand.
AAGGAGTTAATATAGAAAATATGTAAGGAACTTACACAATTCAACACAAAAAAAACCCCATGTAATCTACAGTTAAAAAGTGGGCAGAGGACCTGAATAGACACTGTCCAATGAAGACACACAGATGGCCAATAGACACATGAAAATGTGTTCAGCATCAGTAATCATCAGGGAAATGCATATTAAAACCACAATGAGATATCACATCACACCTGTTAGAATGGCTAAACTCAAATGGACAAATAAACCTATGTGACATTTTGTGCTTCCATTGAGTTACATTGGTATAAAATGTGAATTTTAAACAGATGATCAATTGAGAATGACATCCAGAACATGGAAATTCTCTTTACAGAAGTGTCCTTTTTTTGTTTGGTTTAATATGAAACATACTAATGCACATATTGCACACACTGACACAGTTACTAATAATTACAGTGAATTTCAGTACATTTGTACTAGCCATTAAACTTTGCAGGAGTGGAAGATCTTTCTGGAATATAATAGTCTTGACTGACATAAGTTTTAAATGTCAACTCAATTCATACTTTTGGAATTAGTACGTATAGAAATGCAGAATATTATATTTTACTTTATGTGACTGTTCCTTGCAAATATCTTAGACTATTCACAATTTTGTGTTCTTATGCATCTCTTGACCTCAGTTTCCCATATGAACAATGGGGCTAAATCGAGTGATCTAATCTTTCTAGATCACAAACTGGCTGAACTTACTCTGAATTACTCAATGCTCGAGAGATCTAGCTTCATAAATATAAGCCTTTCTAATATTTCATAATATTCTTTTTAGGAGGAGACCTAATATTCCAAGAATATTTTTACATTTCTGTATAATTAGGGCTTACTGAGCAAAGTAAATTAGATGATTAAAGAGCAAACATGACTTGAAAGTAAGAAGGAGTGATCTCCCTACCCTTCCCTACATTAAAATTAACGAAAATCTAGTGACCTTTCCTTCTCCAGAGCATTTGATTTCAGAGCTAGGGTCCCTTTCTCTCTGGAAATAAGGAGGAACAGATGTGCAGCTCCCTTCAATAAGCTTCTCATATCATAATGTTGGGATTCCTGTCCTGTGAAGCCTCAGTGCATGTGCATGAAGCCTCAGTGCATGTGCAGTAACATCAGGTTTCTGTCATGCCACTCCATGGGGACTGAGGCTCAGGGAGCTGGCAATAAGATGCTAGATGAGTAATAAACAATCCGGTCTCTGATCTAGAGACGTCATGTGCTCTGTCAGGATAAATAAGTAAATGTAGTTATAAATACTTAGTGATACTAAATACAAATCATTTTATAATTTCTTCAGTGTATTTTCTTGGCTTAAAAATCATGTATTTTGTGTTCAGTTTCTACAGAAAATTTTGAGAACCTGTATGTTCCAGGCACTCTGCTGTCTTTCCCACACATTATCTTAATTAATTTGATGTCATCGTTTTACAGAACTAGCTCAAAGATCCAGATCATAACTTAAATAATGTAAAATGCACACTGATATACACTATTAAAAATAAATTTTAGATATGTAAGCATGCTTATCAAACAAAAATGTTTAAAATATTTGCATCTATCTACTTTTAAATCCTCTGTCTTCAACTAGGTAACATACCAGAGGTTTCTTTTTTCTCTTTTTAGCTATAAAACCAAAATTCCATAAGCATGCCAGAAACAGTTTAACTAAGAAATGTCACAGGCTCATAGACTGAATAACTAACATAGGGAGGAGTCAACAGGTATGTGAAAAACTAACTTGTTAATTTTAATATTGGAAAACCACTGATAATTTGATTTAGATGTTTTATCATGTTGGAGCCCTAACAATATTCACACAGTGAAATATAACTTTTTTTAAAAAAAATTAATGTTTATTTCTGAGAGAGAGAGAGAACGAGAGAGAGAGAGAGAGAGAGAGAGAGAGAGCGAGCATGAGCGGGGGAGGGGCAGAGAGAGAGGGAGACAGAATCTGAAGCAGGCTCCAGGTTCTGAGCTCTCAGCACAGAGCCGGACACAGAGCTCGAATGAGCTGAGCCGAAGTCAAATACCCAACCCACTGAGTCAGGCACCCCTGTGAAATGTAATTTTTGATGAACTCAATCTTATTCATATTATTTGAAAAATTAATTGGTGCTTGTTTAAGAATGCTTTGGTTGCTAGAAATGAATCATTTTAGGGACAAATAACTGAAAACACACTTTCCCCAGTTCTTTATATTTGAGTAATTTGGCTGAGCTAAGCTAATAACTTGATGTTTATTTATTTTTTTTTTTATTTAATTTTTTTTTTATTTTTTTTTTCAACGTTTTTTATTTATTTTTGGGACAGAGAGAGACAGAGCATGAACGGGGGAGGGGCAGAGAGAGGGAGACACAGAATCGGAAACAGGCTCCAGGCTCCGAGCCATCAGCCCAGAGCCTGAAGCGGGGCTCGAACTCACGGACCGCGAGATCGTGACCTGGCTGAAGTCGGACGCTTAACCGACTGCGCCACCCAGGCGCCCCAATAACTTGATGTTTAGAATATATACATTTGTTAGTTTGACCCACTCCATTTTAAGAGGTGGGGCGGAGGTGGGGACAAGGGGAGTCACAGGCAGTGTGAGTCACAGGCAGTGAAAACAACTTTCACTGGTCCCATGGCAATCAGTAGAATGAACACAATTTGGATATAAAATACTTAACTATTAACTTTTTTATTCACAATTTACTAAAGATGGAAACCGGTTAAGTTAAAAATATACACAAAGAAGTACACATACCATTAGCCATCAAAGCAATGATTTAATCACATGTTATGTAGCTTTTAAAAATATTCTACTGTATACTCATTAGATGAGAACAGAAAACAGCTAAAATATTTTTAGTATTATTAAAAAATAGTTCTCTTATTTTTAGTGGATTCCCTGAAAGGATCTCTAGAAACTCCAGATGTTCCCAGACCAAAATTGAGGAATGTCATTTTAGAGTATAGCTAGGACCTATTTTTTTTTTTCTCTAAAATATTGATTAGATGTATAAATCTCAAGTTATTGGCTCTACCATGGATGCACGTTTGGGTTCTTTTTATTTATTTTTTTAATGTAAATAAGTCTACTTTAATGGCCTTGCAATTCCAGATGTATATTTTAAATTTTCTCCATATATAACTAGGCATGGAAGTGTTGGGTCAGACATTTATGGTAATAAAATTAGCCTTCCGTTTTTCAAGGTAAAGAAATATTATTTTCTGAAATTGTGGTACCAATTTTAAATCCCATCAAAGTTTTTCCATTTTTTCACATCCTGTGGGATATGTTTCAGAATTTATAATTGTTTTACTACATTGGTGTGACATTGTTTCTAACTGTGGTTAAAATTTTATCTTTATTACAAGCTTAAATATTTTTTCTCAGATATTATCCATTTTATTTATTTATTTATTTATTTATTTATTTATTTATTTATTTTTAATTTTTCTAATGTTTATTTATTCTTGAGACAGAGACAGAGCACGAACAGGGGAAGGGCAGAGAGAGAGGGAGACACAGAATCTGAAACAGGCTCCAGGCTCTGAGCTGTCAGCACAGAGCTCGATGCGGGGCTTGAACCCACGAACTGTGAGTTCATGACCTGAGCCGAAGTCAGACGCTCAACCGACTGAGCCACCCAGGTGCCCCAGATATTATCCATTTTAAATGTCTTTGTGAAATAAAATAGCTTTTCTTATCTAACAGTTTTTAATATGAAAATCAATTTTTTATATTAATAGAGCTATGCCAGTTTTCGTCTTTCAGTTGGTGTTTTCATAGTATGTAATATTTCATTTTTATTCTCAATTTATAGAATTGCTTTCTGTATAGACAACTCAGCTGGATAGATTTTAATAAACTTTACTATCTTTGTTTTTTAACTGCAATTTTAGTCCACCTACATTTAATGTAGCTAAATATTTGGAGGTCATATCTACCAATTTATTTTTGGCTTTTAATTTGTCTCACATGTTCTGTTTTTTATCCCTGGTTTCTTGCCTCTTTTTGAGGTCAGAGAGTTTTTTTTATTTTTCTACTTTTCCTCATTTTTCAGTCTGGAAGTTTTATGTTGTGTCTCTCCTAGAGGTTACAACTGATATTATAATGTGATTACTTAACACATTATAGTCTAAATTAATCAATGTCTCCATGTCCTCCCTAAAATACCAGTCTTTTAGAACACTTTACTTTTATTTATATTTCTAATACTATATAATTTTATTGTTATGTAATTTTATCATTTTAAATCTAAAAATGCATTGTATTACTTTTTATATAGTTAGTAATCATAGAATTTACTCACATATTTACCACATACTTCATTTTGTCTTTTATCTCAGACTTTTAAAAACCATATTTACCTCAGTATGTACTGTCCTATACAATGTGTCTACTTTTAACAAATAATTGCAATACATGCCAAACGACAAGGGGAAAAACTTCAAAGTCTGAAAAGAAAAATAATTATAACAAAACTTGGGGATGATACAGGTATTAGAATTATAAACATGACAATTTGAAATAACTAATATGTTAAAGACTAGTTAGAAAGGCAGGCAGAATGCAAGTTCAAATAGACAATTTTAGTAAAGAGAATCTAAAGAAAGAGTAAATGAAAATGCTGAATGTAAAAACACAGTATAAGAAATGAAGAATATTTGGGGTGCTTGGGGATCTCAGTCACGTAAGCATCAGACTCTTGATCTCAGCTCCCATCATGATCTCATGATTAGTGAGACTGAGCCCCACATTGGGCTCTGCACTGACAGTGAAGAGCCTGTTTGGGATTCTTTCTCTCCCTTTCTCTCTGCCCCTCTCCCGCTCACATGCTCTCTTTCTCTGTCTCAAAATAAATAAACATTAAAAAAAAAAGAAATGAAGAGTATATTCAACAGGCTCATCGGTAGTAGATTTGACAAAGGTAAAGAAATAACAAATCCTAAAGATAGGTCAATAGAAATTATGTAAAATGAGATGCAAAGAGAGAAAAAGAATAAAACTAAGAACAAATAATCCAAGGGTTGTGGGACAATATAAAATGCTAAAACATGTCAAGTTGGAATCCCAGAAAGAAAATAAAACAGGAATGAAGCCCAAGAAATATTAAGGAAAAAAATTAGAAATTAGCCAAAATTATTTATACCAGAACAGATCCAGGAATCACAGAACACCAAGCAGAAAATAATATCACAAACAATACCAGTAGCATCGACAACAACAACAAATTACACTTAGTCATATTACATTAAAAGTGCATAAACTTGGGGCACCTGGGTTGCTCAGTCAGTTAAGCGTCTAACTCTTGGTTTCAGGTCAGGTCATGAGTTCAAGCCCCACATGAGGCTCCATGCTGCCAGCGTAGAGCCTGCTTGCAATTCTCTCTCCCCTCTCTCTCCCTCTGCCCTACTCACTCGCTCTCAAAATAAATAAATAAACATACAGAAACCAAAGACAAAATTTTCAAGCTATCTGGAATGAGTGAGGAAATCTTTATACAAATTGATACAAATAAGAATATGATAGATTTGTCATCAGAAACCATGTGAGCAAGAAAACACTGGATTGCTTAAGGAAATAAAAAAAAATTCTCAACCTAGAAATGTATTTTTTTTTATTTTTTTAAATTTACTTTGAGTATATTTAACTATGTTATTTTAGTGGCAGGTGTACAACATAGTGACTTGGCAAGTTTATATATTGTTGTGTTCACCACAAGTATAGCTACCATCTGTCACCAAACATCACTGTGGCAATATCATTGACTATTCCTTATACTGAACTTTTATTCCTGTGACTTATTGATTCCATAACTGATAGTCAGCATCTCCCACTTTCCTTCACCCATTTTGACCACCCCCCCACCCCCACCCCCACCCCTCCTCTGGAAACCATCAGTTTGTTCTCTGTATTTATAGGTCTTTAGTTTACTCTTTTTTTTTTTTTAAGATTCGTTGTGAGTGAAATCATATGGTATCTGTCTTTCTCAGTCTGACCTATTTCACTTAGTGTAATATCCCCTATGTCCTTCCATGTTGTTGCAGATGGTACAGTCTATTTCTTTTTTTATGGCCATGTAGTATTTCATTGTGTGTATACATCACATCTTCCTTATCCATTTGTCTCTTGATGGATACTTAGGATGCTTGCACGTCTTGGTTCTTATAAATAATACTGCAATAAATGCATGGGTGCATGTATCTTTTCAAATTAGTGGGTTTTTTTTCCCTTTGGTTAAATACCCAGTAGTGGAATTACTGGATCATATGGCATTTCTATTTTTATTTTTTTGAGGAACCTCCATACTGGTTTCCATAGTGGCTGCACCAATTTACATTCCTACCAGTGGTGCACAAGTGTTCCTTTTTCTCTACATCCTTACCAACACTTACTTCCTGTCTTTTTTATTTTAGCCATTCTGATAGGTGTAAGATGGTATCTCCTTGTGGTTTTGGTTTGCATTTTCATGAGAATTAGTAATGTTGAGGATTTTCACATGTGTCATTTGGAAATCTGTATGTTTTTGGAAAAATGTCTATTCATCTACCTAGAAACTTATATCTGGAGAAAATGCCCTTCAAAAATGGAGAAGTAAAGACTTTTCTCAAACAAAACTTGTGGTAATTCATTGCCAGCAGACTTACTCTACAAGATAGGTTAAAATTCTGCAGGCAAAAGAATGTCTGTAACATCAGAAACTTGCCTTTGCATGGAGAAATTAAGAACATTTGGAATGGAATAAATGAAGCTTTGAAAGGGTGTGTGTGTGTGTCTGTGTGTATTTACTTAAAGTGCTCTTAAAGATAACTGTAATTGACAGTATAAGGCAGTAACAGTAATGATGCATCGATTGTTTATATATGTAATATATAAACTTTGTAGTCAGTAATCATTCATGTTAAATAGAGAAGAGGTAATCACCCTTTCCATGTACCATTTCTTCATAACCTACAGATGATGATTAGTAGGGTTGGTGGGGAAGAAAAAAGCAGAGGAGTCCACTAACATTTAACTACTTGCCCACATAGTGTTTTATTTTATTTAATATAGATTATAAGGTCTGTCATATACTATAACCCTGGAGACTATTTCAGCACGAAAAAATTTTAATCTCTTTCTGGGACACTCTCTTATTTTTGTTTGATCACATAATTATGCACAAAAATAGCTTATCATATACAGTATTAAAGAAAATTTGATTTTCCATGTCAGACCTCCTAATGTCAGAAAGAAGAGAATTACACAAAAATTATACCAAAGATAATGTTAAATAAAGGAAAAAAAAAAAGCAATCCTTTATGTAAGACTACTTCACAAATCTACCTTTAATCAAAGTTGCGTATAAAGGCTTTTTTCTGAGATCTTGAAAAAGATTCTTAAATGTAATGTGTACTATGTATACACAAGTTTATAATCTAGATGCAAGCTTATGTGTATCTGTGAAGGCAACCATAAATCATAAAATATATTTTCATATAAAATTAGGAAGAAAATTTACAGTCAATAATAGAACAAAATTCCATTTCTCTGGGTAATTATATTCACCATCTTTATGAAATAAAACTTCAGAAAAATTATCCTTGTCAAAGTTTTTTTTTCTCTCTACTCTGGTGACTTGCTAACAACTAACATTGTTATTTTCCTTCATCTAATTGAATAAGGAACATTAATCATCCATTAGTTGGTTCTTTAGCTTAATGTTATTTGCTCTAGTCCACAAATAAGACAGCTATGGCTTGAAGTTGTTAGCATTGGAATTCTATTAGGATATAGCATTTATCTTGTCCCTTCATATTAGTTCAGTTAATTGCATTTGATTTTTTATTATTCTATTTAATGAAAAATATACACTGTTATATGTAGGGCCAGCCCTAGGAAAAATAGTTAGGCAAATAAATGTGTGCCTTTAGTTTCTCCCTATTCATTGCCCTTCTCTCATATTTAGGAAGAATCTCAATAAAAGTTATTAAATAAATTATTGATTAGAATGTTGGCTTTTCAAACATCATTGAAAGTCAATGGCCTGAGAGTTTAGGACAGCTGGACATTTTGCAACTCTTGTCTTATTTGTTTGTACATTGACCAAATATATATAATAACCTAAAAAACCTAAATATATTAATAATCTGATTTAAGACAAAACCTGATGTACATATTAATATATGAGAAGGCAAGGTAATGGAAGAAAATCAGTTGTTTACTCTCATTTATTAGATAGCCAAGCAGAGTCAATGAGTAACCTATTAGTGGCAGTATGGTAGAAAATAAACTATGAACAACCTTTCTGTAAGAACATTAAAGTTCAGTTTTATATTGTCACAAAAGAATTTCTAGAGGCTAAAAACAATGTAAATACAGAAACTATAGTAGATAGTCAAGCATCAAGACAGTTTTTGCCAGAGATTTCCTACCATCTTATCATAAGCAGTTCAGATTACTATAACAAAAACATTGTAGACTGGGTGACCTACACAATAGACCTTTATTTCTCACAGTTTTACAATCTGGGAAATCCAAGTTTATGGTGCCATCAGATCCAGTATCTGGTAAGAACCTTCTCCCTGGCTTGTAAACAGCTGACTTCTCACTCTCCCTTCACATGGAGGAAAGAGAGATCCCTAGTGTCTCTTACATGGGCACTAATCTCATTCATGAGGGCTCCAACCTCATGATCTAATTACTTAGCAAACACCCCACCTCTAAATACCAGCAGTGAAATTCTATTTTAATGACTGCATGAGTTACAGATGACAGAAAATAAAGCCTGGGCCTGTACAAGGTGGGGAGTCCATAGCAGATACATAAAAATGATTATCCCACATATATAAGATTTTCAGTGTAATTGTAAGAAGTGAATATAATTTCCAATAGAAAGGTGGCTATCTTAACTTTAATTCTAATAGAGGAAGCAAAAACAAAACCTATCTCCCTAGACAATTTGTAAGGGTAATCAGACATCCTGTGATTCTTAACATTTTCAAACTTCAGATTTCATTCAAGTTATCTTTCCAGAAGCATTAACTACAGGGAGCAAACACAAATTCTCTTTGGAGAAATGACTTTTCAATATAGTCTTCAAAGCATTCTCAGAGAAAATCCAAGAGACATGGGCTCACACAAAAATACACTTAAAAAAGAGACAATGAAACCAAAATGGATCACAGTACCATAGTGAGAACAAATAGGTAAAAAATCAGTTGGATTTTAATGAATAAGAATTTAGACAGCTTTGGGATTAGGGAAGATGGCTGCATAGGAGGATGCTGGGCTCACCTCGTCCTGCTGATCTCTTATATTCCACCCACATTTCCCTAAATAACCCAGAAAACTGCCAGAAGACTAGCAGAATGGACTCTCTGGAGTCAAGTGTAGACAAGAGGCCCAAGGAAGAGGGTAGGAAGGGTGGAGAGGTGGTGCATGCTACATGGACTGGCGAGAGGGTGGAGGGGCAGCCCGCCTGGCAAGGCAGAGCCCCTTGCAAAAGCGGAGGGGCCAGAGTCCATGAGTTCTGACAGCCAGTGGGACTTAACATCTGGAATGTTAAAAGTCAACAGCTCTGCTCTCAGAGAGTGGGGAGGGTGAGAGGACACAGGGAGGGAGAGTTGCTGAGCCCTGGAAGACAGAGTTCAGCTCAGCGGGGGAACAAAGGCACTGGTCAGCACCATCTCCCTCTCCCATCCCCCAGCCAAAATTTCAAAGGGAACTAGTTCCTGTCACCGAACTTGCTTGCACCACGCAAATGCCCAATGCTGTGCTTCTGTGGATCCATCCCTCCAAGGGGCCTCCCTCCCTCCCAGTGCTACAGCTCCCATCCCGCAGGGGACCACTGATGGCAAAGCTAGCTAAGCCTACCCCTCTTGCCCCTGTGCACCTTGCAGATCCGCCCTGGCTAATATGCCCTTGGTCAGATCCCATCGAAGCAGCACCACAAGCCTAGCAGTGTGCAAGCAGCCCAGATGGGGACCATGCCACTCCACAGTGAGTTCTGCCCCTGAGAGAGGGGA